>NC_081418.1:73566169-73888669 GCF_949786415.1 Peromyscus eremicus
AGTTTCTGGTCCTCATGCCTTATATTCCTTTCTGCTTTCTACCACCACTCCCTGGGATTAAAGGCTCACTTTCTGAGATTAAAGGCGTGAGTCACCATGCCTGGCTGTTTCCAATGTGGCTTTGAACTCACAGAGATCCAGACGGATTTCTGCCTCTGGAATGCTAGGATTAAAGGCGTGTGCTACCACTGACTATTCTCTATGTTTAATATTGTGGCTATTCTGTCTCTGACCCCAGAGAAGTTTATTAGCATGCACAATATTTTGGGGAACACAATACCACCACATTTCCCTTTTTTCGTGTAAAATTAAAAAAAGCTTATAACTAATGCAAGAAAAATTATATCCAATAAGTATATATAATATATACAGTCAAAAATTACATTAACAATGTCTAGTCCATTAACATTTGACAGATTCAGACAAAAAAACTCCATTATATATATTAACAATGTCCAGTCCAGTAATATTTTGCAGTATTAAACTTTGGAGCCCATGGTTGTGTAGTGAGGTGTGATAGGAAAAGTGGGTCTCAATAGCCAATTTCTGGTGGAAAAATGGGCAGAATGGTTAGAGGTAACAGTGACATGAATACAGGCTCAGCATGTGCTTGAAACCTTGCTGGCAAAGTCTGAAAGGACACATGACCGTGTTTCATCTGGGTGACACTAGATTCATGGTCAGGTCACAGGTATGCCAGCAGCTGTCTCCTCCAAAGGCTTCTAGCCTGCTCATCATTCCCTCTAGGCCCTAGAGTTTAGGGACTGTGAGGGGCACCAGAGGCAAACCTATGAGGAAGGACCAGCCTTGACTGTTAGCTGAGGCTAGTAGTGACAGACTGATAGGCCTGGCTTTGTGGAGCTTCAGACGAAAGTTTGGGAGTCTCTTAAAGACTGTAGGGCCATTCATGTGATCTGTGATTCTGGTCATCTGGGCCTGAAGAATCACCCATGATTAAGAAGAGACCAGAGCCACTGAAGTGAAACCTTTGCTTTCCTGGGTCAATAGGTACTGGTCAATTGGTGCTGAAGAGTCACCTGTGTTTAAGAGACCAATGTCATTGAGGTGAATCTTCTGGGACGTGATTCCTCAGAGTCACACAGAGGCTATGGTCCAGAGGGGGCCAAGTGCTATACTTTGTGCTGGCAGCTAAAGATGGTAATGTGTAATTGTCTTCCACATGGCAGTAGTTTATATAAAGGCTAAAGGAAATTCCAGGAATGTGGGATGACTGCCAAAGATAGCATCAGCTATGGGGCAGAGCTCTCCGGAGTTTGAGGTAAGTTTTGTGTGCCTTGGAGGGCAGAGCCAGGGAAGTGGAACTGCCCAAGCTTTTGATAGTCATAAGATTGTGAGTGAAACCCAATATTAAAACTTATTTTTCTGTGATCAGATTGTAATTGTGCTCTGGTTACAGTTATCCACTGATTTCTGAAAGTGACTGTTTCTGAATTGGAAGCTGGAAGCTTCTCCTAGTATATAGGCTACCAGGTTGGAGTCTAGCCAATCTCCTTTCTGCATCTGGCTCTGGCTGAAGTTCTGTGACTGACCACTAGGTCATGTGAGGTTGGAGCAGAGCAGCACCCATCACATAGGTAAATGGAGCTTTTGGTTACTCTCAGAGATGGTATGATTCACGATTTACTAGAGGAGGATATTGGGAGTGGCAGAGACTGAGCCATGGGTAAAGTGTGGAAATGCCACTATTTAGTCCCATCTCTCCCAGGGACAAACTAGAGTGCCCTGGCTGTTTCCTGTTGACAGAGTGGAAATGTCCATCTGGTGGAGTGGGCATGAGGGTGGGGAAAAGGCAACACTCCCTCAAAATTTCTCTATCTTTCCCCTTTGTCTTGCTGCAGATGGGACTAATGGACTGGACTTCAAGAGTTCGTCAAAGTTACCACTCAATTGCCTTCTCAAACACTGGGAAACCCTGACTTTCTTTTGTTAGGAGCCAAGGCCCCAATATCTCCTGGGATGCTTACTTGCAGTAATTTGCACCCACCTGTATTCACAGAGCCTTCCTGTTAGCAGAGCCTAAGAAAAACAGAGGGTATTAAGTTTTTCAGGATGTATGCCTCCATTTACAGGCACATACATGCTCATTTAGGATACCGACTTCCAAGCAATTGGTCACCTCAAGTCTAGCCAAAAACCTCAGGTTGGACATTAGAAAGGCAGATATATCTGATGCCTTATTCCTCCTTGATCATATGTGCTCACTGCCACCCACTTGTGAACTTAGAAAGTTCAGAGACTCTAAAGAAAAGCTTTGTCAACCTGTCCTAGTGCATGACCCAACAGAGAAGACTCATCTGTGTTGGTAAGAGGAATGACAGTTGCTTTGGGTCCAGCCAGTTGTCACTGGACTGAAGAGCAAGTCACCTGTTCAGTGTCCACCATTAGGATCAATTTTATAGAAGGACAAATGTGTACATTAAATTGCCATGAGCTGTTTGAGTTCATGGAGAAGCTGGGTCTGGTGATAGGGTTCCCACACACACACACCCTACTTCAGACCCAAGCATATCTTCTCTCAAAATGTCCTCCAAAGTCCCCTTTCCTGAGTCGTGCTAGCCTCCTGACTCCTGACAGGGGGAAAAGACAACAAAGCAGCCACAGAGTAAGGCACTGTGACCGTTATTTATCTCATGATACATATATAAAAAATCCGTCTCTATCTGTTACACTCACTCAAAAGCAAAAGCGTGGTTGTGGTAGATCACTCTATATGTTGTCTTATGTTTCCTGTGAGGATGACTTGAGCACTTACCGAGCCCCATAGTTTTATCAGTGTGTGCACAGGCAGTATTAATTTATTATGTGTGCAGTTTGAGTTCAACTTTCTTTTATTAAGGTGATGTTGCATAGTACTGCCTTCCAAGTCAAACAACTGCCATGCCATCATGAATGCTGGCTTGTGAAAGATCATCACAGATGGGCTTGTTGATTGTTCCCTTGTTAATGTTACTATGTTTTGTAAGGTGGATGGATGTTTTTCCAGAATAGAAAACTGGGAGACTTAGGCACATTACCAGTGTCTGAGCAATTTGTATAAGGTATATAAAAGGTCAAAATGCAGTATGTTGGTGTCAAACCTCTGCTTAAGCCAAAGAGTTATTGGTTTTTCCATAATAATTATAAGGCCTGGCTTAAAGAACAAAAATGTATGCTTAATCAAAGTTTCTTTAAGGGATTGGTTTTTATTTAAATACACACTGTATTTAAAAGTACCCAACTGATAAAACTGACCTCGGTGTTCCATAACCACATCCAGAGGCTATACTAATGTGGTCAGAAGGATGAAAAGGGAGTGTATTTTCCTCCTGCGCTTTGAGGTTAAGCAGGTCCCAAAAGATTGTGGGGCATTTCTCAAAAATGGTCTGTAACTATGGAGAGTCACCTATTTTCCTGTCAAGGGAGGCCCTGGCAATCCCACCAGGTGAGCCTTGGCCAGTGTCTAGCCTACAAAGAGAGGAAACATTCCTCTGTGCTTCCAAGGGAAGCCAGGGTCAAGCAAGGCTTTTGACTTATCCTCACATAGATGGAACAATGGAGTTAGCGGTTCCTCTCAAGCCCAAGTGACACTTGAGGCAAGCTCCACAAGTGACCTTGACAATAAAAAATAAAAGTGATTAATTTTGGCCATATGTATGGCTTTAAACATGCAGTGGGAAAGTATAGTGAAAGAATTGATGATTGGTGGGTTTCCTTAACAGTTTAAGGTATCACATTTTCTAAACAGCAGGCTTCAATCTATATGAGATGTTGTGTAGACAACTGTTTCTTATGATTTTCTTCCTGATATGAAAAATGCTGCCCAAATGTAAGACATCATGATCTTGGTTCATTTCTAACATTGTAGTGCCTACCTTCAGCCAAGGAGTACAGGTCCAATATTGTTTTATAATAATGGTTAAAGCATTCTCTCTCTCTCTCTCTCTCTCTCTCTCTCTCTCTCTCTCTCTCTCTCTCTCCTCTTCTCTTCTCTTCTCTTCTCTTTCATCTCCCTCCCTTCCTCCCCCCTCTTCCCTGGGAAGGACTTCACACTGACTTCATCCACTCCAACAGCTCTCAAATTGCCTGAAAGCAGATTCCAGATTCATCATTCTCAAGACCAGCCTTGTGTGAGGGACTATCCTGGGAATGGCTGTCCTACTCTAGGTTATACTGTACTGGTCTCTGACATTTCCCTCCCCTATCCTTCTGACCCTTTGCTTCTACAAATGATGCTGTTGATGGATCTTAAGAGGCACTGCCTACTAGAATTTTGCTCCTGCACCCTGGTCTAACCCCAGAAGCCTACCTCCTAAGAGCCCTCTCTGCTTGGAGCAACACCCCACAGACTCTGACTTCTCTCACCAGGAAGTAGATAGAGCAGTCACACCTGCCACAGCAGCTGGTCTCAATCTCTAAAAGGGTAGAATGAAGGAGAGTGAGGGACGTAGATAGATTAGGAGCACAAAAGTGAGCTTTCCAAAATGATGAAATGGTGGCTTCTTGTTTCTGGAAGACATTGCCAAGGGAAACAGCTGGAAGGCATGGGGTTGAGTATCTAGGCAGGACCAATATGGGAAATCGAAGACATGGGGACCCTATAAAATACCCAAGCTGGTGCCTTTTTAAAGGACTTTCTCCCATCCAAAGTAACATCCAAATGTATAAAGTTGCTACTCTTCTTTTCTCTGTGGCTTTTCTCTTGGTCTTCTTCTTTCCCAGTGGTTCAATTATTTGTTCATGCCAGAACAAATCTGCCATCACCTAGAAAACCACTGTCACACATTCCTCCTTCGTTACACTGAGAAGTTTGTTACCAACTGAGACTGAACTACCCTGCATATTTGAAAATAAGAAACAATTTGCCTTTGGGGATATTGGTGACACCCTGACACAGTGTGTGAATGGGAGGCAGGTGTGTGTGGCAATCATGTGGTGAGGAATGGGCACATAAATGCTGGTTGAGAGGTTGAACCAACAAAGACTGGGGTCTGTGCAAGTGTTGCAGATGTTGTAAGGTTTTCTCGATTCTTCTTTCCTTGAGGCCTGAGTTCAGTAAAGAGACAGGTTGACAATTTGAGCCAAAGTTTATTTAGCAAAACAGCAAATGCAAACTGAAGTAGAAGAAACATTCCTAAGGGACTTTGGAATGGGCTGCCCCAAGGTGAAGAGCAGCATAGAAGGTTCTGTCTTGTGGGATGTAAAGAAGTTCTTGTGAATATTTATGATATGAGTAGCATATTTGTCCCAAATTGTGGTGAGCTGGGTCTCCTTTTAGGGTGTTTCCCCTATGACCACCACAAATACGGAGGGTGTTGAAACTACAATACTAGTGTTAGTGTAATGAGGATGCAGACCCATGCTAGTGTTCATATATGGGCTGATGCAGTGGGAATAATCTCACTATAGCTTTGAGGATATTCAACCACAAAGGGATATGAGCAGGCACAGCTACCAAGATGCAATTACCACACATCAGTTCTTGTCTACAGGGAAGTCTAGGCTAGTCCTCATTCTAGAATATGTGGAGGTTTTCTTTAAAGCCAAAGAACTTTAAAGCATGAAAAAAATTAAACCATAGGAAAAGAACATGCACGAAATGAGGGACACCAGGAAGAGACCAAATATTTGAACTATGGGCCTAGATGAGGAAGAAGAATCCCAGGTTGTTGGAGACCAGATCTTTAACAAGATCATAGGGTAAAATTTCCCCTAAATTGAGGAAAGACACACTCACACTGATATACAAAGCAGACAGAACACCAAATAGACAAGACCAGAAAAAAAAAAACTCCCCTTGGCATATCATAGTAAAAATACTAAATATACAGAAAACAGAGGGAGTATTGAAAGCTGCAAGAGAAAAGCCACAAGTCACATGTGAAGGGAGACCCATGAGAACAATAGCTGATTTCTGGTAGAAACTTTGAAAGCCAGAAGAGCCTGGAGCAACACACTCTAACTTCTAGAAGACCACTATTGTCAGCCTAGACTACCATATCCAGGAAAACTATCTGCCATAGTTGAAGGAAAAAGAAAAACTTTCCATAATCCCAACAGTCTAAAACATTCAGCAGACCAATCCTAAACAGAATATGGGAAGTCATACTTTAGTGTTGAAGAGATGAAGAAGCATAGTCAAGACACCACAGAAAGAAAACAAATAAAGCTATAATTACTGAAACACAAAGTATGACTAAGAACACAAACAGGAAAAAAAAAAACTTCAACCAACACACACCTTTTAATATTACCTTTAAATATTGACATCCTTCATTCGCCAGGAGAAAGGCACAACTTGGATGGATGGATTAAGAAACAAAACCCATCTTTCTCTGTCTACAAGAAGTTCAGCTTTTAAAGATAGGCGCCACTTTAAAGTGAAAGATTGTAGAAGTATTCCAAGAAAATGAGCCCAAGAAGCAAACAGGTGTCATGACCCTAATATGTGACAAAATAAATTTCAAACTAAAACAAATCAGAGGAGCTAAAGAAGGGCTCTTGATAATAATCAAGGGAACAGTTAGCCAAGAAGACAATACTATCCTAAACAAATAGGCACCAAACTTATGGTGTACCCAGTCTTGCAAAAAAGTGTAGTAATGGAATTGAAGACACAAATTTAATGTCAACACGTTGATAGATAGTCAGTGATTTCAATACTCTACTTTCTCCAATTGACAGGTCATCTGAACAAGAAATAAACAAAAATATCAGAACTAAATGATACCAAGTATCAAATGAATCTAGTAGGTATCCGCAGAATATCCCACCCAAGCACCAAAGAGTATATATTCTATTCAACAAACATGCTGAATAGAAGCTTCTTTAAAATAGACCACATCCTAGAACACAAATCAAATCTTTAAATATTCAGAAAAGTTGAAACAACTCCATGTATCCTGTCTGACCAAATCAATAACAAATGGGTCTCTAGTAAGGACAAAAACTTGTGGAGATCAAACCACTCACTACTGAATGAGGACTGGGTCAAGAAGAAAGAAAGAAAAACATTCCTGAAACTGAGTGAAAATGAAAATACAACACAACAAAATCTCTGGCACACATTAAAATCAGTTCCCAAAGGGAAAATTATAGCTCCAAATGCCTACATTAAAAATAAGAAAGCACACAAAGAAATAACTTAATATTACAAATCAAGAATTGCGAAAAAAAAAACAAGAACAAATAAAACACAAATCCAGTAGACAGCAAAAAATAATAAAAATCAAAACAGAAATTATGAAAGAAAATAAAAGAAAACTTCATGTATCTGTATTCTGTTGGGGACCGATTCCGGACAGCGGCGTCCTTACTTTATCAAGCCTTACAAAGGCAGGAAGTTCCTGGCCTAACTGCTGGCTGTACAACTTCCTGGAGTATGTGCTAATCAGCCAGCTGCAGGGGCCTGGGACCAAAGTGACCTCACCCTCCCTTAGGAATTTTCCATCCTTCTCTCCGTGCTTCCCCTGTTCCCCCTCCCTGCCTGAAGCCCTGTTTATAAACCTCAACACCCAGTCAATAAACGGAGACCTCCACGCAACTCAGAATGTCTCTGTCTTCCTTTACGCGCCTGGTCTCCTTTCTCTCTCGCCCCCATTGATCTTTCAGGAGGTGCCTCCTCGGGTCTCATCAAATAACCTGGCCTTGGGACGGGGCAAGTGGCGCCAAACATGGGGCTCGAGGCACGGTGACCTGCCGGACGACGGACAACAGAAGGGGCCTCGGAGAGGATCAGGGTAGAGGCGCCCGGACAGCATCAGTCGTGCACCGCGGGCGACCTTGAGGTAAGACTTGTCGTCCCATAACCATGGGCAAGGTTCTCTCTAAAGAAGCTCTCTTCATAAAGGAAATGAAGGACAATCTTAGGGAGAGGGGAATAAGAGTAAAAAAGAAAGACTTAATAAAATTTTTTTTGTTTCGTGGAGGAGAAATGTCCTTGGTTGGTCATCAATGGCCCGGGTATCCATCCCCTGACATGGAACAAAGTTGGAAAGGACATCAATAGCATGCTTAAAGATGGGAAAAACATCCCCGACGCATTTTTTAGTTTCTATGGAGTAATAAGAGATATCCTAAAAGATTCAGAAAAGGATGACAGGGTGTCACATTTACTGGCACTCGCAGAGGATCTATTAAATGATGTGTCCTATCCAGAAGAAAAAAAGGGTGAAATAGCTTCAAATAAGGCAGGTCAAGAGAATAAGGAAATTAGCGCCGCAGCCAACACGGACAGACAGGGCAGAACTGATGGCAAAAGTGAAAGTGTTCTCGTCAACCAGGCAACAGGGGAGGCTGGCTCTGTACTCCTTCTTTAATAGATGAGCCCGTGTTAGAAAAGGACTTGGACCCGCCCTTTAATCAGACCTCCTCCTCCAGTTAGGTCTCTGTATCCTGTTATCCACAGACATAGGGGTGATGATTGGCTGGACCCCGCCTCGGATGCCAGCTTAGAGGAGAAGGCAGCCCGCTATTACAGGGAGAAATATGATCCACCTAGGTCTCAGGCTCCAACGACCCTTGCGAGGCACCTCCCGGCTGCCAGGAGACCAAATGTTTTACGATGGTACTTCCCGCCCCCCTATGCTCCTTTCCCGCCAGAATTTGCGCCTTCTGCCCCATTAGGCTACCCTTCCCTATTACCCGGGCTCCAGGATTTGCTTGCCACTAAGGAATCCCTCTTAGGCCAAATCGATAGCCTGAAGGAGGTCCTCTCATTAAAAAAAGAACTTAAAGAACTCACCCAGCAGATCCAAACCTTGCAGGCCGATCTCACTGAAATATCCTTAACCCCTAAGATAGGCGCAAAGAAACAGAGCATACAAAGGCGGGCGCCCGCAGTGTCCCTCTCCTTCCCTGTGATGACCCACTTGGCTGATCAGCCTCGGGAAACAGGGGAGATAGAACAGATAGAAGGAACAGAGGAAGCAGAGGGGCAGCCAGACTCGTCCCAAGACCATGAGGGTGGGGACATGGGAGAGGATTCGGCCTCGGGTTCTGAGGAGGAAGCCGAGGGCCCCCTGGATGAACCGGCCAGTGGCGGGGAGGAACCAGGGAACGAACCAGGGGAACGCAATGGCCGTGGCTCTCAGGGCTCTCATATTTTTAAAAAATTAAAGCTTAAACATTTGAAGGACCTACATTCAGCTGTTAAAAATTACGGTATTAATGCCCCGTTTACAATTTCTGTCCTGGAAGGACTTGGGCAAGGAGGCAGTCTCCTCCCCCATGAATGGAATAAAATTGTCCAATCAGTCTTGACTCGCAGTCAGTTTTTGACCTGGAAGGCTGAATTCACAGACAGAGCCGAAACACAGGCTGCTTTAAACAAACGAAGCCCGCAGATGGCTTCCTGGTCCGTAGATAAATTGACAGGGCGAGGCAATTTTGCCGCGGAAAATAAACAAAGGGGTTTGCCAGCGGGACTCTTGGCACAAACCTCCCAGGCAGCCCTAGCGGCTTGGCGGGCCGTCCACTCCATGGGGTCGGCCAGCACTTCACTGTCAAAGATAATACAGGGAGCCAATGAGCCTTACGCTCAATTTGTGGCCAGATTACTAGAGGCCGCTGAGTGGATCTTGGGGGAGGATGGTGCCGAAAACATTATGGTCAAACAACTGGCCTTGGAAAATGCCAATGCAGCCTGCAGGACCGCCTTAAGAGGCAAAGCTAAAACAATGGATCTTAATGGTATGATCAAGCTGTGTAGTGAAGTAGACTCCAATGAGCACAAGATTTCAAAGTCCATTAGTCTTGCCATAGGTGCAGTTCTTCAGCCCATGGCTGGCAGATCAGGGGGAGCTAGAAATTGTTTTAGATGTGGAGCTCCAGGGCACTTTGCTCGTAATTGTCCCACTGGCTCCGATCCTGGAACTCCTTCCCCCAGCCCTGATCCCCGCGATCCAGTTCCAGGATTATGCCCCCGGTGTAAGCGGGGATGACAGTGGGCAAGAGACTGTCGCTCCAGATATGATAGTGCTGGCCAACCCTTGACTGCGGTCCCGGGAAACGGGCTGAGGGCCCCGGTCCGGGGCCCTCCTCCGCAGCGGCCATCCCTGCTCCAGTCAGGGACCAACAACTCGTTTACCAGCCGTCAGCAACAGGGGACTACACGTCCCCAGGGCAGTCTAGCCTACCTTGCTCAAGCCTATCTAGAGCCACCCCAGGCAGTGCCGGACTGGACCTCTGTTCCTCCACCACCCGAATTGTAACTCCAGGGGAAGGAACAGTAGTGATAGAAACCGGGGTTTTTGGTCCTCCCCCACCCGGCATGTTCTTCCTTGTTATCGGCCGAGCTTCCAGTTCGATACAGGGGCTCACAATCACTCCATCCATAGTCGATGGTGACTACCATGGAGAAATAAAATTCCTGGCTTCAGCCTCTCGAGGCCCAGTCACTATCCTCATGGGTCAACGAATAGCTCAGGCCCTACCACTCCCATTAACTGGGAAATTTCAATATAAAAATCACTCCCGTCGCTCCTCCCATCCTGGCTCCTCTGATGTATTCTGGGTGCAGCAACTGACTGAAAGCCGACCCACTATAAAACTTTTGTTAGATGGGAAACCCTTCCTTGGCCTTCTGGATAGTGGTGCTGATGCTACTGTCATCTCCAGAGGACACTGGCCCACCGCGTGGCCTTTGGAGCCCACAGCCACCCATTTGAAAGGGATAGGACAGACACAAAATACCCTTCAAAGTTCAAAAATATTACAATGGAAGGATCCTGAGGGGAATTCAGGGACCGTGAAACCTTTTGTAGTTGAGGGACTGCCAGTCAATCTGTGGGGCCGTGACATTATGACTCAGATGGGGGTCATCATGATGAGTCCCAATGACAAAGTGACCCAAATGATGTTAAAAACAGGCTTCTTACCAGGAAAAGGTCTGGGGAGGCGAGAGCAAGGACCCACGCAACCTATCATGGCCAAGCCAAAATTGGATAGGGGAGGACTAGGCGCGGGGTCTATGGACCTTTTTTCCTAAAGACCACTGCTCTCCCTGCACGCCACGCCGACAAAATAACATGGAAGTCAGATGACCCGGTGTGGATAGACCAGTGGTCCTTGCCTCAAGAGAAGGTCCAGGCTGCCCTTCAGTTAGTGCAGGAACAGTTAGACCAAGGGCACCTCGAACCCTCCACCTCCCCATGGAATACTCCTATCTTTGTCATTAAAAAAAGGACTGGTAAATGGAGATTATTACAGGATCTTAGAGAAGTTAACAAAACCATGATGCCCGTGGGGGCGCTGCAACCAGGGCTACCTTCGCCTGTAGCCATCCCCAGAGGGTACGCCAAAATAGTTATTGATATTAAAGATTGCTTTTTTTCTATTCCCCTTCATACTGCTGGTTGTAAAAGATTTGCCTTTTCTATTCCTATTACTAATCAGATTGGACCAAATCCATGCTTTCAGTGGAAGGTTCTGCCCCAAGGAATGGCCAATTCACCCACTCTTTGTCAGAAATATGTGGCCCAGTCCATCGACCCAATTAGAATGCAGTTTCCTGAGGCCTATATTATCCACTACATGGATGATTTGTTGATTGCTGCTGAGACAGTGGAAAGGATACATCTAGTAGTGCAAAACTTGGTACGGGCCTTACAAGATAGAGGGTTTCATATCGCCCCGGAAAAAATTCAAACGCAATTTCCTTTTCTGTTCCTGGGGTTTGAACTTCACCCTGAGCTCCTCTATACTCAAAAGATTCAGATCAGAAGAGATACCCTGCTCTGCCTCAATGATTTTCAAAAGCTTTTGGGGGACATCCAATGGCTATGGCCTTACCTCAAAATGACAAAAGGGGACATACGTCCTCTCGAAGATATCCTTAAAGGAGATCCCGACCCCCTCTCTCCCCGACACCTCACTGCAGAGGCAGAAAGGGTACTTAATAAAGTAGAATTAGCCATCACCCGGCAACACATTGGGTTTTTCTCTCCTGCCTTACCCCTGCATTTAGTGATCTTCTCCACCGAGTTTGCCCCTACTGGCCTGTTGTGGCAAGAGTCTGTACCCTTGCTTTGGGTACACCTCCCGGTTGCTAAAAGGAAAGTCCTTCCTTTATATCCCCTGTTAGTGTGCCAACTGGTGATGTTGGGGATAAGAACCTCCACTAGATATTTTGGGAGGGAGCCTGATGTTACCATTATCCCATATGATAAAGAAAACCTGGAATGGCTGTCCACCCATCACTCAGAATGGGCTACGCTTGCTTGTTCCTATGCAGGAAAATTCGATACCCAGATGCCTAGTGATAAGTTGTTATAGTATTTTTCCTTTACCCCTTTTCTTTTTCTTAAAAATACGAAGCTAAAGCCAATCCCCAATGCCTGCACGGTGTTTAGAGATGGGTCAAAGAATGGCCAGGCTGCTTATGTCTATAACCAGCAAAAAAGAGTTATGAAAACACCTTTTAACTCAGTCCAATTGGTGGAGCTTTATGCCGCCCTGGCAGTGTTTGAAGCATTTGAGGCACGTCCCCTTAACTTATATTCGGACAGCCAATATGTGGTGGGAGCTTTGCAAGTTTTAGAAATGGTGCCGGTGATCCAGCCCCACACTCCAACCTTCAAAATGTTCTCAAAGATACAAAAGCTGATCCGTCAGAGGTCGCTCCCCTTTTTTATTGGCCACATTCGTGCCCACACTGGCCTGCCCGGACCCCTAGCACTGGGGAACGAACTTGCGGGCGCCGCTACATGGCCCCCCCTGATTTTGCTTCTAGAACAAGACCAGATCGCGGTTGCCCGCGAGGCCCACCGATTACACCACCTTAATGCCCAGACCTTGAGACAAAGGTACTCACTCACTAGAGAACAGGCTAGAGAAATTGTCAAAAGCTGTAAAAATTGCCTGATATTTTTGCCTGAGCCCCATTATGGGGTAAATCCTAGGGGGCTTGTTCCAGGACAGATTTGGCAGATGGATGTCACCCATGTCACTTCCTTTGGAAAATTAAAATATGTACATGTCACCATCGATACCTTCAGCGGGTTTATCAGCGCCTCCGCTCACAGCGGGGAGGCCGCTAAGGATGTCATCAATCATATGCTACATGTCTTCACTGTGCTGGGACAGCCAAAATGCATAAAAACTGATAATGGCCCAGGGTACACCAGCAACAGGTTTAAACAATTCTGCTTGCAATTAGGGATAAAGCATGTCACTGGAATACCCTATAATCCGCAGGGACAAGGCATTGTGGAACGGGCTCACCAAACCCTAAAAAATACCATTAATAAACTCAGCTCACAGGAAACCTTGTTCCCTATCAAGGGAAATCAAAAGACATTACTTGCCCATGCCCTCTTTGTGCTAAACTTCTTAACTTTGGATGGCTCAGGAAAATCTGCAGCCGAACGGCACTGGCACCCAGAGACCAGCCAGGGACATGCCCAGGTCCTTTGGAAAGATCCCATCACTGGAAAATGGGGCGGCCCGGACCCAGTATTAATCTGGGGAAATGGGTCCGCATGCATCTATGACTCCAAGGAAAATGGGGCCCGATGGTTACCAGCAAGGTTAATTAAACCCTACTCTGCAGGAAATGCCCCACAGCAGTAAATAATAATTTTGGGTTCAGGGATTAGCCCTGAGACATGGATTCTTTTGCAGGTGCCCCCGCGGCCCGAGGAAGGAAAAGAACCATGAGTGCCCTCATCGCTCTTCCGGCGCGTCCCGGTATCTGGAAAACCCGTCTCTATGCTATTCCTTTTCTTTTAATTTTGCCTGCCATCTCTATGGCCCGGGCCAGTCCCCACGCTATTAAGAAACTCACTTGGCAGGTCATCTCACAAACTGGGGAAACAGTCTGGCAGACGGCTGCCAATCATGCCCCCTTTTCATGGTGGCCATCTCTTACCCCCGATTTCTGCCAGCTGGCTGCAGGGCTCAACTCTTGGGATATCCCCACCATAGAGTTGAGTGCCCTAAACGGGACCAAGATAAATAATTATTCTAACTGCAAAACCTTCCCTGGATCCAACAAGGGCCCCACTACTTGGACGAGCCCTTGTGGAACTTTCCATGGTACAAATCCTGCCACCATGACCGCCCCCGGGTGTGTTAGCCCCACCGCTCGGTGCAGGTTGGCCCAATCCGATTTTTACGTTTGCCCCAAAGACGGCAGAAGTCGGGCCGTGGCGGCCAGATGCGGGGGTTATGAGGAATTCTTTTGCGCTCAATGGGGCTGTGAGACCACCGGTGCCGCTTACTGGCACCCATCCTCCTCCTGGGACCTTATTACAGTCACCAGGGGCTACTTAAAGCCCTCTGGCCGCCCCTGCTATTCTTCAGCGACGTGGAAGCCCCAGGCCCCTGGGTTGTCGCTGCCCCTCAATATCACCTTTACCACACAGGGCAAGTCCAATACGGGCTGGACTTCGGGAAAGACATGGGGACTTAGATGGCATCTTGATGGCAAGGATAAAGGAGTCAGCTTTAAGATACTACTGAAAATCGAACCCGTTAGTGCTGTCTCCATTGGACCCAATCCGGTCCTCCCTGATTCTCAAAGAAAATCCTGGCCCTAGCCAAAGGAGCAATCACACCAGGACCCACACCTGGTAGCGCTTCCACCCCCTCCCTGCATAGTACTTCCCCCATCATTCTGCAAAGTACAGGCAACAGGTTATTCAGTTTAGTACAGGGAGCTTATATGGCCCTAAATGCCACAAGCCCAGATAAGACCTTGAACTGCTGGCTTTGCCTTACCTCCAGCCCTCCTTACTATGAGGGAATCGCCTTCCAGTCTGCTGCCAGCAACCTCACTTCCCCGAGCAGTAGGTGTCAGACTAAGCCTCATAGACTGACACTCTCTGAGGTTTCTGGACAAGGTTCCTGTTTGGGCAAAGTCCCACCGACCCATAGGCATCTCTGTAACAAAACCTTGACACTTTATAAAGGAGGATATTATCTTGAGGCACCCAATGGGTCCTACTGGGCCTGCAACACCGGGTTAACCCCCTGTGTGTCTGCTCAGATATTTAATGGTTCCCATGAATTCTGTGTACTGGTTCAGTTGTGGCCTCGTGTCACCTATCATGAAGAAAGCTCTGTTATGGAATTCTTCGAGCAAAGGAGTAGATACACTCGAGAACCTGTGTCATTGACCATAGCCTTGTTGGGTGTTGGAGGCATTGCTGCGGGAATTGGTACAGGGACCACCGCCCTTGTACAAAATAATCACTTGATGCAGTTACAGATGGCCATGACCACTGATCTGGAGGCAATAGAAAGATCTATTTCCGCCCTTGAGAAGTCACTTACCTCACTATCAGAAGTAGTGCTGCAAAATAGAAGGGGCCTGGATCTGTTGTTCCTGAGGGAAGAGGGCCTATGTGCCGCCTTGAAGGAAGAATGCTGCTTTTATGCCGACCATACTGGTATTGTCAGGGAATCGATGGAAAAATTAAGGGAAAGGGTGGCTCAAAGAAAAGGGGAGTTTGAAAATCAGCACGGGTGGTTTGACCTTTGGTCCCTGGGCCTTTCAGCGGTTGACTCGGTTTATCAAAAATCAGATTGATTCGGCCTTACCACAACATGTCTCAATTCATTATCATGGAGTAGATTCCGAGGAGGTCGGCCAGGAGCCCCATCAAGGACTCAGATTCAGTGTCCTAAGGCCCTAACGTCCCCACGGTCCTGCTAGAGGGTACTCAATGACGGGAATAGTACAGGGCCCACGCCGGAGACAACAGCGTACAGAGGTCGCCCGAGACCGGCTCAACACGGCACGCTGCTGAGTGTGGGAAGCCCCCTGTGTAGCCTAAGACAGGGACTCTCTCGGACCTTAGCCACCCCCGATCACATGGACTTAGTCCATTTTTGAGAAAAGAGGGGGAACTGTTGGGGACTGATTCCGGACAGCGGTGTCCTTACTTTATCAAGCCTTACAAAGGCAGGAAGTTCCTGGCCTAACTGCTGGCTGTACAACTTCCTGGAGTATGTGCTAATCAGCCAGCTGCAGGGGCCTGGGACCAAAGCGACCTCACCCTCCCTTAGGAATTTTCCATCCTTCTCTCCGTGCTTCCCCTGTTCCCCCTCCCTGCCTGAAGCCCTGTTTATAAACCTCAACACCCAGTCAATAAACGAGACCTCGACGCAACTCAGACTGACTCCTTTACGCGCCTGGTCTCCTTTCTCTCTCGCCCCCATTGATCTTTCAGGAGGTGCCTCCTCGGGTCTCATCAAATAACCTGGCCCGTGGGACGGGGCAGTATTCCATTAAGTTGGACTCTGAACAAAATGGAAAAACGTCTAGATTCATCCAAACTATCAAATTTAAACCAAAAAAAGAACCATAATCTAAACAGACCACAATAAATGAGGCTATGGAAACAGTAATGAGAAGCCTCCCAATTAATACTGCCCCTGACTGGATGGATTCACAGCAGAATTCTCTCAAACTTTCAAAGATCCACAGCTAATCCTTCTTAAATGACTCAGAAACAGGAGAAGCACTACCAAACTGCTTCTGAATTTCAGTATTACTCTAATATCAAATCAGGGAAAGACACAACAGAAAAGAAAATTACAGGTCAATGTCCCTGATAAACATAGGTTCAAATATCTTGTGTAATATATACTTGCAAAGTTGAGTAGACATATATTATAGCTATTATCCACCATAAACAAGTTGAATTTTTTTAAAAGAAAAAAAATATTATGGATTTATTGTGTGTATTTAACAGTGGGAACAACAACAACAACAAAAGCCAACCAAACAAAATAGGGTAAGCAGTTACTTTGTACAGTGTCCTCAATCCACCAAACTTGAGTGACGAAAGTCTTTTAAGTTTTCTCATTTCCTTTGAACTTATTGGGGGAAGAAATACATTACAAAAGTTACATTGTAGCAATGTATCACCACAAGGAATTGTAATTTGCCAATATATTAATGTGCTGTGAGAGAAATCCGATTGAAAAAGTAATCCAAGACACCTAAAGAATGTCCATGATAGTCAGTCACATCAGGATGTGTATCGTTCAAAGCTCATCATAATTTTGTGAGCTATTCCTGGTAATTGGTAGCATGGCTTTCAGCAAGCACGTCTCAGTGGTCCCATATTCCCTCCTTGGTTTGTCTTCTCCTCCTTGTCTTTGTCTGAATTCTACAGCAAGTGCAGCACTGTCCTGTGCCTAGTCACAATCAAGATGTAGAATCCAGTGGTAAATCCCATCCTGGTCTAACTTCCCATGTCTGTGCAGATCTCAGGAGTCATAGAACTGCTCCAGTTCTAACACAACCCAATCTGGGTCAGAGCCTTTGTCCTCATGGGGAAATGTATCAATGATGTACTCCTCCCGGTTCACAAACCTAGCCCAGCTTTTGTTGATGTTCACCAGTGTTTCCAAAACAACAATCTCCTTCATATGCTCAAACTCCTCAGGGTACAGAAAGATGGTGAATTCCTTCCAAGCGGCTGTCCAGTCCAGGTCAACATCTCCAGCCTTAAAGCTTTCTCTAGTAACTTGGCTGCTACCTTATAAATGTGTGATCATGGGAACTATCTTAGAATTGGTTGGAGTTTCTTAGGCAGTAACTGTAGGTGGCCTGCTTGGATCCTTCCAGGAAGTCTATCATTTTTGCCCCCATTATAACCATTGCAGACTTTATAACAATTACGTACAGTGTGTGTGTGTGTGTTTACCTGTTTGATCCAAACTTTCAGTTTCTCGATGGTGGCAAAGCCAGGTCCATCACTGTCAATTAAATCAGCATCTTCCCCAGTCTCTCCTTGCTCTGAAATGGACTGAGCTTATCAAAGCTTTGGAGCCCTCATTTCCCAGCAAATGCCCCTTATCTTACAGGAAGCTCTGGCTGGCCTCAAGTGGCTGCTGGGTTAGCTCCCAGTAGGACTGCAAGATGTTCTCCTTGCACACAGTGGGCTTGGATGCCAGCCCCAGCACCAGTGTCAGCTTCCAGATGACTCACAAGGTGCTACTGGGGCAAACACATGCCATGGTCTTGAGCAGAGGGGGAACCAGGCACCAGGGTAATGGGGCTGACAACAAGTGAGCTTTCTGCTCTCCAGTGAAGTGCAGGCCTCCACTGACCCAGGGTGCTCTTCTACTCATGCACATTTGGCCAAGGGGCACTCGGGAGACTTGGACAGCCAGCCAAGTCAAAACCCTGCAGATGGGACGCTCTCAAGCAGTCAGATTTATCCAGAAGATGCAGAAATGGTTCAAAATATGCAAGTCAGTAAATATAGTAAATCACATAAATGGACTTAAAGAAAAAAATCACATGATCATCTCAATAGATTCAGAAAAATTCTTTGACAAAATCTAACGGCTTTTAGGATAAACATCCTAAAGAGTAGAACTGTAAGGAACATACCTAAATAAAATAAAGAAAATATGTGACAAACACATAGGGAAAATCATCCTAAATGAATTAAAACTTAAATGAATCTCATTGAAATCACGACACACACGGGGCTATCCCCACTCATTTTTAACAGTGTGCTCCAAGCACTAGCTTGAGTAGAAAGGGAAGAGAAGGAAACTAAAGGGATACAAATGGGAAAAGAAATAAAACTATCCTTATCTGAAGATGATATTGATAGTATACATAAGAGATCCCAAAAATTCTACCAGAAAACTCCTAAAAACCATCAACAGTTTCATCAAAGTGGTAGAATATGTAACTTACAAAATCAATAGTTTTTTTTTTATATACCAACAAAAAGTGCAGAGAAAGAGGTGAAGGGCTCAACCCCATTCACACTAACCTCAAGTAAAATGAAATATCTTGGAATAAACGAAACAAGGAGGTGAAGGACCTTTACAATGGAAAACTTTACATCTATGAAGAAAGAGATTGAAGAGGGATTGGTAGAATTAGCATTTTGAAAATGGCCTGTCTACCAAAAACTTTTTACAGATTTAATGTAATGCCAATCAATTGCCATTTCATTTTTCACAAAAGTAGAAAAAAAATCTATCCTAAAATTTATTTGGAGCCGCAAGGACCCCCGATATTCAGAGCAATCTTGAGAAAAAAAGAACAATTCTATAAAGATTACCATTCCAGACTTGACATCACAGAGCCATAGTAATAAAAACAATATGGTACTGGCACAAAAACAGACGTGTAGACCAATAGAAGAAAATCAAAGACCCAAAAAATAAGTACATCTAACTTCAGCCTTCTAATATTTGACAATGATACCAAAAGATATTTGGGAGAGATTAACAGTAAATATCCCAAAAGTGATAGCTCCAGATATTGGTGTTTCCCGTACAAAGATACCCTTGAAAAAAGACAGAATCTTCAACAAATCATGCTGGGAAAACTAGATGTCCTCATTCAGAAGAATGAAAATAGACCTGTATCTATCACTTTGCAAAAAAACTAACTTCAAAATGATCAAAGACCTAAACATGAAGCCTGAAACACTGAAACTGCTAGAAGAAAACCTAGACTGTACACTATAGGATACAGGTGTGGGAAAGGACTGTCTGAATAGGATTCCATTTTCCCAGGAATTAAGGCCAACAACTAACAAATGGGACATCATAGAACTAAAAAGCTTCTACATAGCTAAAGAAACAATCACCTGGGTAAAAGAGAAAGCCCACAAAATAGGAAAGAATCTTTGCAAGCCATACATCAGACAAAGGACTAATATCTAGAATATATAAAGAACTAAAAGAAAAGAAAAGAAAAAGATTCAAAATACATCAAATAACCCAATAAAATGGGCTACAGATTTGAATAGAGAGTTCTCAAAAGAAGATATAAAAGTACCTAAGAAACATCTCAAAGTGTTCACCATCCTTGGAAATTAAGGAAATATTAGAAAACCAAGTTTGCAATTTCATCTTACCTCCACCCAAATGAGCAAGATCAAGGAAATAACCAAAAACGAATGCTTGTGGAAAATGTAGCAAAGGGGAACCCACATTTCCTGATGGTGGGATTTCAAAGTGGTATAACCACTCTGAAAATCAATGTCAAGAAGTCTCAAAAATCTAAAAATAAATCTGCCATCTGATGATGCAGTTATACCAAATACCCAAAGCACCCAACATCCTACTCCACAGACACTTGCTCAGCCATGTTCATTGCTATGCTATTCACAATAGCTGGAAAATGGAACCAACCTAAATATCCTTCAATGGATAAATGAATAAGGAAAATATGGTACATATATACTAAGGGGTTATTATTCAGCTGTAAAGAAAATGAAGTCATGGAAATTGCATAAGTGAAATGGATCTAGAAAAGACTATGTTGATTGAGGTACCCCTGACCCAGAAATAGAAATATCCTATGTTCTTTTCCATCTGTGATTCCAAGCTCCAGATCTTCAGATATGAGTATATAATCTGGAATAACCACAGAAATCAGGAAGTAAAAAGTGATCATAAGAGGAGAGAGTGATCAATGAGGAGAGAGGAGTGCTACAGAGAGGAACAGCAGGATAGATGTGTTATAAAGGGAGAAATAAGAAAATCAGGGGGTCAATACAGAAGGACAGGAAAGGAAGAAGGAAAAATAACACTAAGGATATCTTTAAAACTCATACATATATGCATGTAACAACAATCAATGAAAAAAGAGGCTGTGAGTATATAGGAGAGTTTGGAAATAGGAAAATGAAAGAGGAAATTGTGTAATTACTTAAAAACAAAGAAATCATATTATTATTTATCCATCTAAAATTATATATTATACATACATATATAGTATAATATGGTTAAACAACTTATGGTGATAAAGCTCTTTCCAAGAGCCACAGACCATCTGACAAAAATTCAAAAGCCAGGCATCCAAAACTCTCTCTAGTTGTTAGTCGGCAAAGTCCAAGAGACTCCCAAAACAATATAGGGTATTGATGTTGCTCTTGGTTCCCTCCCAGAATTGGAAGATAAATCCCTGTTGCTGAAAACATCATGTATTTGAGATACAAGAGTCAGAGGATCAGAGCTGGATCGGACCTGAAAGCTTCCTCCCTAAGGACTGGCTTTCAAAGTATTGGGAACTGATATACAAGCTTCCTAAGGAGGAAAGCAGTAGTCTTATACAATTGTGACACCCATGAACCACAACAATGACCAGCATGGCAAGCTATCCCTCGCAATAACTGCACTGATATCTTGGAGGTAACCAACAGCTCTCTAATTGGACTTAAGACCTGCTCAACAGAAAGAAAATCATGGCTGGCACTGGAAACGTAGCCAGCTACCTAGGGTTAGTGAGGTCATAGATAGTAGAGGGCTACCTACTACTACCACTTTACCTAACCAGTATAATTCTTAACTACATCCTAAAACTTATTCTTATATACACAGATAAGTGTAGCTCTCATCCCTCATCCAAGAAACTTCTCTTTGCAACAGTTGGAGATCATTACAGAAAACCACAACCAGTTAAAATGCAGAGAACAATTGATGGTGGGGTGCCCACTCCGATTTGATACATCTACAATACAACTCCTATGACAAAGGCTCTAGGAACTTTGTGGAAGAGGGAGCAGAAGATTTGAAGAGTCAGAGAACCAGGGAATCTGCTGTGAGATTGTGTGTCCTATAAATGGGAGGGAAATTTTACCCATAATACCTCAACAATACAGCTACCTAGACAAGACCTGAAAAACATATATACCAATAAACCTGCTAGCATGGAAGGAGGAATCTCATGGTCCTCTACCCTTAAAAACACAGCTAGAGGCAACTAAGGACTGATGAGATAGTAAGAATTAGTCTTTCCCAGGGATGAGCCCCTAATTACTTATATAATACCAAATGATCAGCCCTGAAGTCATGTACAGATGCATAAACCTGAGTTGACTTAGAAGGTTCTATTTATATATTTAGGTACTTATATAACATTCTTCTCAGCAGGTCATGGAATTTTTTTCAAAATAAATCACATTTTAGACCCCATTAGATATAGAACAATGGAGATAAGTTACTGTATCTTACCAGATCACAATGAAATATACTTAGGAATTATCAAAACTATATGAACATTTATATATTGAATAATACATATTTTAATGATAAGTTTGGCCCTTGAAAAACATAGAGCATGTTTTAAAAATGTATATAGTCAAAGGAAAATGAAAATTAAGTTTACCAGAAAGTGTAGGATATGGGGAAGGCAATTCTAAGGGGGACATTTTTTAGCAATAAGTACCCACATTTTAAAAATCATAAGTAGCTCAAATGAAAAAAATTTAATGATGTGCCTCAATTTCTAAGAAAATTAATGAGCCAAATCCAAAACTGGTAGAAGAAATAATAAAACATCAAAGATAAAATTAATGAAATAGAGCCTAAAATAACAATAGATCAATGAAAAATTTAGTTCTTTGAAAGATAAACAAGCCTGGTTGTTGTGGTGCATGCCTTTAATCCCAGCACTTGGAAGGCAGAGGCAGGCAGATCTCTGTGAGTTTAAAGCCAGTCTGGTCTACAGAACAAGTTCCAGGACAGCCAGGGCTACATAGAGGAACCCTGTCTTGAAAAAGGAAAAAAGAAAGTAAGAAAGAAAGAAAGGAAGGAAGGAAGGAAGGAAGGAAGGAAGGAAGGAAGGAAGGAAGGAAGGAAGGAAAGAAAGAAAGAAAGAAAGAAAGAAAGAAAGAAAGAAAGAAAGAAAGAAAGAAGAAAAGAAAAGAAGAGAAGAGAAAAGAAAAGAGAAAAAACATTGGAAAACTCTTAGTTAAACTAACCAAATGAAAGAAATCCTGGTGAGTGGCACATGAGTACAACCTCATTTCTGAAAAGACTGTCATAAATTTAGGACTGGGCTGGGCTACATAGCAACCTAGTAAATCCTCACCTAGACCAAATAAAGAGTTGGATACCTCACTCCGCATTGGGCAGAGCCCCAGGGGCCTGTCATCCGACCACCTGGTGTGTGCATCAAGTGACTAATAGACACTCTAGGGGTTTCGGTTTAACTTTATTCCCACTTGGTTTTATCTAAGTTGTTGTATTACCAATAAAGACTTGGAAGTCAGATACTGGGATGAAAATCTGATAGATCAAAGAAACAGAAAAGGAGCAATCAGCTGACTTTCCCTTTTTTTTTTTTTTTACCAGAGACCCAGCAAGCGCCTCTCTCTCCATACATCCCAGATTGAAGAGAGCGTGAAATCTCCAAGTCCCTCCCTACTGATTTCTGTGCATCTTCCCTATCGTTATTCCTGGCTTCTCTATGACTAATTCCAGTCAGCTAGTTACTGGCTCCTGTCCTGATTCAAGGTTAACTTTATTAACACAGTCTTGGGGTGTCACAGTGTGATCAAATATCCTGCAACATTTCCCCCTTTATGTTTAAATTAAAAGGAAAGGTTTTAACTCTAACACAATAAAGCTACATACAATATGAACAATTATCAAGCAAGAACTATAATCGCAATGTCCAGTCCATTTGTATTTGGCAAATTCAGAGAAAATACTCTATTATCTGTCCTATCTTGGTGAGTCTGAAGTTTTATACCTAAACCACTTTTTATCATAACTTGTATTATGGTCCTAAAAATATCTTTTTAGACTTTAAAATATCTTCTTAGACAAACAAGCTTTTAAGTCTCTCAACCTTTATTAACTTTACATCTCTTGGGTAAGTTTCTTTTCTGAATTTGGTAACAAAGAGGATGATATATCAAGTCTTCAACCCCTATCAGAGACCTGAGAAGGATAAAATATTACATGAGTAAACAGGAAGTACAGAGCAAACAACTTCTAAGACTATAGAAATTTTAGAGAATCGGACTACCTGGACAGTCACCCAAGGTTCCTCTGCAATTGGGGCATCCATCTTTGGCCTACAGGCCTAGAAAATCTGACAGACTTTTCTATGAAGCAGAAATTTGGAAGGACTGTCCTATCTCATCTTGGCAAAGTTCAGCAGTTGCCTTCTTTTGTGTCCTGCTTGTCCAGTTTGAACAGCATACTGTCAGTAGTTGAGGCATGGGCAGTTTCTTGCCCAATGACTAACTTTGCCACAATAAAAGCAAACTCCATATGGAGGTTCTTCAGTCCCCATCACTTTCTCTGAAGTAGATTGGTGATGCCAGGAGCAGACATATCTCACTGTCATGAAAAGCTTTATGTTACTAAAACATTTTAAATCCCATATTCTCTAAGTCTTTGAAGTGTTTGAAGACCACCTATCTATCTAAACTATACCTTGAAAACATACCTAACATGACAACATGTTTGATTGCTACACATGACCATTGAACTAAATTCCTTAGTTATTCTAAATAGTTTGTAATAATATATTTCAAAGAGTAAACTTTACATTTTTAAATGAGCTGCATAGGAACAATACCTTAAACAAGAGTAGAAACACATATACAGTATATTATAACAAAAATAACCTTACATTTGTATCAATATACAAAAAAACTATAACAATGTAAAATATTTGAGAATAGTAGTTGCTTTTTAGGAAGTAGATTCAGTAATCTACCTTTTTATCTTACCATTCCTATATCACCCCTTCTTTTTTTCAGAAAGAGATCCCTGTAGACCTTTACCATGACCAGTAACAATTTACAAACAACCCCCTTAAACAATGACAAACATTCATAACCCACTGAATAACCAAAAAACCACTCATCCCACTTCAATTATATCTTTCTATAACTACTTGTCCTATAGGATTTTTTAGTATACCTATAATGTGCTTTATGTTGTAATATGCAAAAAAAATCTGTTTAATTTTTACTAGAGACATATTCTGGAGTATTGTCAATCTTAATTTGTACAGGTATTCTCATGATGGCCATAACTTCTAATAAACATGCAATTACAGAATCAGCCTTTATAGAACTTAAAGCAGTTGCCCATTGAAATCCGGAACATGTATCTATGATATGATGTACACAGTTTAATTTTCCAAACTCCACAAAAATAAAACACATCCATTTGCCAAATTTTATTTCTGTGAGTACTCTTTAGGTTACTTCCTGCTGGTAATGGAGTTTGGTTATACAAAGAACAAGTAGGACATTTCCTTATAATTTTCTTGGCTTGTTGTCAAGCGATAAAATCTTTCTTCAAACCTTTGCTATTAACATCATGTTTCTTATGAAATTCTGAGGCTTCTAGCACATTTCCTACCAATAGCTGATCAATTTCATTATTGCATTGTGACAGAGGGCCTGGTAGACCCATATGGGATCAGATATATATTTTATACAATAGATGATGTCTATTTCTGATTACTTGTTGTAGCTGAATAAATAAGAAAGCTAATTCTGAATCATCTATAATAAGTTCATCAGTCTCAATATGTTGAGCATTTAACTGCTCTTGGGACTTGCTGTTTTTGTGCCTGTGATTCTAGTGTTAAAGGCCATTGTTCCACATGCACAGGTTTGTCAGTTAACCATTTTAAAGCTAGGGCTGTTGGGACCCTTGAAAGACTAACAACTATTGTGCCCTACTTATGTACAATCTGAATGGTCAGTGACTGTTTTTGATAATAACTTTTAATATATCTCTCAGAGCATTCTTTATTTTATGATTTCTTTCTGAGATTGGAGGAATGTTAATCTGTGTTTTCCATTGCTGTAACAAATCACATCCCAATAAATTCATGGCTATATTAGTTAAAATCATATTATTTTAATTTTCTTCTCTGTCTTTCTGGCCCTATACACTTGACCCACCTTGTACTTTGTTTTACCTGAGATAAAGTTCCAGTCTCTAGAAGCAGAATATTTACCTCCTAAATTGGCCAATGTAAATGCCAAGATTTTGGTGAAATTATTGTTACATTGGTGCCTATGTCTACCAAATCTTCAATTACAATGCCATTTTTTCACATTTTTAGCTTTGGTCTTTGATCATTTATAGAAGTTTGCCCAAATACTTGTTTTATGATCTCTCCTGAATCTTTTGTTTTATTAATTGAAGCTGTTTCTGTCCTTGATCACATCCAGGGAAGAATGGTTTTTAACAACAGACATTAAGTTTTTTTATTGCTCTGTGGATGAGTTTCTCCAATGCTGACAGGGAATGATTAAACTAAATTTGATACTGGGACCTGTGGGAGGGCCCCTAAGGTGTTTCCTGATGGCAAAGGGTTACCTTGCCTGTTACTTGTTGATCTGTATTCATTAGTCCAATGCCAACCTTGGCCACACCTTCTACATACTCCGGAAGGTTAGGGCCTTTTATTTAGAATATCTCTAGAAAAAAACATTGTTTCTAGGAATGTCTTGCCTACAATCTCTTTTCAGATGACTTTGCTTACTACAATTAAAACATCTGACATTTTGATTTTTTCATAAATTTTTATGAATCACTTCTCCTATTAAAGTACTATCATAAGCATGAGATCCAATATCAACCGTATTTCTAATCCATTCATCTAATGGTGCTGATCTTGCCTTTAAAGCCCTAGTCACCTTTTGCATTCTGAATTAGCATTTTCAAAAGTAAAAGATTATTAGTATTTGTCTGATTTCCAGATCTGATATTATTCTATTTACAGCTGAAGTTAATCTTTGCAAAACATCAATGAAGGCTTCTTTTGGACCTTGTATAATTTTATTAAACAACTCAAACCTTTATCCTGATTCTTCAACCTTATCCAAAGCATTCAAAGATGCTAGATGACATAGGGCCAATATGTGATCATCAAATCCAAACTGTCTTTGCAAATCAGAATATTGGCCTTCATTGAGTAGCTGGTCTTGGGAAATATCAATACTTTATTCCAATCTTATTGTTCTATGGCCCTAGCTTCTTCTTTCCACCATGTTCTCTATTGTAACTGAGGACCAGCTTCCAATATTGCTGTAGCCAAATCTTTCTAGTTTGGGGGGATAATTATGTTTTGAGTTGCCTATGGATTTAACATCTACTTCACATAGATGAATGCATATCATATGAAATGACCGCTTTCTTAATTTTCCTCAAATCAAAATTTCTGTAGGATTCCATTTTACTTCTGCATAACCTTGCAGTTGCCTATCATCTGCTGGTCATTCTTGTAAAGTAACTAGATAAACTAAGATTGGTTGTCTTTTCTTTTCTTTCTAATTTCTTTATTGAAACTTTGGGAATTTCATGCATCCCAGTTCTACTCACCTCCCCATCCTTCCATATACTCCCCTCCCCTGCTGCAGCAGTCCCCCCAAGAAATTTTTTAAAAATCAAACCAAACTAAACCAAGCAAGCAAACAAAAACAAACACAAAAAGAAAAACAACAACAACAACAAAACATCTTCACTCCTCCATCTTTTCCAACTCTCCAACACCTCTTCATTCATTCTAGTGGCATTAGGAGCCTCAATATGTCACACAAATACTCTTTTATCCACTCAGATTTACTTGCAAATGTTCATTGCAGTGAGCCCCTGGTCTGGTTCCAGGCCTCTGGTTTCTGGTACATCATCATCAAAACTCCTCTTGGAGATCCTGAAGCCACCCTGAGTCATGGAGATCCTTCAGTTATAGTTCCTCAGGACCAATCCCTTCATGAGCTCCAGCAAGTCCTAAATGGGGTAGATGTTAGGGTGGGCCAACCCCAAGACTGTCTGTGGGCCTGGGTGTTAGTTGAACCAATCAGTCCAGGCCACTGGGCCCATCCCCTCAGGTGAGGGGTGAAGCTAGCTCCCCTATGTCCATGCTATCAGGGTAAACTCACCCCAGGTCATGGTGAGGGGTAGGGCCATCTCTCCTGAGTAGGGATCCAGCTCTCCCATGAGGGTTGGAGCCAGTTTTCTTGCTGCAGTGTCCAGCAAGGGACAGGGCCAACTATCCCAGGGCCAGTGAAGAGCAGGTCTAGCATGGCATGGCCCTCTGATTCCATCATTCATAATTCTTATGGTCCCCTGAGGCAACACCAACCACAGACATCAACACATATCCCAGCTGCAGCAGACATGGACCCAGACATGACCCTCAGCAGCAGCTTGGGCCCAGATGACATCCTGGCTCTAGGTGGAAGCAAAGGATGGTTCTGGTGGTGGCATGGCTCCTGGACACCAACAAGGTCACACATTGTGGCCCTGACCCCAGGCTTCCAGGTAACCTTCGGTGGCAACACAGACCCTGGTTATAGTGTAACCATGGACACAGACAGGGTCCTCAGCAGCATCCGGGTCTGGATGTCACTATTGCTCCAGGTGGCAGTGCCCCAGCACTGTGTGGCCCTCAGACTAATTTGGCCCCAGATCTTGGGCTTCCATGGTAATAGGAACCTCAGACATCAACACTGACCCTGGTTGTAGTAGGGCCACAGACCCAGACATGGCCCTCAGCTACAGCTCTGGCCCAGATGTCACATGGCATTGGGTAGCAGTGCAGGCTGCTCAGATCTGCATGGCCCCAGCTGCAGCATATCTAAGGTTGGGTTACTAATAACCTTAGGACACCCCTCTTCAATTTCATCATGCAGTGGTGTAATATGTTCTGGTCTAAATTCCTCTGTGTGTGAATATTGTGGTGATATTTTATTTGTATGTTAATAAATAAAGTTTGCCTGGAGATCAGAGGAAATAGCAAGCCGTTTTAAGTAAACGCAGAGTCAGGCAGTGGTAGAACACGCCCTTAATCTGTCTGGATCTCTGTGTGTTCAAGGCAATACTAGGGAACAGAGGCAAGTGTGGTGACACACGCCTTTAATCCAATTACCAACCACAGAGACCTGGAGGTCTGTACAGACAGGCAGTGACAAGGAAGTGAGGTAGCTGGGCTAAGAGCCAATGAGAGGGCAGAACAGCAAGGCAATAAAAGCCTGGGTAGACAGGAAGTCATAGCATTTTTGGAGGCTGCAGAGCTGGTGAGGTAAGGTTGGTTGGTGGCTATCACTATTTCCCTAATCTCTAAGGCTTTCACCTCTGTATTTGGCTCTGTGATTTTTATTTAATAAGACCGCTTAAAAATTCGTCTACAGAATATTTTTCTTTTTTTCAATAGTAGGTCTTTCTAAGGCTTGTATCTCATCAACAGTAAGACTTTCTAAGGTTTATATCTTCTTCTTTTTTTTTTGGTTTTTCGAGACAGGGTTTCTCTGTGTAGCTTTGCGCCTCTCCTGGAACTCACTTGGTAGCCCAGGCTGGCCTCGAACTCACAGAGATTCGCCTGGCTCTGCCTCCCGAGTGCTGGGATTAAAGGCGTGCGCCACCACCGCCCAGCTAAGGTTTATATCTTATTAGTCAAGTTTTCATGTTTTGCACAGTTTTCAAACCATTTTTAAGGATAAAATATGAATTACTAAAATGATAGTAATTGTAATGGACATTTTGTCAATCCCCGCTAAGTGGGTTATCCCTTCATTTGTCTTTTCCATTTTCAAGTCATCCACTGTGGCACTATACAGAGTCCCAACTCCCTGTATTGTGACATTTCCCATCCTTAATGTGGGAAAGATTTTTCTTTGCACTTCCCAAGTGTCTTACCAAAACTCCTGACCTTTCAGTTTGTCCACAGCAATGGCTGCTGTGACAGCAGCAATGGGTGACATGGGTAGGGCACACTGACTCAGTAGGTGATGGTGGCATGGGCAGTGGGGCACAGCAGGAGGAAAGGGCATGCCAGGCATGGGCATGGGTATCGGGGCCTCCTGGATGACCGAGACAGCAGCAGGTGGCTGTGTCTGTGGTTCAACAGAAGTGTGTGGGAATGGAGTGTCCCATGCGCACGTGTGGAGAAATAGCAGCAGCAGAAGCCCAAGTGTGTGCTGTCGCACAAAGGGGTATCCTGAAGTGGTTACATGCCTGGGGAGCAGATGCAGCGGGACTGGGATAGAAGAAGCCTGTGACCTATGGGGAGGGCTTGGGGGTGTGAGAGAATCCTCCCAAGGAGTGACTACCAAAACAGGGAGAAGTGGTGGCTTCAGAAGCTTTCCTGTGATCTCGTGCCACATTTTGGACACCAGATATTGTTTTTATCTATGTTATTCTATTACCAATAAAGAATATGGGGTGAAAACCAGATAGATCAAAGAAGCAGAGGAGGAGTGACCAGAGGACCTTCCCTTTTTTACTGGAGACCCAGGAAGCGCCTCTCTCTCTCTCTCCACATCCCAGATCGAAGAGAACATGAAATCTCCAAGTACCTCCTTACTCCTTCCCCAATTCAGTGTTAACTTTATTAACACAGTCTCAGGGTATCAAAGTGCAATCAAACATAATGCAACACCCACTGCTGATGAAGTCTACTGTGATTGCAATCTGTCCATCCATTTATCTATTAAGATGTAGCCTTGCACTTTGTCCTCAGTCCTTTGGTCATGTGCCTCACCTCTCTGACTTCCAGAGTCCTGAACCTTGCCTTTCCAGTTTAACTCAGCCCTAAAGCCAAACTCAACCTTGTGACTCTGCAGCCGGGCTTTGTTTAGAAGCAGCTGTCCAAGTGGGTTCCTTTATGTCTTATCTAGCCACCACAGTGACTCTTTGTATTAGCTCTCTCTGTGCCTTCAGTAAGTCCTGTTTGAAGTTTGCTGAAACGTATTTAACCCTTGCAACCATTCTGCATCTTCCATGTACCTATATACAATTGCTATGTGATGTGTGGTATGTGATCTGAATTAAAATTAGTGATTACAGTTGGAATAAAAAGAACCTGTGGTTGCTAATGTCCAGCTATCAAGGGAAATTGTAACTACTTTGACAGATTACAGCCAATGAAACCAATGTGGATGTGAATTTATTCTTATTCAATTACTTCTGACATTATGGACTAATACAAACATGTCCGTATACAACTTTGACATAGTTAACTAATGAAAATACAGATGAATTATGTACATGCTCCAATTTGAACTCAGAGACATCAAAATGAAGAGAGAGATTGCTGCAGAAGGACCAGCCCTCTTCCTACTGCCTGCTTCACAAAGACACTATCTTCCCAAACAACATGCCATTAATCTCAGCACTGGAGAGGCAGTCAGGCAGATCTCTGAGTTTGAGTCCAGTCTGGTCTGCAGAGTGAGTTCCACGACAGTCAGGGCTACTCAGAGAAACTCAGTCCCAATAAATAAAACAAAACAAAACGCTAAAAACCCAAAACAACAACAAAAAGTATCTTTCTATGAGTACTTAGGCAGCAAATACCCTTGCTACCAAGACTATCTTTGGAAGTCAGAAGTTCCCAAGCCCTCAGGAAGTGTAGCATTTACCCTGTGAGTGCTTGCGGAAATCCACAAAACTTTAATTTGGTAAGTTCTTGCTTCAGACTCTGTAGTATCATCTATACTATTTCTTTCTTTCTTTCTTTCTTTCTTTCTTTCTTTCTTTCTTTCTTTCTTTCTTTCTTTCTTTCTTTCTCTTCCTTCCTTCCTTCCTTCTTTCTTTCCTTCCTTCCTTCCCCCCCCTCTCTCTCTTTCTTTCTCTCTTTTTGTTACACTTTTTTTTTCTCTCAAGACAGGGTTTCACTGTTTAGGTCTGGGTGTCCTGGAACTCGTTTTGTAGCCGGGTAGTGGTGGCACACGCCTTTAATCCCAGCACTCAGGAGATATTGGATCTCTTTGAGTTTAAGGCCACCCTGATCTACAAAACCAGCCTGGTCTACAAAACAAGTTCTTTTTTCTTTTTTAATAAAGTTTTAAAATAAATTTTCTTATTGTTTGTTTACAGCAAGCCTCTATAGTTTGTTTTCTGGAGAAAATGCTTATTCTCCTTTTGTATTTGTTTTCTCTTTCATTTACAGTAGTAACTAGTGTGAACCCAGTGCCTGGTGGAAGGTATTATATGGTAATAAGTGAGTGATAATATATCAATACATGTTCACAAAATTTTGACAAAAGAACTACATGAAGCCAATGCCTCTTAGCAAGTCAAGAACTAGGGCCTATTTCTTAATGTGTATACTTGAGTTTAGGGGACCAAAATTTGAAACTCGGTACACATTTTCAAAGCTTTCTGCCCCAGAATATGTGTGTGTGTGACAGTGCTTAAGAATAGCAATGATTATAAACCATGTATCCATTGTTTATAAGGAATTTCCTTATATATGTATGGTAAGTGTGTAAAAAGATATCAGTGAAATATGGCTGAGGGTTTCTAACTGTAAAGCTAGAGGCAAGTTGTGGATGTGTGAAGCAGTTAACTTAGAGCACTTATCAGGGATTTATGAATCCCTCTGTTAATCTTAGCCCCGCAAAACAAACTAGAGACAGGCTGTATTGCAGGCTATTTCATAAAACTGAACTGAATAATTAACAGAAAATTTTTTTAATAGTTCCATGACTGTTAAAATGTTTTCTTAAAACCATGAAGAATGCCACTAGTATGTGGTGACTTCAGCAATATGGTCTTAATGTCAAGGATAAATGAGAGCAATGGCAATAGTCTATAGTGTTTGTGAGCTTATGGACCTCACTGGTCAACAATTCCAAAAGTAGAATCCATTCTTGGCACTGGGATTTTTATTTATTAGCCTGTGGTATCCAGTAGGGTCACTGTTACCCTGTGGTGGGATGTTTACCAGTGTGAAGGTGTGAACCTGGGAGAATGGAGCCAAAAAATAAAGCAGACTAAAGTCTCCTGCAATAGCCAGCCTTATTCAGAACATCTAACAATGTGTACTCTGAGGGTTAAGAAGAGACACCTGAGTTACAATCACAAGGACAGGCTGCATTTGGCAAAAACCATGTTTTCCCATAGAGACATATAAACATATAATAATAGCCAGCTATAATGAATAATCTGAAGTAACTGTCTATCCACTACACTTGGGAGGAGTATGAGAACACATTTCAAGAACAATTTCATGTTTTGAAAAAACCGAGGTCACAGGTTTTCTTGAAGTCTTCTTACAATCACTCAGAATTCTCAGAATTCTCCCCAAAGTCTCCCCACATAACTCCATTCTTGGACTGTGTTCTGACAGTAGGGTTACTCCTTAAAATCTTGTGTGTGTGTGTGTGTGTGTGTGTGTGTGTGTGTGTGTGTGTGTGTGTGTATCATCTTAGGAACCTACTATTATAATAGTAAGTACATAGAACATGGAAAAAGCAAACTGGTATTGATCTGGAAGCTCCATCTTTACTGGCTGGTATTGTAAAGTACTGAGCACAGTGCTGGAAGAAAAATGTAATCATCAGTCTTAGCCAGCTATGAACTTTTAGAGCTACTGTTATGCCCAGATCATGGGCACCCCCAAAAGACCACCACAGAGGCAGAATCCCATATGTAAAAGCAAAGAGCCTTTATTTTCAAGCTTTGACAGAATCCCATATGTAAAAGCAAAGAGCCTTTATTTTCAAGCTCTGACAGAATCCTATATGTAAAAGCAAAGAGCCTTTATTTTCCAGCTCCAGGGCTTGGTCTCTCTGTCTGTTCAATGCAGCAGTGAGAGCAGAGAGCCCTGAGCCCAGGCAGGGTAGTTTTTATCATAGCAGTGGTTGGGATGAGGGGATTTCCAGGGTTCAGGACCCTGATTGGCTGACATTGTCTAGGGGTATCTGTAAAACAAAAACAGGTGTGTGCTAGACTCAGGGACATCTGGCTACCTTATCTAACGGTTGGAATGTTTGGGATGTCAGGTACTTCCGCTTAGGTGTAGGACCTCCCTGGGTGGGGTCAGCTTATGGCTTTTCCTGGGTCTGGGTGTTGCCTGTCAGTAAGCCTGTCACAGAAACTAAGCCTGTCATAGCAGCTGTGTCATGGCAGCTGTGTGGTCAAGCTGTTTGGGGGCCCCTCCATACTACAATCATGGCCAGCCTGGCAAAACAAGTTAACTGGTGCAATAGTGGAAAGAACATCCTGGGAGTAACCAACTGCATTGTAATTGGATTTAAGGCCTGCTTCACAAAATGAAACCCATACCTAAAAACATTAGCAGGGCCAAGAACCTGTAGCTAGACAGGTCATAGATCTTAAGCGAGAACCTACTACTGTTATTCTGGTCAATGGACACAGTATTAAACTGACTCCTAGTGACTTATTGTTTTACCCATAGATTAGTGTATTTCTCTGTTCTCATCAGAGAAACTTTTTCTCCCTCAGTAGATGTAGATGTAATTCTGAACGGTTTTATTAAATAAGAAACACAGAACGAAATGCAGAGTTAAAAGCCCAAGAGGTCAGAGCAGTAGCTAAGAGCTGAGACTAAAACCACCTTCTTACCCCTCACTGTCACTGTCGTCCTTCCCCTCAGAAAGAGACCTACTTCCTGTGTGTCTGTGTTTTTATTGACTTTCTGTTCTACCTTCTCATTGGTTGTAAACCCAACCACATGACCTCCTCATCACTGCCTGTCTATACAGACCTCCAGGTCTCTATGGTTGGTATTGAGATTAAAGGCGTGTGTGTCTCCATGCTGGCTGTGTCCTTGAATACACAGAGATTTTCCTGTCATGTGATCGGGATTAAGGTAGTGTGCTACCACTGCCAGACTTCTGCTAAATGGCTTGTTATTAGCTCTGATGTCCAGGCATTCTTATTTATTAACATACAAATAAAATCACATTTCAGCACAAATAAAATATCACCATAGTAGATGGTGATTATCACAAACATCCACAACTGGTTGAGGTGCAGAGAAGAGACTGTAGAATAATCAGCCACAAATTGGATTTCTGAGAAAATGCGTAAGACCCATGCAAGATCAAGCCAGACAAAATCCCAGGATCAAGAGAGGAGGTAGGCACAAAATCCCACCCCTAACTATGGAGGTATTAGCAGTTGATAGCTGCTGGTAGATGGAGAGTCATTTTCTTTAAGGTTTGATCAATGATAGATCAACCACACTTCAGTGGAAGTCACACATCTAACAGTATATGGACAACACGAATTTTATGTCTTTTTTTTTTTAAAGGACACAGATTTGGGTGGGGAAGGATGGGGAAGCAGATCAGGGAGGAGTTGGGGCAAGAGGTGAATATCAAAATGCATTGTGTAAAATTCTCAAGAACTAATAAAATATGATTAATATCAGACATACATTTATAGAGAATTTAAAATATTCAAAGAGTAAGGGAGGGGAAGAGAGAAGGGAATAAATGAGAACAAAATGTACTGGCACATGAGTGTTCAAACACCATAATGAAACCCATCACTTATATGACAACTTAAAAACTTCATTACAAAAACATTAAAAGGTAGAAGGCAAAGCTGAATAACAAATGTTATTCTCACCCGAAAAAAAAAAAACTAAAATGCTTTTATCTCTTTATAAAATAACTTACCCAGAGCATTTAAATAGCAATTCTTGTTAGCAATTGGCCAAGGATGTTTTTGCTCAATTTGGATAGAAATTATGAATAGGCAAAGTGCAACTTTCTCAATATTAATGGCTTTGAACATTACTTGTCAGCAAGGCCAACTCTCCTCAGTCTCTCCTCACAGGTGGATCTGGCAGCTGATGGCAGCTCTTTGGAATGCTAGTTGTTCTGCATCATTCACTGACTGCTGGCTGCTGTGCTATCCACTCACCTCGAGCTCCTGGCCATTTTTAGTGTCACCAGCCCAGTATAACCAGCTCAGACTGTTCTTCTTCATGAGTAACAAAATAGAAACCTCTGAAAGAAGCTTTATTAAGTACTAAGCTTCAGTATAATGGCATCAATAAGAGTTAGAGGGCTGCTTAGGAAGATGAAAAAGTCAAGGTGGGGACTTCAAATAGTTTAGTCCCATCATGTCCACAATCAAGAGTAGGAAGAAATGAATGAATGCATGTACAAATGCTCACTTGCTTGTGCTTGGCTCAATTTCACCACTGTTATATAGTTCAAGATTCCCCTGCCAAGGGAATGGTGCTACCCATAGTTGCCTGTGTCTTCTTACATCAATTAACTAAATTCCCCCAATACAATGTAGACAATCCCTCACTGATACTCTCTTCCCAGGTAATTCTAGGTTGTGCTGTTAAAACCAACTATCAAGTACATACAGTGTCCTACCTAACCACAATCTCTCTGTTTAGTCATTCATGCCTGTACCAAATTACTACGCCTACATTTCCCAGCTACTATGAGTAAGGGTAGGTCCCCTCATAGACCCAAGCAAGGCCATCTGAAGCTTCTGCAGAGTTGCAGTCATCCAGAAAAGATAAGAGGCTTCCAAAGTTTTGGCGAGAGCAGGACCTCACAGTCCAAGAAAAATATTTTCTCACGCCTTACGATCTGAACTATATATTTTTCTATGCTTTGGTGAATTGCTGTGACTTGTCCTAAATATGGATTATAAAAACGCTCAACATGTTTTCTCCAGTACACTCATTATAATGAAATGTTTTTAATCACGGTTAGTTTTAAATGAAGATTTTTGTTGGTGGCATTCTCTCCAAGATATCTTTCTTCTTTTCATCACAAACACTTTCCTTATTCATGTTGATAGGTTGAGCTGTTTACCTGGATCTCTCAAAAGGTGACAGTGTCCACGTTCCCACAATCAGCTATTTCTTCTATCAATCCACAGTGTTTGTTTTAATTTCACTCCCAGTATCACCATCTTGCTTCGTGTTTTTGTTGTGCTTTCATTTTTTTCTAACCATTTCTTCTTATTTCGATAGTGAATTCTTGTAAAATGTTATGCAGTTATTACTGGTAGCCAAGAAGGCAATGCTGCAACATCTCACTTTCTGTGAGAACCAAAGATGTCCAGTGATAGTCAACAACAGAGTGATAATAATGTCACCACTTGTCCAAGTGCGGTCACTCAGGTAATGATTTGTAAATAATACAGTCAGTAGTTAGTGGAGTTTACACTTCGTGCTTTTATTCGGTTAATAATCTATGATAAACAAATTCCAAACTGTTGGTGAGGGCCAAGGAACTGAAATGTTTAGTCACTGAGAGTGATGCGCACAGGCTATGAAGTAAATGTTTGTAGAATAAAGAACTAAGAGTGGAGTTTGTACTTGGCGCTGTTATTCACAATTAATATATTCTGAGAATTTAGTATTGAGTTATTGTGAATTTGGTTTATGTAACTTCTGATATAAAAACAGGCAAAGACAATAAAACATAGCTCATTCTGGATGAATATGAATGACCATGGCCTGGGAATACAGATTCGGGTTATCCAAATGCTATGTTTTGTATGGTTGAAACAATCCCCTCAAGAAAGTTACAAATCACCATGCTTATTTTGCAAATGAAGAGTATAGTGAGTCCTTTACTTAACTGGCTGATGAAGAGCAGGCTGACACCTCAGAAGGGCAAGAGAGTGAAGCCAGGTAGATGGGGTTTTTAAAGTCAAAAGGCTGAGATCAAGTCATACCGGTGTAGGCGGAGGGGCTTCTGTTTAAAAGGGACCATTTCCCAGCAGGGAGGGGAGAGACCTTTGGTCAGTAAAATACCATACAATTGGATCCTCTCTCAGCAGGGAGGATGGAGACTTTTGATCAGTAAAGTGTCATACAATTGGGTCCTCTACCAGCAGGAAGTCAGGGAGACCTTTGATCTGTAAAAACACCTTACAAACATCCTTTTTTCAGAAGCTAGGAGAAAGCATTTACTAATATGCAGGATGAGGGTGGGGATGGGAAGGAGGGGGTCAGGGTAACCTGACCTTTCCTAAGCCAGTTCATCTTAACAGTTTCATTACATTTTTATAGTAATAGAACAAAGAAAGTCACAAATAAAGATACCTTAAAAAACATGGATGGAAATGAGGCAAAAATTAGAAGACAGGAAATTACACGGACATGAGAGGAAAATCATGAGAAAGAAGGTCTGGTTTTCCCTGGCCTGCTCAGATGGAGTCCGGAAACTTCAGGCACCATTTATTGGCTAAAATTGACCACAGAAGTAATGCATCCTTTTCAAAACATGTCTTTTAATCTTGTTGTGTATGCTATACTCTTTGAGCAATAGTAAGTGATAAGTCTTAAATCCCTGGTTGCTGGGTACCTGCCGCCACTGATGTAATAAGCTAATCAAACCAAATTAATAAATCCAGGGTTTGTTTTTGTTTTTGTTTTTCCGGCGCTGAGGACTGAACCCAGGGCCTTGCACTTGCTAGGCAAGCACTCTACCACTGAGCTAAATCCCCAACCCCAATAAATCCAGATTTAATGAGCAACGCAATCCTGGGTGACCCTTGGGAAGGCAGGGCAAGAGTCACAGGGGAAGAGTCACAGAAGGGTCAGAGGAAGGGTCACATGGCAAATATGGCTACCAGGCCTTAAATACCCTGGAGGCGTGGCCTTGAACAGCCCCCGGGAGGGACTGGCTTTTGGTGGGCTTTGAGGGGGTTTGGGTCTGGAATGAGAGGGCAGCTCTAGGGGAGGAGCTGCTGTGGGATAATGCTTTTGTACACCGGTTTAATAAAACACTGATTGGCCAGTATCCAGGCGGGAAGTATAGGTGGGATGAGCAGACTAAAGGAATGCTGGGAAGAGGAAGACTGAGTCAGGGGTTGCCAGCCAGACACAGAGGAAGCAAGATGACAAGTCAGAACAGAGAAAAGGTACCAAGCCACATGGCTAAACATAGATAAGAATTATGAGTTAATTTAAGTGTAAGAGCTAATCAGTAATAAGCCTGAGCTAATGGCCATACAGTTCGTAACTAATATAAGCCTCTATGTGTTTACTTGGGGGACGCAAGTGGGAGAGATTTGTCCCAATTTCCCACCAGCCAGGACACAGAAAAACTTCCAGCTACAAGGGGCTGCTGTTTGGTGGGCTTTGAGGGGGCGGGTTTGGGGAGAGAAATGGGGAGGGGGTTGAGGTGAACCTTCCAACAGAAGAACATTCTAGACTCTTTGGGTATATGGGTGCCAGGCCCTGAGGTGGAGCTTCTACCAGAACAGTAAGAGTGTGTGTGTTGGAGGGCTTGTTCTTAACAATCTTTAGAGATGTAATGTGTGAGAGTCACCAACATCTTAGGTACATCAGTTGTAAAGACAAGTTGTGACTCTTCCTAGGGTAGACTATGACCATCCTGTTGGGATCTCCCTGTCCCCCTCATTCTTGAAGGGTTTATGGCCTAGAAGTCTCAGACTGAAGATCTGGACAGGAAAGTTGATTTCACTGATAATAACTGTGGGATGGTAGGTTCCAGAACACTTCTGATAAGAGGATCAATGTGTCTCTTTGAGTGGTGTTATTATTTCTAGACTTTGAGGTAACTGACCTATAGGTAGAATCTTCCATCCCAATTCTTTTCAGTCCTATAAATCCTCACCCCCGCTCCCTCACCCCGTGCCACACATGCAGACTCCACTTCCTCATAGAGACTGCAGCCCTTCAGTTGTTCTGATTAAAAGAATAGTTCTGTTTCTGGAGATGCTTGTCTGCTTTCCCTTATTTCCTAATCACTTCCATCCATCCTAATCTAACATCTCCCCCCCACCCCCCACCCCCCACGTATATATGTGTGTGTGTGTGTGTGTGTGTGTGTGTATTTTTAGTATATTCAACTTTGCTTCTTATTATCTTACCTGAAATTAATTTCGTAATCAAAGCTCCAAATTCCAGTTTTGTCTGAAACAACAACAAAGGGAAACAAGCAGTGCTCCATCAGGTAGGTGGATAAAATGAGAACATGACCGCTCCAAGGTTGGAGTTAGAGCCTCCAGCTCACTCCTGTATGGTCCAGGAAGCCCTATTCCCCACCCCCCCACTCTCCAAACCCTGTCTGCTCAGAGAGTCTCTGAAGTAAGGAAAGTCACTGAAAGTTCAGTTCCGCACTCTTGGTGACTATTGCCACTTCTTCCTAGTTGCCACCAGCCCCGAGGTCCCCACCTAAGTGCTCAACTTTTGACCATACTTGGGCACAAACCCAGCTTATGGCAGATACATCATCACCTTTCACCTACAATCTATAAAATCTCCCTGCTTTAGTTTGGGCCTGTGGATTCTCTGGCCTCAGTCTCTGAAACCCGAGAATGCCCTCAATATACCTGTTACTACACTTTTTCAGTTCAGCTTGACCTGACTTACTGCATCATTGGAGAAACTTATGATCAGGGGGGTATCAGAAAACCTATCACAAGGTGTGGTTGAGGAGAAGGGTTTTATTGTAGATATGAGGAAGAGATCAGCCAGAGACATCTGAACATGGCCAGTGGAAAGGACTGGGCCATGAGAAGAGAGAGAGATGGGAAAAGTGAGAGAGAAAGAAAAGAGAGAGAGAGGAGAGAGAGAGGACAAGCAGACCAAGAGAGGAACCAAGGACCAAGGGAGAAGAACTAAGAGTGTACATGGCCAAAATTGTCCGGGTTATACAGGGATCAGAAGCTGGCAGGAGGGAAGCAACACTCAGAGGCTGGAGAGGCTTAGGGTAGGGGTGCGGGGGGGGTGGGGGTGAGAGGTGCTAAGAGGAGCCAGGACTCTGTAACAGGCACTTGTGATCTGAGAGAGCCTGGTGGCCACTGTGTACTCTGGTGTGTCAAATGGACACCGCAGGGGGCCACTTCCTGAGTTTCTCTGGCCCGAAGAGCAGTCAGGTTGCAACAATGCAGGGAATCGCTGCTATGGGCCTCAGGTGCCCCCTGATGACTTTCTCAGCCTGTGGGTCAGTGGAAGCTAAGGGTATGCTTGTATATTCCGGAAGAATTTACCTAATAGTCACCAAGATGCATGCATTATTGAATTTGGGAAGGTCACAATCTGTTCCCCAAGTCATCAGATGAAGACAGCCAGCCCATCTTCAATAAGCTAGTGAAAAGAGTAGAATTAAAAGTAAAAAGCAGAAAAGGGGGATTTATTCCACGTGGCCACATTGGGAAGAGGGACAAAGAGATTCATCACACACACACACACACACACACACACACACACACACACACACACACTTTTCTTTGGGGTGTCCAGTTTCATCCTATGAGGAGTTCTATTAGAACTGTGTGAAATTTCTTTCTGGGAGATAAGATCTACCTCTGGCTGGTGCCTGAAGAGCTTCCGCATCCCGATATTAAGCCTTTCCATCAATGCAGCAATCCAAATCAGACTGAATCAAACCAAATTAAGGAAAAGCCCCAGTTTAAAGTGTAAAACACTCCCGGATAATTTTCTGGCCCCAGAGAGAAGACAGGGAAGAGAGACTGAAAAACCAAGTGTCTGTTTTCTAGGGGACAGTTAAATACCCTGTTGGAATAGTCTTGAGCATCTCTGGAGGAGGAGCCATGTTTGGCGGACTTTCTGAGATGGGGCAGGTTTTGGAGAGAGAGAGAAACAGGGGAGGAGGGTTGAGGTGGAACTTCCACCAGAGCATTCCAGACTCTTCACATATATGGACACCAGTTCAGGTCTGGCTGCTTCCTGCTTGCATAGGGCGACATGGGGAGGGGAAGTTGCTGGGCTCACACTCAGCAAGAGGTGTGGGTGAAGGAACATCTGGTTAACTGCCATCCTGGAGACCTCAGGCATCTGTTTCTTGAGGAAGCTGAGAAGGCAAGTTGCTAGGAAAAAAGAGATTATTAACTCCTGCCCTCGTTGTACTGACAAAGATGAATGTGCAAGGCAGAAGAGCACCTTGGCCCCCACACCCTCTCCTGAGTCCCACTTTGCTCTCATCTTAATAGCCTCACAGGTTCCTACCCCAGTCTGTCCTGTCCCTACCCTCCCTTATCCAGTGGATCCCCCAGTATGGGATACCTCAACTCCAGAGGTGGCTACTCACCACCAGCCAGTTCTAATTCACCTTACGGATAGTTCTCCCTTCCCTTCCAGATCCCAGTTTCCTGTTTCTGAAACCCATCCCCGAGGCCGTAAGCCAATTATCACATGCCTTTTATCTTTCTTTTAAAAGGGACTTTTAATTCCTATCTTGCCCTGAAACACGCCCATTCTTCCCGTGGGTAAGCCCTCCAAGGTTCACTGTCCAGTTTAAGACCTCTTCCTCATTAATGAGGCAGTTATTCCAACACACCCAGTAGTTAACAGCCCATACAACCTCCTGTCTAACATTCCTTCTGCCATTTCCCACTTTACTGCTCTGGATCTGAAAGACGCCTTCTTTACTGTCCCTTTAGACCCTGACTCATACTTCCTCTTTGCCTTCACCTAGAGGACCCTGACACCTGGTCCTCCAGACAGCTTACGCGGACTGTTTTCCCTTAGGGTTTTCGGAACAGCCCCCATTTCTTTGGCCAAGTCTTAGCTCGAGATATCTCCACCTTTGGCCCTGGCCTTAGCACACTCCTCCAATATGTAGATGATCTCCTTCTCTGAAGCCCCACCCTGCCTCTGTCCCAAAAAGCCACCTCTTCACTCCTGAACTACTTCGGCTCTCTAGGATATTGTGTTCCGTTCCCCCATGTAAGGCTCAGCCACTGTGGTGTATTTGGGTGTTCAACTCATTCCCGGGTCTAAGACCCTCACCTCTGACAGGGTCCAAGCCCTGTGAGATATACAGCCCCTGACCCCAGCAGACTAGATTCTCTCCTTTTGGGGCCTGATGAGATTCTTCCATCACTGGATCCCTAACTTTGCCATTAAGGCCAAGCCCCTACACAAGGCGGCCAGAGAGACTCCCAAGGGGCCCCTTACGCACCCGGCCACCATCCACCTCCACTTTCCTTTACGATAAGATGCCCTTCTAATGGCGCCCGCCCTAGCTCTTTTAGACCCCTCTTGACCTTGTCAACCTTTATACAGATGAAAGGTTGAGAGTGGCCACCCACTGGGGTTCTAGTCCAACCTGTTGGGGCTTCGAACCGGGCCGTCGCATTTTACCCATTAAACCTGGGCTTTTCCTTAATTTGGTTTGATTCGGTCTGATTTGGATTGCTGCGTTGGCGGAGAGGTTTATTGGGGTGCAGAACTTTTCAGCGCCTTTTCCTTCACTCCGCATGAGATTCCTGGGGAATTTCCTATTTCTTTGGGTTCCTTGGTTAGTACTCTGGTAGTTAGATTGAGAGACAGAAGTGTTTCTTTAGAGCATCTTCCTTTCTGCCAGCTGTGTTACAGTTGCAGGTAGAACACAGGGGTACACAATGAGTTGCTACCAAGGGACCTTATCAAGGCCTACAGTGCTAGGACAGCCTGTTTTGCATAGTGAGTTCCGGGCCATCCAGGACTACATAGTGAGACCCTGTCTCAAACAAATCAAAACAAAAACTAAGATAATTTAGCTCTAGACCAGGAATAGTCCAGCCCTCCACAATTACAGGAGAATGTACTCACCAATCAGCTTTGTGAATTTTTTTTTTTTTCTGGTTTTTTGAGACAGGGCTTCTCTGTGTAGCCCTGGCTGAATTCACAGAGATCCGCCTGCCTCTGCCTTCCGAGGGCTGGGATTAAAGGAGTGGGCCACCGCACTCAGCTTAGCTTTGTAAAATCTTTAAAACAGGTACACACACCCTCCCTCCTTCCCCTGGGAATGCCACTTCCTGTAACAAAACTGTGATATCTGAATGTGAGGCATCTCAGGCTGTCCATATGTCTAGAAATGAACTCAAATTGGACTATAGGAGGATTTCTCATAGTTAGATAAAAGCTAGCATTCCTCAGGAACTTGTGCAACTGGTTTCCATCTACCAAAATCAATCGTTTCTCTTACCTTAGTGGACCACAGCACATGCTGGTCTCCAGGCTCCCTCAGTGCACAAGCACCTGTTACACATTTCAAAGTCCGAGCTGGCATCATAGCCCTTGTCTCTGCCCCAGGTTTCCCTTCTCACAGACACCCCTTCGGTATCTTTATAACAACAAGGCTTCCCCCCTGCCCCAGCTGTTCTCCCTTCTTTAGAGCAAATGGCCTTGGCCATGTCAAATCAGTTTCTCTTTCTCTCTGCTCCAGACTCTTCCAGATGCATTTGGGTATTTTCTCTCTCATTCACAATAAAAACCTTCCCTTAGCCATACCATGGAGGGGCGGTGGCAGAAGTTACTTTACTGTACCCCCTTGCACACACTGGACTTTGTGCGTATCAAAACCAGAGAGTGGAGTGCTTACACACACAGTAAGGATCTCTTAAGATATAATAAATGGCGATATAGCATCCAAGACTGAGAGAAAATGGAAAAACAGAAAATTGGGAAGATACAAGAAGGAAAAGAAGCCCTCAATCCTGGAATACGGTTTGCTTCCTACTGACAGAGGCAGGAAACCTTGGACTGATTAAGCCACACTTGCCTGCAGAGACAAAGTCCGTTGTGCTAAAAACACCTCCAATAAGGACAGTAAAAACAACTCTGTTTGCTTGGGGCCAGCACGTGTGTAAGGTGTGGGTTAACATATTAACACCTGCCAGGAACCCCGACATCTAAGCAGTCCACCTCATAAAGCCAGTTTATGATTGCATTTACAAGATAATTCTTTAAGATAGGAGAAAACAAGTAAATCAACCCATATATTTTTTTCTGTATTTCAAAACTTACTGAAATTTAAGCTTTGGGGGCCAACAAGATTGTTAAACAGGTAAAGACCCTAGCTGTGACACCTGATAACCTGAGGTCATTTCACAGAAACCACATCCGGGAAGAGAACTGACTCCTGCAAGTTGTTCTCCAACTTCCACACACATACCATGGCACAGGCATGTACACACACACACACACACACACACACACACACACACACACACACTAAATTATGTTTAGAAGTTTAAGCCTTGGTTAATTATTAAACTTTGTTGCAAACTACCTTTTGAACACGATAACTTATAAAGCCATTTTAAAGAAGCCATTTTAAAGAAGATAAAGTAAACCCCCCTATGAGAGCCTGGACTCACTTAGACCTAGCTCTTTTCCTGAGTGTTTCTGTTTCTATGAACCCCTGTGTTTAAGACCTCTGATAAACATGTCCTTAAACAAAGATCCATCTTTACCTTAGTGGGATTCTTGCAGTGTGGGGAGGAAGGGAGGAAGGTGATGTCCGGGACCAAACTTTTCAGACTGCAGTATTCCACGGCAGCTACAGATTTTTGCCGTGGCGTGATTCAGCAATAGTGCATTGGCTGTGGGCTTGAATAAAACAAAACCTGAAGGAAACACTGTGTCTTCCCAGGTACTTTAAATGTTGTTTGTGATTGTATACTTTTTATTTGGCCAAATAAATCCCAGCAAGGAGAAAGAGCGCCAGCCTCCCTCCCATCTAGATAAGTTAAGCACTTTTGAGAAGGTGTGGAAAGTCTTTGCCCCAGGCCTGGGCCCTTGGTGCTGGAAACCTTTAGCTGTTGTTTGGCCGTCCTGGAATGCTACATTCTACTTCTGAGTCAACCAAGGGCCATAGCAATAGACTGGATGTTTAGGGAGTGACTTGGACAGCCCTGACCAACAACCTAGAAGAAGGCTTCTCACATCTGATATTGGGGTTTTTGTTGGGTTGTCTTTGTCCCTCGGAGGGAGCATTGTCAGCCCAGATGAGAAGAGTTTATTTAAACTATATATGTATATTAATACACAGAATTACGCCTGTTGTAGGACTTTTATAGGCAAATAGTTAAGAGTTGCTATCGTCACACTTTTGCAGAATCCCCGTTAGTTTACTCTCCTCTCTCCTCTGTTTACCTCCCTGACTCACCTCTAAATAGTCTGCTTTGGCCCGTTTCTCGGTTCAGATCACTCAGACTGTGCTATTCCCCTCTCTCTTGCTCCACTGCCCTGCTCCCTGCAGTGGTTTCTTTCCTACTTTCTCCCGGATATGTGCTCACACCTGAAGACTTGGAGCTAGAAGCCTCCAATAAGAAAGAAAAGTTGGTGTTTGTCTTTATGGATTTGGGCTACCTCACTCAATGTGATCTTTTCTGCCCATTTACCAGCAACACGCGTGATTCCATTTTTCTTCACAGCTGAATAGTATTCCGTGGTGTATGTGTATAACATTTCCATTGTCCATTCGCAGGTTGAGGGATACTCTCACTCCCTAGCTATTGTGACTAGAGCAGCATTAAACATGACTGAGCAAGCATCTGTGGAAGAGGATGCCAAGTTCCTTGGGCTTATGCCAAGATATGGTCTAGCTGGGTCATCATTTGGTAGCCTCACGTTTAGCTTTGTGATGACTCTCCACAGGTTTCTATAGCGGCTGTGTAAGTTTCTAATCCCACCAACAGTGAACGAGGAGGGTTCCCTTTCCTCAAACCCCCGCCAGCATTTGTGGTCAGTTGTTTTGTTGATCTTTGCCCTTCTGATGGGGTAAGATGAAATCTCAAAGTTGTTTGGGTTTGCATTTCCTAATTGCTAAGATGAGAAAAAATTTTTTGGGTTATTTCTTAGCCATATTTTCCCTTTCTTTTGAGAGATCCTGTTAATTCCGAGATTTGTGGGAGAGAGAACAGTTCCACAGTTTTGAGCCAAATTTGAAGCAATCTGTAATTAAATACTGGCCAGGTAAGAAGGACTCTGGCCAAATATACCCCTAAGTTCCCAGGAGATGGCCACAAGTCACATTTTTCAGCCACTTAAAAAGGCAAAACCCATAATTCATTGCACTTCCCATCAGGTCCACTCAGAGCCAAGCACACCCCCTAACATATTTCCTGCTACATACCTCCCACCTACATGTGATCAAGGACATGATTATAATGGACTAAACCTCTGAACTCAAAACCCATCCCAAGTAAATGTTTTCCTTTATAAGAGTCTTACACCAGACTGTATGAATGGGGTGTCAGAGGTAGTCTTAGCTTGTCTAGGAATAAGTGCCCTTCTGAGTTAGGTATAAAATCTTCTGTAGGCTTAGAAGATTGATTCTCTCTGCTGATCTTCAGGTGTTTGTAGAGGACTCAATTGATTTGCAGGTGGTCCTGGCATTCAGGCTTGCATTCTCTGAGGTGTTGGCACTAGGTGAGGTGGTGGATGGGATGACAGAGAGACAGTCTGGTGAGGGAGTGTTCAGACAACCTACAAGAAATTCCAAGAAAGACCCCACATGGTGTTTGTGTGAGCCATTATGGTAGATAAGGCCACTGAACAGGAAGGTGGAAGGGGGAATGTGTCCAAGCAACCTATCAGCAGTTCTGGTTTGGACACCATATAACGCCATAGAAAAAAATTTTTTTTCTCTATGAATCATGCCAACGGAAAATACAATGTATAGATTTACTCAATGTGGTGGTTTGAATAGGTATGACCCCCATAGACTCATGTGTTTGAATGTTGGTCTATAAGGAGTGGCACTATTAGGAGGTACGGCCTTCTTGGGCAGGTTTTGAGGTCTCATATGCTCAAGCTATGCACAGTGTGAGACACAGTTCACTTCCTGTTGCCTGTGGATAAAGATGTAGAACTCTCAGCTACCTTTCCAGCACCATGTCTGCCTGCATGCTGTCTTGCTTCCTGCCATGACTATAATGGACTAAACCTCTGAACTGTAAGCCACCCCCAATGAAATGTTTTCCTTTATAAGAGTTGCCATGGTCATGGTGTCACTTCACAGCAATAGAAATCCTAACTAAGACACTTACAAAACTATATGTTATAGTATATTTTATAAAAAGACAAAATATAGCAAGGCATTTATATATTGGTACTGTGGAATAATTTTTTTGTACACTGTGAAGATTTGTCACTCAGATTGGTTTAATAAAAAGTTGACTGACAGCTAGCTAGACAGGAAGTATAAGTAGGACAGCCAGACACAGAGGAGGCTGGGAAGAAGGAGGGCTGAATCTGAGGAGTCACCTGCCAGATGCAGAGGAGGAGGACATGTACAAAATGAGGTAACAAGCCATGAGCCATGAGGCAACACGTAGACTAAAAGAAATGGGCTAAGTTGTAAGAGCTAGTAAGTAATAAACCTAAGATATTAGCCGAGCATTTGTAATTTATATTAAGTCTCTGTGGTAATTTGGGAGCAGGCTGGTGTTCACCTCCATATTGGTCTATAAACAAGAAAATTATTTATTTTGCTTACCTATATTCTCTACATTTTTTTTTACTATTTCTAGAACTCAAAAAAAAAACCTTCAACTTTCAACAGCCAACACAAAAAAGGGAATCTATTCCAAATTTTGTTATACAATCACATTTGAAATTTACAGAACATATTTTAAAAGTATAATGGAGAGAGAGTGAAGTTCATGAAAGGGATGAAAAATTTGGAGTCAAGTAGACTTGGGTTTGGGCCCTACCAACACTCCTGTTAACTTTTTATTTATTTTAGTGTGTGTGTGTGTGTGTGTGTGTGTGTGCATGTGCATGCATGCTCTCACAGATGAGTGCCATGGCACATGTGCTTAAGTTGGCGGACAGCCTGTAGGAATCTGGTCTCTCCTTTCACAATATCCTTCCTGAGGATCAGAGTCAGGTGGCTGAGTGTGGCTGCAAGTGCCTGAGCCACTGAACTGTCTTGTCATCCCTAGTCTAACGCTGTAAGTCTAATGTTAGGATCTGGGTACATTAACAAAATGGGAAAACTAAGTACCTCCTCTTCAGACTGGTTCTGTGTGAGCTAAGAGGATGATCTTTGAAGAGTGCTCTGGATAGGCCCCAAGGCAAGGGCTCTGTCCAAAACAGCTGCTGTCATTTGCCTGTCAGTCACTTCCTTTTCCTGACATTCCCTTCCCCACGTAAGAGATTGTGCTTCCAACAGAGCTCCTCAAGTACTGCTCAGCAATCGGTTCTCTCTCTCTCTCTCTCTCTCTCTCTCTCTCTCTCTCTCTCTCTCTCTCTTTCCACTTCATTCCTTTTTAGAGCATAGCTGTGGCTTATAGCTTGAGTGACATTATTTAATAGATTTCCACCCAATTCTGTAGATCTTCACTAGGGCAGGATCAGGTTGTTTTCCTTAGCACATTCCCTCAGTATCTAACACAGTGTCTCACAGTATACAGCACATACACACAAATTATATATACTATCCATAATGTGTGCTGGAATTTGGTGACCAATAACATTTGTTAAATGAGTAGACAATGAATAAATGAATCACTCTTATTTTAATAGGCAACAAAATCTCTATTAATTAAGGAAGAATATTGAACAAGATTTTGTAGCATATAATAGAACATAGAATAGTTACAAACTTCCTGGCTAAAAGTTTCATTCCAGAGGTTGATTTCAATCAGAATAATGACTTCCAACTCCTTCCTTTAATAAAGGCATCTAGTCTTGAGCATTCTGTTTTGCTCACAAGTGGCAAATAGATGATTGCAAATATCTTATTTGAAGTGTCTTAAAACGTGGGTTCTCTATGGACGTTTTGAAAAGCAGACAGTGTCTGAGAAAGGCTCTTGAGTGCGAGGGGAGAAAGTTCACTATAAGGTTTACTTTCTGCTTCCCTCTTCCCTGTGCTGTCTTATCAGGCTTGCTCATTGCCAGAAGGACCTCTGTACTAGAAAGTCTTTCTGCTTGTGTGTGTGTGTGTGTGTGTGTGTGTGTGTGTGTGTGTGTGTGTGTGTACCCTTCCTGATTCAAACATTTCTTCATTCCACAAGTCATTTAACAGCACTGTAGATTATTTTTAAATAGTAGTAAGTTATACCTGCATTAGTTACTCTTCTATCGCTATAGAACACTATGACCTAGGCAATGTACAGAAGAGTTTATCTGAGCTCATGGTTCCAGAGGAGTAACAGTCTGTAAGAGTGGATGAACCACCCACCACAGCTGGAGCAGAAATCTGAGAGTTCATCTTGAACAACAAGCGCCAAGCAGAGAGGCCACACTGGAAGTAGGGAACGTTTTTGTTGTTGTTTTTTAATTCTCCAAGCCTGTCTGTGTTACATACTTTCTCCAGGTGGCCAAATGGTCAAACCTCCTGAAACTCCCCCAAATAGCTCCTCCAACTGAGAGCCAGGTTCAAATACATAAGTCTGTGGAGACATTTTCATTAAATCTGCCACAACACCCTACAGCCAGCTCGGAAAGTAGCCACTCTGCAGCACCTTGTCATGTTTTCATAAGATGATTATTTAAGTTGCCTCCCCTCTCTATCCCTCCATCTATGGATCCATCTATCTATCTAACTACCTACCTGCTTGTGTTAGCCAGGTGTCTCCTTACTGTAACAACATACCATACAGAAACAAGTTGAGGAAGGATTTATTTCAGATAACGGTTTTAGAGCATGCTACTGTGAATAGAATTGTAGAATTCATGACTATAGGAGTGTGTGCATCAGAAAACAAGAACAGGACAATGAAGGGCCAGGCTCTAGACCTCAAGGCTGCCCCAGTCCCAACATTTACTAGCTAGACTTCCGTATCTTAAAGGTTTCATAACCTCTCAAGACAGTACCACCAGGTAGGGACTAGGTGTTCAGAAACATGAATCAATATCTGTCTATCTATCTATCTATCTATCTATCTATCTATCTATCTATCTATCTATCTGCATTTGGAGAATAAAAGGAGACCAGTTCTTTTGAGTGCAGTTGTATAAACATATTTTAGTATCAAATAAAAACTAAGAAGATTCCTTTGTGCGTTGGTGATTGACCTGACAAAATGATGGAATAATCAAAAGATGCTGCTTACTACAAAACAGTATTAAAGCAAAGCTTCATTTGCTATTTTCTATTTTTCTTGGCCATGTCTCAGGCACAGAATAACATTCTGAGAAGGCCAGGTGGCCTGAGGTCAACTGAAGAATGTACTGAAGAACTTGCAGTCCCTAGATTTTGTCTTCTTAGTAAACATTCAAGTGCCCAGAAGCCAATATACCATCGAGTTAGAGGATAGCAAAAGTTTGTTGTTTCCTAGTCATTCTTTAATGTGACAGAAACAGGACACTTATGAGGATTAAGTTACAGACCAGTTCTGATGTATGCATCATTGAGAATAGACATATGCATGATGCTGATTTCCTTTGTCCATCCTATTCAAAGACATTAATAGCCCATTAGTAAACACCATCAACTGAAACAGGAATACTTAGCTGATTTAGAAATGTGATACTAAATTACTGAAAATGTGATCATTAAACTTTTTCAAAATTTACTGAAAATGATAACTCTGTGTGTGTGTGTGTGTGAGTGTGTGTGTGTGTGTGTGTGTGTGAGTGTGTGTGTGTGTGTGTGTATGTATGATGCTGGGGATCAAACACAGCAGGCATACTCTATCACTGACATGTTGTGGAATAATCTTTTTGTACACTGTGAAGATGTATCACTCTGATTGGTTTAATAAAAAGCTGAGTAGCCAATAGCTAGGCAAGATTTCCAGGCACAGAGAACACTGGGAAGAAGAAAGGTGGAGTTGCCAGCCAGATGGGTGGGAAGCAGGGTGGGGAGTACAAAGTAAAGATAACCAAACCACATAAAACAATATACATTAAAAGATATGGGTTAATTTACGTTATAAGAGCTAGTTAGAAACAAGCCTAAGCTATCAACTGAGTGTTCATAAATAATAATAAGTCTCCATGTCATTATTGGAGATCTGAGGGTCCTGATGAAAAAGTCTGACTACAAATGGTATCCAAATGGGGGCATGTATTTCCACATAAGACCTGAAAAAGCTTTTAAAAAAAGTTCCAGCCGGGCGTTGGTGGCGCACGCCTTTAATCCCAGCACTCAGGAGGCAGAGCCAGGTGGATCTCTGTGAGTTCGAGGCCAGGCTGGGCTACCAAGTGAGTTCCAGGAAAAGGCGCAAAGCTACACAGAGAAACCCTGTCTTGAAAAACCAAAAAAATAAATAAATAAATAAATAAAATAAAAAAAGTTCCAAACACATAAAAATGGAGTCAAACATGGCTTCCTAACCCCATGGTCTCTCATGCAGGCTGCAGTACAGAGATACATTTCCAGCACTGCCTGTGGGCTTGAGCCACCAGTGCACCATGAACTAAGCTGTGTGGTAGTTTAAGGTTTTTCTCATGCAGACAAAGGTTACAGATAGGCAGCAAAGCAGGTTGAGACAGGAAGAAACTTTAAACAGGTTACAGTATATTTAATAATGTGTGTAGGCTTAAGGAAAAAAAGAAGAAAAGGGGTATAGACAATCATAAAATAAATAGTTTTAGAATAATAAAAAAGAAGTAAAGTTAAAAAAAAAAAAAGAATAAGCCACATAGGGATGAGTAATACTATAACATAGAGAGTTTGGACCTCATATGGTGCTTTGTTAATTTTGCATTTTTGAATGCTAATGAACAGACAACAACTGCTGGAAGACATTGGATTGTGGAAGGGACTGTTGTATTAAGCCAACCTATGTACTTTAGGAATACCTTAACTTTAAAATGGAGTAAAAAATGTATTACACTGGGGGAGAGGTTATGCTATTGTTTCCACAGAAAATGAAAGGCTGTGGATTCCATCCAGGTTAATAGAGATCAGATTTGACCAGGGGAAACCTCCTGAGTATCTTTGCTACAGACATGGGGGAGGAAGCCAAGAAAGACTACAGGACAGGTAACATGTAAGCTGATCTCTCTTCATAGGAACAGCTTGGAGACGAGATGAGATATAATAAATCTTGTTTACTACAGAGTCCTCATGACTTATTATTACATGCCATCCTTTCATATGAATAGATAGAGATTTATATTACAGTTTGGTTATGCAGTTCAAATGGACTAATAAAGTTGAGAGATGCCTTTTACTTGCTAAAACATAGAACAAAAAATCATCTTTAACTGAATTGTACACACTGTTCATTCTATAGTTGTGTTAATGCAGATATGTATGTTACCTTTAAAAGTTTGTGTATTTTCAGAGCACAGGTACCAGAAACCAATGAAAATGGGTGGCCCAGGTGATCTAGCATCTCAGAATGCCTCTATTATGGTTTCCTCAGACGTATGCATCCAGAACAGTTTCAAGGCTGCTAGCTGAGATGGTCCAGTCTCACAGACTACTCCAGCCTGGACTTCAGGTCCTGCATTATTCTATCACACTAATAAGCCCTGCATTATTCTATCACACTAAGACTGTATAACAGCTAGCTCCCCCAGGACTTTACCATTATCTTAATTTTCTCAGAGTCCCCTAAAGATGCCAGCACCCCCAGACATCAGGAAGCAGTATAGAGAACACAATGTCCACATTCCCAAGAGGTGAGGTTGGTGGTTTTTGGTTGTTTGGTGGGTTATGGATGTTTGTCATCATTTAGGGGGGTTAGTTAAAATTGTTACTGGTCATGGTCAGGAAGAAAGCTAAATACAGAAGATTAGATTCAGGGATCTCTTTCTGCAGGAAAAAAAATGGGCATATAGTATAGAAATGATGGGATAAAAGGGTAGATTGTTGATTCTACTTTTGAACAACCACTAGTCTCAAATATTTTACATTGTTATGGAATTTTGTATATTGATACAAATTTAAAGTTATTTTGTTGTACTGTATATATGTTTCTACTCTTGTTTAAGATATTTTATCTATACAGCTCATTTAAAAATATAATGTAAAGTTTTAGTCCATGAAAGCTTTTTAGGCTAGTAAATAAACACAAGTTAATAGTTATAAATAACAATCAAACTTATAGTCATGTTAGGTATGTTTTCAAGGTCATACAGAGATATATTTTAGATAGAAAAATTGTCTTCAAATTCTTCAGAGACCTAAAGAATATGGCTTTTTAATGTTTTAAAACATAGACTTTTATGAGAGTGAGACACATCTGCTCCTAGAAGCACCAATTTACTTCAGAAAAGAATGATGGGTATCAAAGAACCTCCATGTGGAATTTGCTTCAGTATGGCAAAACTAGCTTTCTAGACAAGAAACTGCCCTTGCCTCGACTGCTGACACTATGCTGTCCAAATTGGACAAGTAGGACACACACATTTAAAAAAAATGACTGCCAAACTTTGCCAAGACAAGGTAGGACATCCTTCAAAATTCCTGCTTCACAAAATGTCTGTTAGATATTGTAGTTCTGTAGGCCAAAGACAGATGCCCCAACATTACAGAGGAATATTGGGTGACTGTCCAGGCAGTCATATGTCTTTGTCACTTCTATAGTTTTGGAAGTTGCTTGCTCTGCACTTCCTGTTTAATCAAGTAATATTTTATCATTTTTGAGTCTCTGATGGAATTGAAGATGAGATAGTTATAGTGACAATTTTCTTTGTTACAAAATTTTAAGAAAGTAAAAATTACAAAAGAGATGTAAAGTGTATAAGGTTGAGAGACATATAATCTTAAATTGTTTATCTAAAAAATGTTTTGAGGTCTTTAAAAAATAATTTGAAGATGGTAATACAAGTTATAATAAAAATTGTTTTAGGTGTAAAACTTTAAATTCATCAAGATAAGATATATAATAGAGTATTTTCTTTGAATATGTCAAATACAAATAGATTGGGCATTGTGAATATAATTCTTACTTGATAATTGTTCTTATTGTATACAATTTCAATTGTTAGAGCTAATACTTTTCCTTACAATTTAGATAATACCTGATAATTGTTCTTATTGTATATTGTTTTACTACGTTAAAGTTAAAACCTTTCCTTTTCATTTAGACAAAAAGGGGAAAATGTTGTGGAATAATCTTTTTATACAGTGTGAAGAGGTGTCACTCTGATTGGTTTAATAAAAAGCTGAACAGTCAACAGCTAGGCAGGATTACTGGACAGAGAGGATGATGGGAAGAAGAAGAAGATGCCAAGAGATGTGGAGGAAGCAGCATGGGCAGTACAGAGTAAAGGTAACCAAGCCATGTAAAATAATTTAGATTAAAAGATATGGGTTAATTTAAGGTATAAGAGCTAGTTAGAAACAAGCCTAAGCTATCTATTGAGATTTCATAATTAATAATAATTATTAATTATGTGTCATTATTGGGGAGCTGATGGTCCTGACAAAAACCTCCAGCTACACAGACACTGCACCACATTCATATCTCCAATCCACTTTTATTTCTCACAATTATTCAAGTCAGAATGGGCTGTCATGACAATGTTCAGCTGAAATATGCTCCCTGCCTAAGGTAAATTGACTTAATTTTACACTTCCTGATGGTCAAGTGAGTGTATAGGTGTGAAAAGCATGAACAAAACACATTTAAAAATATTAACTTATGGGGATATCTTTAAAAGGTCCCTTTGTACCAAATGAAGTTTAAAAGCATATTTTTAGGATTATCTTTATAAACTTTGTTATTTAAAAAAACTGCAAATAAAAAAAATGCAATCACACAAAATTAACCAGACCCAAAGTCTATACATCTCAGTGAAATTCTAAATAGTTTAAATATATTCTGAAGGCATGGAGCTTCACATTGGATTTTACATTTTTAATATCAAATATATTTTTATACATAAGTTAGAAAGAAGCTTTCATGAGCTGTCAAATGTACTTTTAAACTTAATATAAGCAGATTCTTCTGGACACCTAAATGAGCGTCACACACACACACACACACACACACACACACACACACACACACACACAGGTCTTAACCCTGAACTTGGTTCTGGCTTTCCCTTTCCCAGTTGTGCTTTTATAAAAAGCAAGAGAGAAATGAGCAGTCATACAGCATGTCACAAGAAAGCACATATGCAGGCTGTGCTTTGGAGGCAAAGTTCTATTTTAGGTAATGTTCTAAATGTACACTTGTTCTGTAACATATTTTGCATTGATGTGTCCCTATATTTCGATAAATGAAAGACTATATATGTTTGAGTAAGGATTAAATTGTAAGCCAATTAAAGATGAAGTAAGTTTTCAGTTGAATAGTTTCCAGCTGCGTGTGGTGGTGCACACCATTAATCCCAGCAGTAGGGAGGCAGAGGTGGGAGGATCTCTATGAGTTCGAGGCCAGCCTGGTCTACAGAGCCAGTCCTGAATAACCAGTGCTACACAAAGAAACCCTGTCTCGAAAACCCAAACTAAAACAAACAACAACAACAAAAACCAAAACCATAAATTTAACAGTTTTCTCCTTTGTGGTATTGTTTAAAGGGACAGAGAACAGCAAGAAAAAATTGGGAATATGGTTTATGAATATGAAGGTTATCTCAGCTGCTATAATGAAACCTGTGCATGTAAAGAGAATGAGGAACAAACAATACAAACATGTGAAATGTAGGCAATGCTTCAGTCTCTCCACACGACATAGAGCTGAATGACGCTGTCAGAACAGAGTATCGGATGGCACAACATGAAAAAAATGTCTATCAATTGCATAACACTTCTTAAGGATGACTTCGTGCATTTCCTTTTCCTTTGCAGTAGCTGTAGGTAGCTTAAAAGTGGTATGAAACTGCCTATCTGGAAACTTTTGCTACTTATTTTAGCAGTCACAGCCTTCTGGAATAAGCTATGCTTTCATACTGTATATTATTATTTCAACATGATTAGTATTAATTACAATTATCATATGAGCTGCACTGCAGTTTGGCTGTAAGAATCGATGCATAGGGTGAAACACAGTGTCCTGGCTAGTTTTATATCAACTTGACACAAGCTAAAGTTATCTGAGAGGAGGGACCATCAGTTAAGAAAATGCCTCCATAAGATCAGGCTGTGGGCAAGCCTGTAGGGCGTTTTCTTAATTATTTATTAAGGTGGGAGGGTCCAGCCTTTGTGGGTGGTGACATCCCTGGGCTGCTGGTTCTGGGTTCTGTAAGAAAGCAGTCTGAGCAAGCCATGAAAAGCAGGCCAGTAAGCAACAACCCTCCATAGCTTCTGCATCAGCTCCTGTCTCCAGGTTCCTGCCCTATTTGAGTTCCTGTCCTGGCTTTCTTCAGTGATGAACTGCAATGTGGAAGTGTAAGCCAAATAAACCCTTTCTTCCCCAACTCACTTTTTTGGTCATGGTGTTTTGTTGTAGAATAGAAACCTTAACTAAGACACATGGTAACTCAAAATCTTCAACATATTACTGTATGTCTGAAGATAAAGTCTCTGGAAAGAAGAAAGCAGTCTTCTGAAAGTCAGATCTGCAGTCTTTCAAGTTCCACCATCCTCACATCCACTGTAAGTGATGTCAGAGTCCTGGGTGTTACCAGCACATGGTCTTGGTGAGACGGCTTCTGTTCCAGATTTTCAAACAGCATAACAGTTCCATCCTCAGGCATGAAACCTTATTAGTGTCCACAAATATTGTCATCTTATTTCTTAAATATTAACCTATTTATTTATTCATTTATTTATTTATGTATTGGATTTTTTGAGACAGGGTTTCTCTGTGTAGTTATGGTGCCTGTCCTGGATCTCGTTCTGTAGACCAGGCTGTCCTCAGACTCACAGAGATCCTCCTGGTTCTGCCTACCGAGTGCTGGGATTAAAGGTGTGCACTACCACTGCCTGGCTACTAACCTCTTTGTAAGTGGCACAGATATTGGACACTTGCTATCAAATTTGAGTTTTCTGAAATATTTTGAAACTTTGCACAAAGAATGAAATTTCCAATCCAGCTTCTATGTTTGTCTTGAAATATTAGGAATACGTTTTCCATTGCTTATAAAAATAGATTGACATGCAAAGTGTGACTTTCAAAAACATTTAAAGGGGTGAAAGTCTATTCAAGGACCTTTAAAAGCTCCCACCTACACCGAGTATGCAGATGTTATTCTTAGGAGTAGTGCTGACTTCTGCAACTGCTCCATTGTAGTTCACTAAATGACTGTGGTCTGCTGTTCTGTAAGCATCAACATTTCTCAGTGGACTGTATTTTTATGCCTTGGTGGGGTAATACTTGTAGAAAAGGTAATTTATTTCTATTTTGAATAATAACAAAGATTTCTTTGTCTTCAAGAAGACAGCAATAGATTTGTTTAAACTTTTTCTTCTTGGAAAATAGTGAAGTCATTTACTTGAGTGCCAAAGATAAGGTATACCAACTGAGCAAGTACCAGGAAGGCAAGAACTCAATGGTCAAACCAAATATGTCTCTGGCACACAAAGACATAATTGTTAAGAGCTGGTTCATCATCCTGTAAAAATTATGAATTTGAAGAACTGTAAAAGAGAAGCCATGAACAGGTGAATGGATACGTGCAATGTAGCATATATGTGTCAGAATATAATCTGGCCACAAAAGGAATGGAATTTTGATATGTGCTATGACATGAACTTGAAAACATTGTGTCAAGTGAAATAAGCCAAATTTAGCCAAATAAATACTCAGAGTAATCGGATTAATAGATGGTAGAGTAGAATTCACTGGGGTCCAGGGTGAAGGAAAATAGGAAGCTAGTTCTGATGAGTGCAGTGTGTCATTTTAGAACTACAGAAAGGTGGCAGTGCACAGTGGAGATTTCACAGCACTCTAACCATGCTTCATGGACTGCACACTTGAAAAGAATGAGATGGTAGATCCCATGCTATGAATATTTACCTCAGTAAAGAGAGAAGGAGGCTGGAGATGTAGCATGGAAGAAATGTCATTCCCCAGCACTATGTACATTAGGTATGGTGCCACACACCTGCAATCCCACCACTCAGGAGGTAGAGGCAAGAGGCTAGGGCATTCAAGGTCATTCTCAGCTTCATAGAAAGTTCAAGTTCAACCAAGAATACAAGAGATCCTATCTCAAAAACAAACAACCCAACAAAAAATTGTACAAAAGTGCCAGAGAAATGAAAGTGGGAGGACAGACATGTATTTATTTTCTTTTTTTCAAACCTAGGGACTTCTGTCCTCTCATTCAAAAACAGTTTACTGAATGACTGGTACAAATAAGCAGTGGACACAGCAAAGCCTCTACCTCAGATAACTTGCATTTTCCACTGATAATTAAAACATAGTGAATTTAGGCTTAGTTACAAATAGATGCCTGGAAGGATGCTCCAATGATGCAATTGGTTAGTGTGCATGGTACTTACACAAATAGATACCTGGTGACATCCTTCTTTGATCTGCTAAAATGAAGGAGAGAAAAATCCTAACAAAAACTAAAATAATTTCAGGAAATACTTATTGTGTATTATTAGTGTCATTTTATGAATCCAAAACTATGCAAACACAGCTTCAATAACTGCCTGAATCTTCATAACCACCAACATGTTTGTATTCTGTGCCCAGAAGTTAGGGTGGAAGCTGAGCGAGGAGCCTGATTGCCACACTGAGCACAGCTGTGGACGGCAGCCTGCGAACAGCTGCCCAGCCTGGACCATGCACTGGCCAAAAGACAGGACTGCACAGCTCCGCATAGAATCTCAGTTGGAAGAGAACATAAGAGGTAGTGGAATAAGTGGAAGAAGGATTAAGAACGCATGCCCGAGGTGGCGCATGCCGTTGATCCCGCACTCGGGAGGCAGAGCCAGGCGGATCTCTGTGAGTTCGAGGCCAGCCTGGTCTACAGAGCAAGATCCAGGACAGGCACCAAAACTACACAGAGAAACTATGTCTCGACAAAGCAAACAACAAAAAAAGTTTATGAAAGCAAAGCAATCAAAATACAACATCCCAAGGCACTGGTTAGAAAGAAATGTATAGAATTTTCTTTCTCTGTCTCATAATTTGTTCTTGTCCATAGGAAACGTGTCCTGAGGGCTAAAATAATTCAATACGGCTTACAGCTATTTGTTTGCTTTCCAGTTGTTTTCACCTTTTTAGCTTATCACTTTTTAAAGTCAAACGAGGAGTTGCTGTGTTTATTTCAAAGTTCAGGCTTGGGGATGATGCAAGGATGTGGCCTGTGAAAATCAGAGTAACTGTGAGAATCAGTCATCTTTTCGTTCACCCAAGTTCATTTAGGGGAACTGTAATCCCAACTTCATTATTTAAAATATGATAAAAAAGAAAGTATTCATTTGAAGGTTTTTATATGTGGTAAATTTAAAATTCAAATTCTTTAGGAATTAGTGCTATGATTTTTAAAATGTCCTTTCTGAGAAAGTCCAGTATCTCTTTCTTTTCCTGTCTATCTAATTTTTTTCTTTTGTTTTTGAGATTCTAATATAATTACATCATTTTTACTATTCCATGATAAAGCTTCGATGCTCTTCCAATGGCTTCTCTTTGAACAAGCGAGCCTGCACATGAACAAACTCCACAAGATATAAAGTGTGGTCTGTGCTCTGTGGACAATCTCAGGATTTCTAGGAGTAAACAATTCAGAAAACACATGGCCACTGGCGGGTCTACAGCAGCAGCTCCAGCTACCTTTCTGTGACAGTGAAACTCATCCGTTGTCTCCATCTTCTGATGCTGAAGACAAATGGACCATTAAAAATGTGGCTGGTGGGACTGAAGAACCAAATCTTCAGTTATATTCCATTTTTATTTAAATATCAATGTGCACATCACATGTGACCAGCAACAATCAAAATCCAAGCTGGTGAAAGGTTGGTGGCTGCCTCAGAATGGCTGGATTTCCTGCGTTTCTAGAGCAACAGCTCCCAGTCCATGAGATTCTCCCATTCTTTCTCACACCTGGAACTGCACAGCAAACATTGATACAAGGAAGAAGTGAATGGGTGAGGTGTGACTCAAGTGTTTCTGATGCAATCTCACTTCTGGGTAGTACTTCCTCTGGCCTCCTCCTGGAAAGATGAGGTCCTTCCAATGAATGTTCCTGGTGTGGCATCCTGTCTTCCTCTTCCTTAGAGTTCCTTTCCCTCGCCCGTTCACCTCATATCAGGTGAAACTGGGACTTGACCTACAACCAGACTAGGGGACTGACTAAGAAGGCTTCTCATTTTGTGTTCAATAACGTGGACAGCAGGAGAGGAAGCATCGTCCACCAAGTGTGTTCAGACAAACTACACTCCTTCCCTTAACATCAACTATGGAACAGCTTTGACTGGCCACTTGAATTTGACCCTGAAAGAAAATCCTCTAATGTTTTATACGACTTGTATTAATCAAAAGAAAGAAAAAAGTATTAAGTCCAGAAAATGGCATTGTATAAACCAGCTTAATCCAGATAAAAACACGATGAGGAATTGTGCTACTCAATTGTATTTGCCGGTGTGCCAAATGCTCAATGTTCAAGCAACTCTACTTGTCATAGATTACAGACCCCATAGGTGTTGCCTCTCTTTCTCCCAACTCAGTCAGACCACACCACCTGCATCCTTTCTAATCTTTCCTGTCTTCACCAAAGACATGCTATCCACATACACAGCACCAGTGGAGATATTCTGGCTCAAGGTCTCACAATGGTAACTACAAAAAAAAAAAAAAAAAAAAAAGAATCTAACTATGGAGTAGCATTATGCAAAATAAGATGACAGGTGAAACTAGACATATTAAAAGGGAGCACATATAAAAGGAAGGAAGGGATGAGTGTGGTCTTAAATGATGGTTCTGTGTGGCACAAAAAGGTAATCATTAATCTGAAAAAGATAAGACTTTGCATGAACAATGTGAGAGTTAAGCATTTCCCATGTGGTCGTTTCTGGTTTCTGTATCTTTAACTTGGGAGTAAATACTTTTCATTTATGGCTTGAGTTTGGGAAACCAATCAGATACGAGGGGACACTGTCCCCTGCTTGGCACCTGTCACCCTTGGCTCCATGTGAGTACGTGGACAACTGCCCTCATGTGAGGCTGCAGTACAGGGGCTGTGGCAGGGGTTGAGACCTTTGCTGTCTATTTTCTGTCTCCTTGGGGATGATAGTCAAAGATGCCTTCATTAGTCCCTCCTGAGAGAACTGCTCACACCACAGCCCATGTAATCATCACACCACAGACCCATCTTCCTCCTGATGAGAGCTAAAAAGCCAAACTCACTCTCTTTGTTCTTGTTTAATCTAGGCAGACTTTTCCAAGCCAATCTTATGTTTTATGCTGGTGGTGGGAATATTTTTCTTGTGTTTTCTGGCATACACACACACACAAAAAGGTTCTCTTACATGGATTCAGTTGAGGGGACAAAGAGGCTGGGCTGGTTGAACAAATCCAACCATCACCCAGCTCCAATGAGGCAGAGTTTGCCCTCTAAGCCATGTTATACTCTGCACAGGTCAAATGTTTTCCAAAGTAATGTAACTAACTGGTGGTCATTTGTTTAATATCATATTAATACATCATATTTCTCCAAAATAGGGAGTAACAGAAAAGAGGTGAGATCTTGCAAGCATATGGTTATCTAGCACTCCTGATTGTCTTTGACATTCTCATCTTTAACCAAAGTGTTTTTTTTTTTTTCCCAACCAGAACATGAGCAGGGTAGGGATTTTGCTTGTTTTGTTACTTCAGTATCTGAACTGTTCAGAGCTGTGGTAAGTACAGAGTACTCAGGAAGCTTTTGTTGAATAAAGTAATTGACTTCATTCAGTAAAGCCAAGCAATCAATATTATTTGAATTCAAACTGTAAAGTCACCTTTTCTCTGCTGGTTTTAAAAAGGACAAACAGCTAACTTAGTGCAAGCCTGTGACCTTCAGAATATTTTGTGAAGAAGCCAAATGGAAAAGCAGAGAAAACAGTTTCATTTTAATTTCAGAACTTTGCTGGCCAATGGACAAGGCTGTACTTCGGGGCAAGCAGCAACCATATCCTTACTTGCAGTTTATTAGAGAAAGTTTCAAAGCAGATGTGGGAGAGAGGGGTGTGCCTCAGATTTTCATGAAAGAATACTCAAAATTGTATCTCCTCAGCCCAGAGTTAAACCAAAAGAAAATGTCAAGGGAGGCAGGGTTTCAATGAAATGTTTGCAAAAATGCTTTGGCTGCTGAGCCAAAGGAATTAAGCCCAAGCTCTGTGGTACCATCAGCTATTTCCCACGAATGTTTTAAGAGAGTGCAGGCCACTCGCTGGTGTGTGAGAAGTGAGCCTGTAGTCAAATGGCTAGGCAGAGTTGGGGTTCTGTTTGTATTAATATGTAGCTGTCTCTTTAAAAATGTGAGCATGTGTGTGGTTTTACAGCTATACCTGTTATGCTAACACACATGGCCTCCCTCAAGGGTTACAGTTAGTTTGGCTAGTGAATGGTTAGTTTGGATGAGCAAAAATTCACCAGAATTCCTCTCTCAGCTCTTCTTTTCCATCCTTCCTATGAGGGACCCTGATCTCTGTGGCTTATAAAAAGAAATACATTAATGTTAGCTTATTAAAACAAATTGTCTAAGTATTGACTGTCTGCATGCCAAATCAATTTCATGGTTTCCTTCCAAAATCCAGTCTTGCGGTCTCATGAGGATGATGTGCATAGAATTCCCCCCCACACCCCCATGGTGTGTATGGTCTCACCCTTCTACAGTGACACAGGTGGGTTGTCCCTGGTTTCACTGATCAAGTCTCTGTTCTTCTCTGCCCTGTCCCATCTTTAAAGCTGAATTCCACAGACTCTGTATCCTGAGATCCTTGCTCTTTTGAGCACAAGGGAGGAATATGTGTGTGTGGGTGGGGGGGGGGGGGGTGTCTGGTTTATTTCCTTCATCCTTAGGCTCCATCCTTTCACATTCTGAATGCAAAATGCAAGCTGGCCACAATGGCTGGGAGGACTTCCTTTCCTGTAACTATACTGGGTTCCCACCATGCTCTCCCCTCTCCTGGTCCTCAAGCTCTGGAGGTAGTAACTCCTCCAAGTGACTTACTACCCTACAGGGTTCCTCAGCCTTCCACATCCATACAAACAGGTTTTTTTTTTTAATTTAGTTTGCTTTTGGCTCATTATCTCTGTCCTACCAGAAGGCCAATGGCCTATCAGCTTCCTACTTGCCAACCAATCCTATGTGGATCCCTCTAACCCAAGGTTTCCTACTGCTTTGAAAACTAAATGCAGTAGGAAGGAGAATTAATTTAAAGATCAGGTCTCACTGCTGGTCATGCTCCTTACTACCTGTGTGACCTAGGTGGGTTACTTCAACTCAATTTACTCTTCTGTAAGATAGGATAATTAGCTAGACAGTTAAGAAATGTCCACTCAGGGCTGGAGAGACAGCACAGCAGTTAAGAGTACATACTGCTCTTGTAGAGGACCTGGGTCCAGTTCCAAGCCTCTACATGGTGGCTCACAGCCATTCTTAACTCTATCTAGTTCCAGGGGATCCAACTTCTCTTCTGACCTCCACAGGCACTATGTGCATGTGGTGTATGTACATACACTCAGTCGCACATATATATGTTTAAAACAAAATAAATATTTAAGAATGTCCACCAGGGATGCTTCTTCCTCCCTGACTGCCTTGCTAGAGCAGATCTGTGACATGCCATACTTGCTACAATTAGTTGGATAGAAGCTGTACAGGGAATGAGTATGTTTTATGTTACTGTTTTTTTTTTTTCTACAGAATTGGGAATAGAACCAGGACTTCACACCTTCAACATTCTAGGCAAGTGCTCCATGGTGAGCTACATTTCTAGCTTACATTTCTTTTGAACATAGTTCAGTGAATCTAGCAAGTGATTAATGTTTGCCTGTTTCTATCACAGCTTCAACTGTCATAAAATGTCTATTAAACCTATATTAAATTACTTAGGAAGTAAGTACTATTTTTCAAGACAGTCCCTTATACAGTCTTTTTTGCCTTTCAATATCATAGAAGATAAATTTAAGGATGTTAAAGGAAAGAAGGAAATGGGAGTTTATTTGAAGCAGTCAATTAGGCAGCACATATACTTAGTACACACAGCTTGGGTAACATATCAAGAGGGGTATCATGACTTCTACTCATCTGTCATCCTGTCACTCAAAGTAGTTTATGTTCCCTCCTCCATGTTTGCCAGCTGCTGCCTTCTGCCTGCCATTGTGGACTCTAAACCTCTGAAACATAAGCCCAAATATACATTTTCTTTTCTAAGTTGCCTCGGTCATGGTCATTGCTTTCTCACAGCAATAGAGAAGTTGTTAATACAGATGGACACAAGTAAAAAGCCTTCCACAGAGGTCTTTTGTGGGGCCAGAGTCAATATGGCAGACAAAGCTGACATGGGAAACTAAGGAGTGAAGTGTCCTCTGTGTCAAACTACACACTTAAGTTGATTGTTTTACGCTAGAGTGAAATCAAGAGGGCTTTTGGATGGAGTCATTCATTCATAAAGACCATCCCAAAGGAGTTTTTGTTGTTGTTTACTGTTGAAATAGAGGTAAATTATTTAAAATTGTGACTTCTCAATTTATAAATACACATATATTTTAGCCTTTGATATAAAAAATGTGTCTTTGACAAGGAATGGTGGTACAAGCCTACACTCAAGGGGCTGAGACATAAGATTTGCAAGCTCTAGGCCAGCCTGAGATGTGTGTGTGTGTGTGTGTGTGTGTGTGTGTGTGTGTGTGTGTGTGTTGTGTGGGGAGGGAGCATCTCCTTCATTTTCTTATTGTGCTTTAAGAATCAGTGCTGGCTTCTGCAGCTGAAATTCTTAGGCTAAGTACTGAGAGGTCACTGCTTTCTTCCAGCGACAGATTCCCTTTGTTGTGCAGCACACTCTTCTGGACAGTGGGGGAACAGGGCCTCTAGTGTTTAGGATAAGCACTTGTAAGGAACTTTAGCCAGCATGAATTCAATCTTTGCCCTGAGTCAGGCTCTGGCTATCTCATTTACCAAAGAGTGACAGCTGTCCAGATCTGCTTCCAATTTGGTGGGGGTTCAAGTCCGAAAGCGGGGATGTGGAGTCAGGGGAGCTGGGGTGGGGGGATGGGGGGACAGAAGGAGGAGACTGATGTTGTACACATTTTTATTCTTTATCAAAGCCCACAAAAAATTTCCCAAAGGGAAAAGTCATTTATAATGAGAATCATTAAAAATGAAAGTAAAAAGGTGCCGGAGAAGTGTGGTCTGCAATTTCAAAATGCTGGAACTTTGTCAAGCAGCAATGGTTGCCATGTAGTCCTCGCCAGACAGCTCTCCACACACCAGGAGTCTCTGCCCCAGGAGTCTGTGCAGATGGCAGGGCAGCTCGGTGTTCCATGATCTGAGTTCAAATTTCCACTATTGCTCTATCCTGACTGTTTCAAGGGTTTGTGATTGTATCTTGGGATCCTGGACAAGTACTATTAAACCTTCCTAGGATTGAAGTTTAATGTCTAGAAAGTAAGAAAAACAATACCTTGAGCTTATTTAAAGATGTTTGCACACTGTACAATGCCATGTAAACATGACCAGCACATTGATTGTCTGATAGAGAAAACTTACTTGGAAGGTAGTGTTCATGCTCTAGAAACAAACTGTAAAGACAAAGCAGGAATGTGTAGCAGACACTCTTAAATGTGGACCAGAAAACAGAGAAGAGTATTGACTGGAACTAGGTGAAATTCCGTTTACATACGCAGTGTGCACATAAATCTGCTGTTTGGTTTTTATCTTAAACCCCATTTCTATTTTTGAAACAAAACAAAATACATTAAAAATACTAGTAAGTAGCATGCAGACTAATAAAAGCTGCCTTCAAAACATGGACCATCACTTAAAAAAGGTTACTGAATACTATTTTAATTCTTGATATTAATGAAAAATATAAATTTAAATATCAAAAGCATATACACTGTATTATGGAAACTTATTTGTTGTAGAATTTCCAATCACTAGAACAGAAAATAAAGTAAAACATCTTTGACTCGACAAAATTGAAGAAAATGAATAAAATTGGAAATTTTTTAAATGAGAGGAAAAATAAGACAATAGAATTTTTTAAAACACGAACTCTGAATGGGTTAAACTCTTACTAGATAAAAAGATTTTAAGTAATTAGATAGAAAGAAAAATGCATCTCTATAATTCTTAAGAGAAAGGGAGTCCAATGAAAATGTTATTGACAAATGATACCACATGCAAAGATTTCATCTGAACTCTGTATAATAAATAACCCATAAACTACCTTTACAAAAACAGAGCATCAAAATGTATAAATCACATCTGCTAATAAGAGAATTAGCAAAATTGAAACGGAAACCCTGTTGGTGATTTTCTTTTTTTTTTTTCTTTTTTTTTTAATTTTTATTTTGCAATACAATTCAGTTCTACATATCAGCCACGGATTCCCTTGTTCTCCCCCCTCCCGCCCCCCTCACCTCCCCCCCCCAGCCCGCCCCCCATTCCAATCTCCTCCAGGGCAAAGCCTTCCCCCGCAGACTGAGATCAACCTGGTAGACTCAGTCCAGGTAGGTCCAGTCCCCTCCTCCCAGGCCGAGCCAAGCAACCCTGCATAGGCCCCAGGTTTCAAACAGCCAACTCATGCAATGAGCACAGGACCCGGTGCCACTGCCTGGATGCCTCCCAAACAGATCAGGCCAATCAACTGTCTCACCCACTCAGAGGGCCTGATCCAGTTGGTGACCCCTCAGCCATTGGTTCATATTTCATGTGCCCTGCTGTTGGGTTTTCACGTTACTGTTGATTCTTTGCTTTTTTAGTTTTCTGGCTCCATCTAGTGTTTGATGGGCAACATTGCGTCTACAGATGGGCGTTTCCTAAAGAGCTATCAATCCAGGAAACATGAGATTTTATAGACCCAAGAAGATCAAAGAGAAATTATTAAAGGACTTTTACAGCTCATGTCACCTTGGAACAGAAGCATTAACTACTTCAATCACTCATGACTTTGGAGAGGACCGAAGTCCACAATCTAAACAACTACCAGAGCTGTGCTCTCTGTTCCTCCTGTAACCCAGGAGGTAGAACTAAGCCACCACGACTTGCCCTAGTAGTAGGAGACATACATCCCTAGGAGAGTATTGACGATTATATTTTACTCAGATTTACCCCCATCAAGAATCTACATGTGTTCTGGTGTTTGCTGAATTTTTTTATTGATACATAAAGGTCTATGCCATCTTGACTGAAAGTTCAAAAGAAATAAAACTTCTACCTTTTGAGACTCAGCAGCCTCTATATCCAAGCAGAGGTCATTTACAGCTGTAGACTGTTAAGAAACTTAAAAAGCTCTCTCCAAACAAGGGAAAACTGCCCCCTTGTATCTTATACAGAAAGCTAAGTTCCTTTATAAATCTAGCAATAATATCTTACTTTATATCTTTTTTTAGAATTTATGTATATATTATGTATAAGTGTTCTGTATGCCAGAAGAGGGCATCATATCCTCTTATAGATGGTTGTGAGCTGTCATGTGGTTGCTGGGAATTGAACTCAGGACCTCTGAAAGAGCAGCCGGTGCTCTTAACCACTGAGCCATCTCTCCAGCCCCCTTACTTTATATCTTGAATGCCTTCATTGTTTTATTTTCAAGCACTCTTAGTGTAAACTTACAAACTATTTAAGAAGTCAAATTTAGTGACACTTTAAAGCTATTTACAACTATCATATGCCATGGTTAATATTGTTATTTTATCTTACAATTGATCTTTATTTGTATTCTCATTTGATTTCAAACAAGAGATAAAAAATAATATAAAAATTAAGCAATAGCTCAAAGACATTAGATTTGAGAATATAACAAAAATTCATAGCAGTTAACATTTATAACCATCATTCATACAAATTCTAGCAGGTTTGAAGTTCCTTTCTACTTCATGGTTTAGAAAAATTCACATCACAAACACAATTGAAATAAAATACTTTTCAAAAAAAGCACTCATTAGGTATGTCTGAGTGGAAAAGAATGATCTACTTTTTCACACAAAATGACATCAGTGAGTTGAGTGTGATAATGATCTAGTCTTAGCTTTTCAGAAGCTGTGGCAGGAAGCTTCTGAATTGAAGGCTCTCCTGGTTGACACAGTGAAACAATATTCCAAAAAACAATCTGTGTTGATTAATCTTCATTATCAACTTGACTGAATTGGAAATCACATGGGATATACACCTCTGGGTGTGTCTGTGAAGGTGTTTCAGAGATGTTTGCATGTGTGTAGCACCAACCCATTGGCTGTGTATTCTAGAAGGAATTAAAAGGGGAAAAGTAAGGGCAAGCTGAATGCCAGCACCCAGTTCTCTGCTTCTTGACTAAGAAAACAATATGGCCACCAGCATGCCTTCCTTGATATGATAGACTGTTGTTATCTCTTATACCATGAGCCAGAATAAACCCCTCCTTCTTCAAGTCACTTTTGTCAGCTATCTCCACCAAAATAAAAAAAACTAATACAGAAAATTGTTGCAAAGGACTAGGGTTATTTCTGAAATAAAGCTGTCCTTGTGGGTTGTTGCCCCTTAGAATTAGTTTTCAGGAGAAATGTGGAATAGTTTGGAGTTGTTAGCCAGAGGAACACAGAACTGCTGTAAAGTTAATAGGCTGTTCTAATAGAAACCATTTTTGTCTAGTCCAATTAAACAGCTTATCTAACAGCTTTATCTGGCCCAGCTCCAGTCACACAGATCCTGCACTGACCCTCTAAGACAGGCCAAATTCTCACATCAAACACACAACCAAAAAAATAATAAATAAGTCCATGTGTCCATATTCTACTAACAATTTTCAATAATAACTGTAAATGGTCACAATTTTCCAATCAAAAGACATAGCCTACCTGAATGGATTAAGAAACAAAACTCATCTCTCTGTTGTTTACAAGAAACTCAGCTTTACAGACAGGTACCACCTTAAAGTAAAAGCATGGGAAAAGTATCCCAAGAAGGTGGGACAAGGAAGCAAGCATGTGTCACTGTCTTAATATCTGACAATATACACTTAAAAAGAATCAGAAAAGATAAAGGCACTTTATGCTAGCAAAAGAAACAATTAACTAAGAAAACACTATAATCCTAAACATATGCATCAAACTCTAGCATACACAGTTTTAGAAAACATATACTTCTGGACTACAAGACACAGATTAACTTCAATGGTAGTAGGTGATTTCAAAAGTCATGTTTCTCCAAAAGACAGATCATCTGAACAAAAATAACAGAGTAACCTCAAAATTAAATGATGTCTTATATCAAATAGAGCTAACAGATATCTACAGCATATTTCACCCAAACTAAAGAACATACATTCTACTAAATAGGCCATAGAAACTTCTCTAAAATAGACCACATACTATGACACAAAACACACTTTAACAATGACAGAGAATTTGAAATAATTCCATGTATCCTATCTGACTATTTTGCAATAAAATGAAAAGTTGCCAGGAAGCAAAACTCTAGTAATTGTATAAACTCACAGAGATTAAACAACTCATTACTCCATAATGAATGGTTCAAAAAAGAAATTTAGAAAGAAATAAAAGTAGTCTTGTAACTAAATGAAAGTGAAAACACAACACAACAAAACCTTTGAAATTCATTAAAAGCAGTTGTAAGAAGGAAGTTTGTAGGTGGACTTTACTGTCCCACCTGCCAGCTCTCCAATAACCACACAGAGACTTATTAACTAAGAAATCTCAGCCAATAGCTTAGGCTTGTTTTTAACTAGCTCTTATAACTTAAATTAGCCCATTTCTATTAATCTATGTGCTGTTCAGAGGCTCATTTACCTCATCTATGTAACTCCCATCCTGCTCACCCTGTATTTTATGGTGTCTCCTCATGATTCCTCTTTTCTTCTTTCCAGCATCCTCTCTGCCCTGAAAATCCTGCCTAGCTATTAGACATGCAGTTGTTTATTAAACCAATTTGAGTGACAAATCTTCACAGTGTACAAAACGATTATTCTACAACAGAAGTTTATAGCCACAAGAGCCTACATTAAAAAAATCAGAAAGAGCACAAATAAATAACTTAATGATGTAATTAAAGGATTTGGAAAAGCAAGAACAAATTAGACCCAAACACAGTAGATAGCAACAAATAATGATAATCAATGCAGGAATTATGAAATAGAAACAAAGAAAACAATACAAAGAATCAATGCATCTAAGAGCTGGTTTTGAGAAGATACACAAGATCTACAGACCCTTTTAACCAAAATAAAGGGAAAAAAGAAAAATAAAGACCTAAATTAATAGACCTGGTCATGAACAGAGAACCATCACAACAGACACTAAAGACATTTAGAATATTGTAAGGGAATATTTTAAATACATATTAAGTTGGAAAATCTAAAAGAAATAGGTTGATTTCTTGATTCATCCAAACTGCCAAAGTTAAACCAAGAAAAGAACAACAACCTAAGCAAACCCACAACAAAGGAGGAGATTGAACAGTAAAAAATGCCTTCCAACAAAAAGAATCCCAGACCTAGATGTATTCACAGAAGAATTCTACTAGACTTTCATAGAAGATCTGTAACCAATATGTATTACATTATTTTAATACTAGAAACATAATGACCACTCCTAAGGCAATGATAACAAACCAGGAAAAGAGACACACACACATATACACACACATACACACCAAAAAACAAAAACAAAAATCAAGAAAGAAAAACCCCACAGATCAATACTTGTTGAATACAAATGAAAATCCTTGATAAAATACTAGCAAAGCAAATGCAGTCACATACCAAGATCAGCCACCACAATCTAGCTGCAGGGCTGTTCAACTTAAGTAAGTCATTAAGATAATAAATCATATAAATGGGTTTAAGGATAAAAATCACAATTGTCTCTATAGAAGAGGAGAAAGGCTTTGGCAAAATCCAATATGCTTTCATGACAAAAGTCCTAGAGAGAGTAGAACTAGGTGGAACATACTTCAAGAGAATAAAGGTTGTATATGACAAACCCACAGTCAATGTTATCTGAAATGGAGAAAAACTCAAAACAATCCCATTAAAGTCAGGAATCCCCCACCTTCACTCCTTTTCAATACTGTGACTAAAGCAATAGCCTGAACAATAAGGCAAGAGAAGGAAATTAAAGAGATACAATTAGAAAAGGAAGGCAAAGTATTTCTATTTTCATATATGATATAATACACGAGAGGTCTCAAAAATTTCACTAGAAAACTTCTAGGAAAAAAATCAACAATTTTAGTAAAATGGCAAAGTACAAAATCAAGTTACAAATATTGGTAGCCTTCCTATGCACCACCAACAACATACATGAATACATATCCATTCACAATATTATCAAAGACAATAAAATACTTTGGAATAAATTCAATCTTAAAATTTCTGAAAAAAGAAATTAAGAAAAACTCTAGAAAATGGAAAGAAATCCTGTGTTCGTCAATCAGTAAAATTAATATTGTGAAAATGACCATCCTACCAAAAGTAATTTACAGCTTCAGTGCAACCTGAAGCAATCCACAACATGCTTCACAGAAATAGAAAAAAAATTCTAAAAATCATATGTAAGCACAAGAAACCCTAGATAGCCAAAGCAGTCAGAAAAAAAAGTAATTATGCTAGAGTGGTTGCCATTCCAGATTTTTAAATATATTATAGAGCTATAGTGATAAAAACAATACAATACTCACACACACACACACAAATGTAGACCAATAGAATGAAATGGAAGACCCAAGCATGAGTACATATAACTACAGCCATCTGATATTTGGCAAGAAGCCAAAAACATACACTGGAGAAAAAGAGTATCTTCAACAAATGATGCTGGGAAAACTGAATGTCTGAATGCAGAAGAATGAAATTAGACCTACATCTATTAGCTTGTAAAAAAAAAAATAGCACCAGTGGATCAAAGTCTTTCATTTGAAACTTAAATTGCTAAAAAAAAAACCATTAGAAGAAAACAAGTAATGCCCTACATGATATAGGAATAGGAAAGGACTTTCTGAATAGAATTTTATTTACCCCGGAATTGTGGCCAACATTTGACAAGTGGGACCTTAAAGAACCAAAACACTCGGTACAGCTAAGGAAACGATGAATCAAGTGAAGAAAAAACTCACAGAAAGAAAGAAAGTCTTTGCCAGCTATACATCTCTGACAGAGTGTTGATATCCAGACTACACAAAGAACTGAAGGAAAAAAAGTACCAAGGGAACAAAGGACCCAATTAAAAAATAGGCTAGAGTTCTAAACAAAGAGTTTACAATAGAAGAAATAAAAATTTCTAAGAGATACTCTCAAAGGTGCTTTTCATCCTTACCAATTATGGAAGGCATATTAAAACAATGCTTGAAATATGAACCAATGGCTGAGGGGTCACCAACTGGATCAGGCCCTCTGAGTGGGTGAGACAGTTGATTGGCCTGATCTGTTTGGGAGGCATCCAGGCACTGGCACTGGGTCCTGTGCTCATTGCATGAGTTGGCTGTTTGAAACCTGGGGCCTATGCAGGGTCGCTTGGCTCGGCCTGGGAGGAGGGGACTGGACCTACCTGGACTGAGTCCACCAGGTTGATCTCAGTCTGTGGGGAAGGCTTTGCCCTGGAGGAGATTGGAATGGGAGGCGGGCTGGGGGGAAGGTGAGGGGGGCGGGAGGGGGGAGAACAAGGGAATCTGTGCCTGTATGTAGAACTGAATTGTATTGCAAAATAAAAATTAAAAAAAAAAAAAAACAATGCTAAGATTTTTATCTCACTGCGGTCAGATGACTAAGAACAATAAACAACTGACAAATGCTGGTGAGGAAGGGGAACACTCATTCACTGTTGGTGGGAATGAGAACTGGGACAGACACTTTGGAACTCAGTATGCAGAATCCTTGAAAAACAAAAACAAAAACAAAATCTACCATATGACTCAGGATACCATTATTCAGCATCTCCCCAAAGGACTCAACATCCTACTCCAGAGATACTTGCTCATCGATGTTCATTGCTGCCCTACTAACAATAGCCAGGAAATGGAAACAACCTAAATGTCTTTCAGTAGATGAATGGAGAATAAATAACTATGTAGTATATACATTATGAAATATTATTTAGATATAAGGATTAAATAAATAATGAAATGTACAGATAAATGGATGACCCAGAAAAGATTATATTGAATGAGGCAACCCAGACCCATGTTCTCTCTCATCTGAACTTACTAGATTCAAGTCTTCAGATGTGAATATACAACATGGAGTAACTGCAGAAACAAAGAAATACAAAGGATGGGGGGGGGGGGCTTGAGAGTGATATAGGACACAAGGGATACGATTGGGGAAACAGAAAACTGGGGAAGGGGTTCCAAATGGAAAGTCAGGAGTGAAGTGATACAGAAGGAAAAAGAGGGAGGAGGGGCAAATAACACTAAGGTTCCTTGATAAAGCCTCAAGAAATCAAATTACTTTTATATTTACCTGAAATTATTCACCAGTACATATAGTGTATTGTATGCACATATAATATATAATATGTGTGTATATATAGCTTCAGCAAGTTATACCACTTGGGCTAGCAATGCTACCCACAAGAGCCATAGACTACCCAAACCCCCAGAACTCAGTACAAGAAACTTCCTTTTGAGTGCTTAGTTAAGGTACTCCAAGGGACTTCCTAAAACAGTATGAGCTATTGCTATTTCCATTGGTTGCCTCTCAGGGGTTGAAGTTAAGTTCTCAGAAAGTGCTATGTAAGCGGACAAAGAAGGGAAGCAACCAATAGTTCTAACCAGCTGAAACACCCATGAACCACAAAGTAACCAGCCTGGAAAGATAGCCATAAAGTGAAATAAGTGGAACTCACATGTGGGTGCTAACCAATTCTAATTGGACTTAAGCTCCCTCAGGTGGGAAATCATGCCTGATACTAGAAACATAGACAAGTACCTAGTGCTTGTAAGACCATGGATTTTAGCAGATTATCTACTGCCACTTTGTTAGACCACCCCAATTCCTAACTAAATTCTAAACTTTAACACGCCCACAGAGAAGTGTGGCTATCACCCCTTATCAAAGAAGCTTCTCTTTACAACAAATAGAGACCATTACAAAAAATAACAACTGAATGTAGCACAGAGGTCAGCGGATCATGGGGAGTCCACTCCCAACAGATGCATCTGCATCACATCTGCATCTATGGCTCAGAGAACACCCCAGAAAAGGGGGCAGAAATATTGTAAGAGCCATACTGTTAGAAGTTTTCTGTGAGAATGAGCTTAGAAATGGTCATATAAGCAGTACCTAAACAATGGCATGTCAATAGACATGCTAACACATAAGGAGGAAATATCAAGGGGTCTCAAACTTAGACAAAGAACTACAGGCAACTAATGACTGCTGACAGAGGGGGGATTGGCTTCTCCCAGGGATGAGCACCCTAACTGGTTGTCCAATTAAAGTGCTCACTCCTGAACCATACACACACAAACAACAACAACAAAAAGGACTCAATGAGTGGTATTTATATATTTGTGCATCTCACATTATATATATATATCCTAATATTTGACAAAGTCAATTTCAAGCCAAAACTGAACAGAAGAGAGAAGAGATAAAGAGGGACATTTTATCGTCATTAAATGAAAAACCCAATAACGGGATATGACAATCCTAAACATATATGCACCAAAAAGTGTAGCAACAAATTGATGAATGAAACACTATTCAAATTAAAACTACAGATTGATGTCAACACAATGGTAGTGGATTATTTCCATATCCCACTCTCACCAATGGACAGGTCATCTGAAAAAAAAAAAACCCTAGATAGGGAAGCTCTAGAAGTAAATAAAATCATAAATCAAACGGATCCAACAGACATCTACAGTATTTTCCACTCAAAACAGTAAAGAATATACTTTTTTCTCAGCAGACATGGGAACTTTCTTCAAAAATAGGCTACATATTAGGACACATAGAAAGCCTCAAAAAATGCAGGAAATTTGAAATCACATCCTGAAATCAAATGCAGGAAATCTGAAATCACATCCTGCAATCTACCTGACAACCACCTTTTAAAGATGAGAGTCAACAACAAAAGACAGACAGAAAGTGCACAAATTCGTGGAAGATAAACAACACATGAGAAAATCAACCAGGTGGAGGAAGAAATCAAGAAGGAAATTTAGAAATTCCTAGAAGTGAATGAAATAAAATCACAGTATACCAAAATGAACACAATGAAAACAGTTATGAGTAAAGTTTACAGCACTTTGTCCCTACATTTAAAAAAATTGAGAGATCTCAAATCAATAGCTTACTGATGAACCGAAAGACCCCAGAAAGCCAAGAACAATGGTGACTCAAAATGAGCAAGTGAGAAAAGATAAACAAAATCAGGATTAAAATTAATGTAACAAAAATGACACAAAAAACGTGTATTCATCAGATATGTTGACCCCTGAAACAAGAATCAATACTCTGAAAAAATAAACAAAATTGACAAACCTGTAGCCAACCTAACTGAAAGAAAGAAATGCATTATTATAAAATATCTCATATTCTAAGAGAATGGAATTTTTGCTGGACCTCACAGCCAGAGTTAATAATACAGCAGCTAAGACTGCTATCTCAGTATGTACTCAGCCTGCTTGTTCGACTTGCCTTTAAGAGAACAATATACTTGCCTTGAATTTCCAATGTAATAAGCTTTTATAACCTTAGTTATTGCATAGCTATAATCTTAAATTATGTTCTCTTTCATGTTTATGTTCCAAAATAATGGTAACTGGGAGTTAATCATTAATGCATTCAATTCATGCAAGAAATGATCCAAACTAGTAAAGTTATAAATGAAAAGGGAGACATTATAACAGACATGGAGGAACTTCAGAGGACCATAAGATCATACTCTAAAAACTTATTTTTTAAAAGATTTATTTATTTATTATACATAGTGTTCTGCCTGCATGTATGCCTGCACGCCAGAAGAGGGCACCAGATCTCATCGGTTGTGAGCCACTGTGTGGCTGCTGTTTCTTGAACTTGGTGCCTCTGGCTCTTATCCTCTGGGCCATCTCTCCAGAAACTTTAAAAGCTTCTAATCCATCAAACTGGAAAATCTAAAAGAAATAGATGAATTTCTAGATATATACTCCCTGTCAGATAAATAAAAATGAAGTGGACAATTTAAATAGACCTGTAACCCCCAGCGAGATATAAGTAGTCATTCAAATTCTCCCAACTAACAAAAAGCCTTGGCCAGGTGGATTTAGTGCAGAATTCTATTAGACTTTTAAAGAACTAGTGCCAATATTCCTCAAACTATTCCAAAAAGTTTTAAAAAAGAGCATTTCCTAATTATTTTTACAAAGTCAATATTACTCTGACACCAAAACCTGACAAGACTCAACCAAAAAAAAAAAAAAAAGAAAAAAAAAAGAAAGAAAGAAAGAAAACTATAGGTCAACATCTCTGATGAATACAGACACAAAAATTCTCAATGAAATTCTTGCAAACCAAATTTAAGAACACTTCAAAAATGATTATTCACCATAATCAAGTTGGCTTTACACCAGAGATGTAGGGATGGTTCAACATACACAAATCAACAGACTTAATCTACTACATAAATAGACTAAATGACAGAAACCATATGATCATCCTATTAGATACAGAAAAAGCCTTTGCTAAAATTCAATATCCATTCATGATAAAAAGTCCTGCAGTCGATGGGGATACATAGAACAAGTCTCAACATGATATAAGCAATACACAGGAAGCCCATAAACTGTGTGTCACAATGAAGGCAGTGCTAAGAAGAAAGTTTATTGTACCACTGAAATTAATAAACAAATATGGAAAGGCAATACAAAGAGTCAATGGAACAAAGAGTTGATTATTGAAAGGTTAGCAAGAATGACATTTAATCAATTTAGTCAAAAGAGAAAAGACTCAAATTAATAAAATCAGAGATGAAAAGGGTTTGACAAATATATTTAGGATTTGCAGTGTCTTCTTAGTTAAATGTTTCCTTGATTAGAATCAAGTGTCCTCTATCTCTTCTGACTAATTTTCCAGTGTATTTTGTCAGAGATTAGGGTGGTAATGACTGCTTGCTTCCTAGTTCCATCTTCTTGGAGAAATTTTCCAACCTTTAACTTCAGGGTAGTACCTATCTGTGGTTACATATTGCTTGTAATCTAAGAAATATAAGCTTGCCTGAAGATCAGAGGACAGAGCTAGCTACAAAGTTAGCCATTATATTTGGATGTTTCTCTGGTCCTGCCTGGCCCTGAAGACAGGACAAATCTCTCCCACCAGCTCCCACCAGCATCCTGCAGCCACTTGGCCCCAAGTAAACACACAGGGGCTAATATCAATTACGAACTGCATGGCCATGGCCTATGGCTCAATTTTCTTGCCAGCTAGCTCTTATAACTAGACTCAGCCCATTTCTATTAATCTATGTGTCACCACATGTTCCGTGGCTTTACCTGTGTGCCATTACATGCTGCTCCCTGGATGGCAGGATGGCGTCTCCTCTGCCTCTGCCTTTCTTCTTCCTGTCTCTCTCCTGGATTTCCCGGCTGCCTCTAAGCTGCCTTGTCATAGGCCAAACAGCTTTATTTATCAACCAATCAGGGCAACACCTATTCATAGCATACAGAAAGACATCCCACAGCAAGCCATAGAGGCAGTGGTAGCACACACCTTTAATCCTAGCACTCAGGAGGCAGAGGCAGAGATCTGTCAGATTTCTGTGAGTTCAAGGCCACACCAGGCTACATGAGATTAATCCAGTCTAAAAGAGAAACAGAGTCAGGCAGTGGTGGTACACACCTTTAATTTCAGCTCTTGGGAATCACACACTTTTAATCCCAGCACTAGGGAGTTTGAGACAGGAAGTAATAGGGCTGGGTAAAGAAAGGAATATAAGGCAGGAGGAGACAGTATCTAGCTCTCTTTTAGGTTGAGGAGTTGATGAGGTAAGAGGTGGTGGCTGTGGCTTGCTCTAATCTTTCAGCTTTCACCCTGATATCTGGCTTTGGGTTTTTATTAAGACTAACTAGGATTCGTGCAACACCTATCTTTAAAGCTAAGATGAATTTCTATTATAAGCAACAGAAATATGGATTTCCTTTATTAATCCATTCAGATAACCTTTGGGTTTTTTATTGGACAACAGAGACTATTAATATTTAAAGTTATTAGTGAAAAGTATGTGTTGATTGCTCTCACTCTGCTGCTTTTCTTGCTGTTTATATTCTTGGTCCTGCTTTGTGTTTCAGTAATTGTAGCTTTATTTGTTTCCTCTCTATAGTTTTTTGGCTATGCTTCTTCCACTCTTCAGTATGAAGTATTTCTTCCAGTATTTTCTGTAGGTTTGGTTTGGAGGACAAGAGCTCTTTTATCTTGTTTATATCATGGTAAGTTTTTTCTTTCTCCTTCACCTCAGATAGTTTTGGTGGGTACAGAAGTCCTGGGTGGCATCCATGGTCTTTTAGAACTCAGAGTACATTGTTCCAGGATCTTGTGCCTTTTAAGCTTTCTACCGAGAAATTAGCAGTTATTCTGATGGGTTTTCCTTTATATGTGACTTGGATATTTTCTCTTATAACTTCCTATACTCTTTCTTTGTTCTGTGTATTTAGTGTTTGAACTATCATGTACTGTGAGGAGTTTCTTTTCTGCTTTAGTCTACATAGAGGTCTATGTGCCTCTTATATATGAGTATGTCTTTAATTTGGGAAAGCTTTCTTTCATGAGCTAATTGAAGATTTGGTCTATGCCACAGACCTAGCATTCTTCTCCCTCATCTATGCCTGTAATTCCAAGTTGGGACTAGAAATAGGTGGCGCACGGGAAGAATAAGTTCAGGTGCACACAGGGCCTTGATCAGCACACAGGATGTGCCCCTTGGCCCAAGCCTGGAGTTTGGTGGGGCTCAACAGACTGAGCCTGAGGACTAGAGAGAGTACAGGCAGTCTAGAGTCAGGAAGACTTACTCCTTTGAATTTTACATTTTAAAAATTCAAGTTTCCTTTATTCTTTGAGTAGAGGCATTTACAAAGTTTAGGAGGATAGTAAGTTGTGGTAGGGTTGAGGTATTTTATTCTGTGGTATTGGTAATTAGGGCTAGAAGTTCTATCCCTAGTCTTCCTCTGAGGGTCAAGTACTGTCCTGGGCCAGCTATAGACTCCTGCCTGAGTCTTCACCCTCTTCTGGAGTTGTGGAACTCCCTATACCTGTGGGCCTTACTCTAGAAATTACCAAGGGCTTCCTCCTTTAGGTCCACAGCTTTTGTTGCCAGCAGTTATTGGACTCCCCATATGCCTGTGGTCCTTACCCTGGGTCAGATCCAGTCCTAACTCTTGATTCCCAGCTTCCACAACCATGAGTTGTAGCCCTGTCTGTGCCTGTGAGCCTTGCCCTGGGTATGATTGATCTCCACCATAAGACTACAGCTTCTGCTGCTCCTGCATACCTATAAGCCTTCCCAAAGTCAGCTCAGGCCTCCTGTCTGGATCTGCAGTTAATGCCACCAGAAGCTGTGGAAGTCCCTGTCTGCATGTGGGCATTTCCCTGGGTCAGAACTTGTCTCCATCCTGTATCCACATCTTACACTTCTCTAATACACCAATGAACCCCAGTCTTACCCTTTTCTAATTCCCTTTACATCATTGCCAAGTATCCCTTTGAAGGAAAAAAAAATCAGTCAGGCCAGGGTTGGATGCCCCAACATTGCAGAAGAAACTAGGGTGACTGTCTAGGCAACCAGATGTCTCTGTCATTAGGTAACATTTCATCCTTCTGGGGTCTTTGATAGAGTTAAAGACTGAATAGTCATAGTTAAAGTTTTCCTTAGTTATGATACAAGGTAAATTAGGTATGAAATTTTAGAGTCACAAAGTTCTGCCACAAAACTATTTATCAAAGAATCTGTAGCTCTGAGTTCCCTGGAGACAAACAGCAAAGCCTTAGAGAAACAACTATTCTTCCCATGACAGCAGCTCCTGGTAAGCTAAAATACCAGAAAGCCAGAGTTTCTATGACGCTTTGTGTTCTTGGCTCACTGTTGGATCACTTTTCAGAACCCCTCTGACAGGATGATAATGTCCTATGCTATTAGTCATGCTTTACAATCAAAAGAATACATATGCCAGTATTAAAACCATGAGTCTTGACTTCCAGTTTCTTTGATCTTCAAGGGGAAATTCTATTGAAATTGTAAAAGTGATTTGATATGTTTGTTTGTTTTCTGAAGTTATAAATGCAATGCACTAAACAGGATGTTCTTAATCTATTCTTTCAAGTGGTCCTATCTTGTAGAAAAGTGTACAACATGCCTCCTTCCTAGCTGTACTTATAGGATGACACTGTTCATATTGTGATGCCACTGTGATGTCTATTTATGGTTGTCAACTTGACTACATGTAAAGTTAACTAAAATCAATCAACTAGGCATACCTGTGAGGGATTGTTTTCTTAATTAAATGATTTGAAGAAGAAAGGCCCACTTTTAATCTGGATCTTTGATATGGAAAGATATGCCTTTAATCCAGATCTTTCACAGTGGGAAGATCCACTCTTAATCTGGGCCATATCTTTGGTTGGCAGCCTGTGTAAAGGACATGAAAGAAGGAAGCTCTCACTTTGCATTCTTGCTCTCACTCTTGCCAGTAAGTCTATTTCTTCACAGGCATTAGAGCTTACTTCTTCAGAATTCTGACGTATACTGAAGACCAGCTGAGATACACAGCCTTGTTAATTTAACAACTACTGAATTCTTGGACCTTCCCTTAGTAGACAGCCATTATTGGACTAGCTGGACCACAGTCTATAAGCCATTCTAATAAATCTCATATATATCTACGTATATAATAAATCATATATATTCCTCTAGAGAACCCTGTACCTAAAGAAACACTGAACAACAAAGGAAAAGGTGCTGAGGTCAATTTGCTAGGGCTGCCAGAACCAAGCCCACAGGTTAGGTGACTTGAACAATGGCAACTGATTTTCTCCCAGTTCTTGAAGATGGAGAAAGCTGGGAGGAAAGGCAACCAAAGCTAAGAATGTATGAAAAAGCCACATAGGAACCTACTATTTTAGATGCTAACTAAAAATACGTTTGAAAAGTAAAAAGCTTTAACAGAGGTACTCCACATGGGTGGATAATGCTGCTACCAGAAGTCATAGATTTTTAAACCAAAATGTCAGTGTTGGTGTGGGTTACCTCTCTATAACTGTTGGTCAGAGGACAGCCCCTAGAGCAGTGGTTCCCAACCTTCCTAATGCTGTGACCCTTTAATACAGTTCCTCATGTTGGACTCTTGAAATATAAATATCTGATGTGCAGAGTATATGATATGCAAACTAAAGCAGTTGCCACCCACAAGTTGAAGACCACTGCTCTAGAGACTCCCAAAAAACTAGGCTATTGTCAATGTCCTTGGTTTCCCACCAAAACTAAATGGCAAGACCTTTTACTGAAGACAACACACATTTTAGATGTAAGATTAAAGAACTGAAACTGAGCTGAAAGCTTCCTTGTTGCTGGCTAGCATTTATAGTGCTGGAAGGTGCTATTCCAGCTGTTTCAGAGGAACGTCATCAATAATCTAATCCAACTATGGACTCTGTGTCATATCCTGATCTGCCAGAATGCCCACAGATGAGATAGTGGCATGACTGTTCCAGAGCTAAGCAGCTACTTCCTAAAAAGGTTGGAGGCCTCCATGAGATAGAAAACATGCCTTGTACTGTACACCTGGTCAAAAGTCTATTCCTATGTTATGGCACCTATGAAGAATTCTACTACTGATGTTTTACTAAATTCTGGTGTTATCGTTCATAGGCAGCATAGCTGGGTAGGTGTGTTGGTTGTTTTCCTCCTTTGGAAGCTTACACAGTGCTTCAGGTGCTGTGAAAGCTAAAATTCTGGAAGGATGTTTTCAGGTCAGTTCCAGCTCAGAATCTGTGTCTGAAATGCATGATGTCATTAGGAACTTACCTTCCATGTCTGGGGACAACCAAGAGTAATAGCAATAGCCTATTATGTTTTGAGAGTCTCTTGACCAGCCCCCCCCTTTTTTTCCGGTTTTTCGAGACAGGGTTTCTCTGTGTAGCTTTGCGCCTTTCCTGGATCTCGCTCTGTAGACCAGGCTGGCCTTGAACTCACAGAGATCCGCCTGCCTCTGTCTTCCAAGTGCTGGGATTAAAGGCGTGCACCACCACCGCCCGGCTGACCAATAACTTCTTAAGCATAGTATTGGGCTTTTTGTTAGATGGCTCTTGGATAGAGCTTATCAGCCCAAATGAGAAAATTTCATTTAAACTATGTATAATTTTATACCTACATATGTGTATTATAGGTATTTTAGGTGGATAGTTAATAGTATGACTACTTATTACTTTTAAAAATATCCTCAGAGTGTGTTCCCCTCCTTATATATTTATCTTGCTTCACTGTCCCTCATTAGAGCCCACCCCATCTTCACATTTCCCTAGCAGACCCCTTGTACCTTGCTATTCCCTTCTCTATTGTGCCTCCACCCAACCAACCCCACAATGGTCTCTTTACTTTCCTGGTTTCTGCAGCTGCTCCATGTTACATATTCACATTTGAAGATATGGAGCTAGTAGCTCAGAAGAGAGAGAATATTTGTCTTTTCTGGGTCTGGGTTACCTCTCTCAATGTAATCTTTTCTAGATCCACCCGCTTACCTGAAAATTTGTGATTTCACTTTTCTTTACAGCTGAATAATATTTGATAGAATATATATGAACCACATTTTCATTTATCAGCTGAAAGATAGATATTTGGGTTCTTTCCATCCCTAGCTACTGTGAAGAGAGCAGAAATGAACATGGCTGGGCAGGTATCTATGGAATAGAGTGTCCAGTTCTTTGGGCATAAACCAGGGAGTGGAATAGCTGGGTCATGCAGTATATTTACTTTTAGCTTTTTGAGGTTTTTCCACGGTGATTGTCAGAGTAGCTGTATGAGTTAACAATCCCACCAACAGTGAATAGGGGTTTCCTTTCCCACGCCCTCTCCAGCATTTGTTGTCAATTGTTTTGTTGATCTTTTTCAACATGGTTGTGGTAAGATGTGTATTTTCTAATTTCTAGGGATGATGAATATTTTTTGAAGTACATATTAGTCATTTTAAATTTTCTTTTGACAACTCTCTATTAATATTCCAGGCTCAACTAGTGTGGATTTTTATTTTGTTTTGTTTGACTCTTTGTTTTTGATGTCTTTATATATTATGGATATTAATCCTCTGTGAAATATATAGTTAGCAAAGGTTCTCTCCCTTTCTGTGGGCTTCCTCTTCACCTGATTGATAATATCTTTAGCTGTGTGGAATCCTTTTTTTTTTTTTTTATGAAGTCTTACACGTCAATTGTTGGCCTTAATTCTTGGGCAAATGGAGTCCTATTCAGAAAGTACTTCCTTACATCTAAATTAGATAGGCTACTGCCTATGTTTTCTTCTGGCAATTTCAATGTTTCGCATTTCTTGTTTAGGTCTTTGAACCATTTGGAGTTAGTTATTGCACACGGTGATAAATATGGGTCTAATTTCATTCTTCTGCACAAAGACATCCAGTTTTCCTGGCACTATTTATTGATGATGCTTTCTATTCTCCAGCTTATGTTTTTGGCGTCTTTGTCAAATATTAAATGACTGAAGTTGTGTATACTCATGTTTGGGTCTTCAATTTTGTTCCATTGCTCTACATGTCTGTTTTTGTGCCAGTACCATGATGTTTTCATGACTATGACTCTGTAATACGTCTTGGGCTCTGGGTGAGTAATCCTTTCAGCACTGTTTTTTTTGTTGGGTTCTTTTCTCTAGTCAGTGTCTTTTGTGGTTTCATATGAATTTTAGGATAATTATTTCTCTTTCTGTAAATAATGAGATGGGTATTTTAATGGGATTGCATTGAATCTGTAAAAAGATTTTAGTAAAATGATCAATTTTATTACATTAATTCTACCAATTCATGACCATGGGCTGTCTTTCCATTTTCTAATGCCAACAAATCTAAGAACTGGTTCTTTGAGAAGATAAATAAGATTAACAGATGCCTGGCCCAATTTACCAAAAGAAAGAAGGAGAGGACCCAAATGAACAGAATCAGAAGTTAATAAGGAAACATTACAACAGATACTAAAGAAATTTAGAATATTATCATAGATATTCACCAGATCTCCTTGAATGCCTAGTAGAATTTTGTTGTAAATCCATCTGGTCCTGGACTTTTTTTTAGCTGGAAGGCTTTTTATTACTATTTCAATCTCCTCATTTCTTGTGTGTCTGTTTAGATTATTGACTTCTTGATTTTATTTAGGTGGTTTGATTAAACCTAGACATTCATCCATTTCTGTTAGATTTTCCAGCTTAATGAAATACAAGTTTTCAAAATATTTACTTATTGCCAGGTGTGATGACACATGCCTTTAATCCCAGCACTCAGGGGGAGGGGCAGATTAATCTCTATGAGTCTGAAGACAGCCTGGTCTAAATAGTGAGTTCCAAGACATTCGAAGTTATGCAGAGAGACCATGTCTCGAAAACAAACAAAAATCCTTTATTTTCTTGAATCTTTCAATACTTTCACTTTTCTTTGTTCTGTATATTTAGTGTTTTAACTATAAAATGCAATGAGGATTTTCTTTTTTCGTCTTACCTATTTATTGTTCTGTGTGTTTTTTGTATTTGTATCAGTGTGTCTTTCCACTGTTTTTGGAAGTTTTCTTCTATGATTTTGTTGAAGATCTAGTATATGCTATTACTTTGGGCTCCTCTACCCCATCTATGTGTGTAGTTAGAATGTTTTCTTTTTCATGGTATTCCACATTTCCTGTATTTTTTAAAAATATAGATTCCTTTGGTATTTGGTGTAGATACTTTTATTTTATCTTCTAGTCCTGATAATCTAACTTCTTGATTCACTCTAATTGTATGGCTTTCCTTTTAGTTTTCTAGTTGAGTCACTGGGTTTTTCAATTCCATCTTCATTTCAGCTTGAGTACTTTTCAATATCTCCATCTCCTGATTGAATGGTGTTCTCAAGTCCTGAATTGTCTTCATCATTTTCATCAGCCCTATGTTTGTGTTTTCTTCTGAATTATTCAGACATCAATTCTTTCTCTTTAATTTCATTGAGCTATTTCTTTGCATCTCCTTTAAGCTCCTTGAGTTCTTTGATGAAGTTTATGATTGTTATTTTAAATTCTCTGTCCTGGGAATCATCTGGGTAATTTTCATTGGCAAAAAATTCTACTGGATTATTGGGTCTGGGAGTAGATAATGCTTTGTTCTTTCATTTAAAAAAAAATGTGATGAGATCTGGTTATGTAAATTTCTTTTCTTATTTATCTGTCAGATATGGGTAGAACATTGTAAGTTAGCTACAGATAGAGCAGGTTGGAGCCAAAGAGAGAATTTGTAGGTGGGCTGAGCCTATACATTGGAAAGGAGGGGTGAAATCAGGTAGACACAGGATGATAGGATTTTATACAGGATGTGCATCTCTGCCCAATCCAAGAGTATGGAGTTAGATCTCAGGATGCAGAGGATGAACGGAGGGGAAGAAAAGGCAGACTCAACAGGCTAAACCCTGGAGAAGGGTGTGCACAATGTGGCTATTAGAGATGTTGAATGTGATTGGAGAGAAGTCTGTGGGTCAGGGGCAGGAAGGGAGGCTCCTGACAAAAGCCTAGAGGTTGGTTGCCAGGCAGCCATTGGGCTCAGAATAGGCTGGGGGACTAACTATCACACTTGTGCTAGATCTGGGGCATGGATAGTGTGTGAGGAGGGGAAGATCAGAAGGATTCACTAAGCTAGACCCTGGAGAAATGTGTGTAGGATCTGGCTGGGTAGAGAGGTTGCTCTTTTTTTTTTTTTAAATTCAAATCAAAAACATTCAACTCTTGACTGTGTATTTAGGCTACTAGGGAAGGGAAAGTCATTATCTTCAGTGGTATAGACACTGATGAGTTGCCATACGCCCTAAGAATAGCTCAACATCTATACTCATGTGGGTAGCCCTGGTTAAACTCAGTGGGTCATAAAACAAAAACATGACAGAAACCAACAAGGCATGAAAGTGGGAGAGTGGATTTGTTTAGAGGTGGGAGAGGCTGGTAGGAGAGGAGAAAGTAAGATAAGGTATGGGTATAATCAGAATAGACAGTTATGAAATCAAGCATCTGACTTTGAAAGCTCATCATACCCATATATGATTCTAAATGCTCCACTATATTGTCTCATTTAACCTTAGACCACCCTATGTGGTTCATTCTAGTACTACATGCCACAGTTGAAGAAATGGGGAACCAGAAAGGTAAGTCAGGGCTCTACTGCTAACTGGCAGTCTCACACAGTCAGATTACAGAGGAAAGATTCTAACCAGTAATCTATAAAAATGTGTACCTGGAGCTGGAGAGAGGGCTCAAAAATTAAGAGTATGTGGTACTGTTTCAGAAGACCCAAGTTCAATTTTCAACACCTACATTAAGTGGCTCACAACCACTTGGAACTCCAGTTCCAGGGCATGCAATACCCTCTTCTGGCCCCTTCAGGCATTCACATACACATGGTGCACATACAGACAGGCAAGCACATACATATATAAAAGTAAATATAAAATTAAAAAAATAAAAGCAGAAATATATACCTGAGTAGAGCACATGCTTAGCACATACAAGGCCCTGAGTCTGATTTCTTGTACACACACACACACACACACACACACACACACACACACACACACACGGTATGCTTGAATAGCCTTTTGTAAACTAAAGAATAATTTCTTATCTCAGTTCCATTATCCCTCCGAGATACATACACGCTATTTGCCGTTGCTGCACAGCAAGTGGCCGCCACCAGTAAGCTAAGGAGTTACATTTCAGAAAGCTCCACTTGGGTGAAGACCGAGCCTTGTTTTTGCTACACAGAAGAATTTCAGTTTGAAGCAAGACTGGAGATTATTGAAAGAGGAAAATTTAGAGTAGATTTCAGCACGGGAGTGAGTAGACAGGCATTCAGAGAAAGAACAGAGCAGAGTGTGCCCAAGAGTGTTGGTGAGGGTTTTGCAAGGTGAGCCACACTTAAGTGTCTTGGTAGTATCCACATACGCAATTGTGGTGGCTCAGGGGATTGCTCATAAACTTTTTTTCTCTTCTTTCACTTGTTCAATTATGAGATTATAGGATGGCTCTGGAGGTGGCTTGAACAGGGCCATAATCTGATAAGACAAAATCATCTGTCACAGAAGTTGAACAAGGGGCTAAAAAATGACTTTTGCTCTATAGAGTACTACTCATGAGATTCCTAGGAAATTGCAGTTTTACAACTAAGAAATGAGAAGGCCACATGTGGGCCTAGGCCTTGAGTATATATCTCATTATAGAAGGAACCTGTTTCTGCATAGGTAGATCCATGACTCTCAGCTGGGGAAGGTTTTAGTCAAGGTGAGGGGCTCTTTTCCCACCCCATGTCCCCTTAGTGTTTCCTGTCTCTGTATCCTTTCTCATTATGATGGCTTTTTCCTTTTGGTTTAACTGCAGGATGATGATTAGCCTATTTTGCCATTGTAGCCGCTGCTCTATCAGCTGGGACCCAGCATTGTCTTGATGAAGTGAATCAAGAACTTGCAAGTGTAAATGAGCTATAGCTTTCCTCTACCTCCCCTTACACTGGTGTTTGTTTCCGGCATGTGCATCATTTGCAGAGTAGGTGTTGCACATCACCTGAACCGCTTAAAATGGCTGAGACCTTGACAACTCTTGTTAATTGACTTCCTCGGGTAGTGTGTATACTCTAAGGTGTTGTTTCCAGTGGAACTAATTCTTCACAGATAGGGCCTTGACCCTCATCAACCTGAAATTGTCCTTCAGTGGTCCCTCTTCCCTCAGAGACAAGCCCTAACAGCCAATCTCTCTGGTTCTAGACCTAACTGATCACCTACCTCTCCAGGGCTTTCTTCTAAAGGTCACAAAAGAATTTTTAATGGTCCAGGTATGGTCATCACTAGCCTTCTTGTTTTTATTTTGTTGTTTCCTTTTGTTTGTCTATATAGTAGCATTGTATCTATCCTCCAAAGAATTTGTGTAGCAGGGAGAGTACCCAGGATAGCACTTTTTGAGCAAAGAAGAGGATCACTTCACTTAATGCCACAGGGTTAGAAGTAGACAAAGCCAAAATGTAACTCTCATCAATGAAATCAGATTTTTCAGGGCCTAAGAAAGCTTTAAAAGGTATCTATTACAGACACTTGGCTGGAATTCGTGTAGACAACTTTTCCCTCGCTTTCCTCCTCTGTTTTAGTTTCTCCAGATTTACTCTTAAGACTGCTGCCTCCTGCCTACCCTCACCTCTCCTTCCAGCCCACATCCATCAGTTTGGACTCAGCCTCTAGGTGTGGACCCAGGGTCCAGGGTCCCCCTAGTTCTTCTCTACCACCTCGTTTAGGCAGTCCTCTAGCACATCTTCAATCCTTTATGGCTCCTTGTGGAAGCACAGAGCTGCTCTCTATCAGGAACCTCACAGCCTCCAAACTTGGGTAGGATCCAGAGTGGGCAACAGCAACCAGAGAACAAAACACCCACCCAACAAAGGCAAGACCAGATATCCACACGAAGAATCATTTCAAATGTAAGTCCAGATGCCTATATCCCAGAACAAAAACAGGAACATGAAACAACCAAGAGAGTATACTCCTCTAGAAACCAGTAGATCCAGTTAATCAATGGAAAAGAATTAAAGACTCAGATAAAATTCCACACACATACAGACAATTGATACTTTATGAAGAAATAAAAAATACACAGGGGGAGAAAAAAAAATCTAGCATCTTCAACAAATAGTACTGGCCAAACTGGATAGCTATTTGTTGAAGAATGAAAATAGACTCACATCTACCACTCCACAGAAAACCTCAACTCCAAATTAATTAATGACCTCAACAGAAGACTAAATATCATGAATCCGATAAAAGAGAAAGTAAAGAATACTCTTGAACTAATTGGCATAGGAAAGGACTTTCTGAAAGGGACAACAAAAAACACAGGCACTAAGACCAACAATTAACAAATGGGACCTTGTGAAGCTCAAAAGTTTCTCTACCACAAAGGACACCATCATTCAAGTAAAGCATCACTGCACAGAATAGGGAAAATCTTCACCAAGTATACATCTGATAGAGGGTTAATGTCTAGAATACAGAAATAACTAAAAATCTGAATATCAAATAAACAAATAACCCATTAAAATAAAAACTAAACAGAGTTCTTGAAAGATGAAACACAAATGACTGAGGAACACTTTTAAAATGTTCAGCATCCTTAACCATTAGGGAAATACAAATTCAAACTACTTTGAGATGTCATCCTACCCCAGTCACAGTGGACAAAATCAATAAAACAAATGATAACACATGTTGATGAGGATACAGGGAAGGGGAGCAATTATTTATTGTTGGTGTGAGTGAAAAATTGTACAGTCCCTATGGAAATCAGTGGGGAGGTTCCTTAAAAAGCTGAAAATTGATCTACCACAAGATCCAGCTATTCCACTCTTGTGCATGTATCCAAAGGACTCTATAACTTACTATGGACATACTTGCTTATTCATATTCATTGCTGCTTCATTCACAATATCCAGAAATTGAAACAGCCTAAATGTCCATCACCTGGTGGATGGATAATGAAAATATATTACACCAACAAATTGGTATGTTATTTAGTCATTAAGAAAAATGAGATTATGAAGTTCACAGGCAAGTGAATGGAAATAGAAACAATCATTTTGAGTGAGGAAACCCAGACCCCAAAAGACAATTGCATGTTTTGTCTTATATATGAATGTTACCTTTTGAGCTTTAGATATGTGTCTTTCAAACACAATAACCTCAGAGGTTAGTAGGTACTAAGGGACCGGGGGGGGGGGGAGGAAATTTTCCAAGGAAGGAGAAATAGAACATACTATCATGAGAGTTAATATTAAGAGATGACATGGAAACTAAAACAGAGTTAAATGGGAAAGGGGATGGGAGGATAGGGTAAAGGAAGAAGGATAGGAAGCAACAACTAACTCTGAAAGTCCTTTGAAAGGCTATATCGAAACCTACTCTTGTAGAAACTTCCTAAAATATATACATATATGAAAGAAACCTACATGGAATCACTATATAAGGGATACAATGCCCAACTATCTTATGCCACCAAGTAAAATCTCCAATGTCAGGAATGGGTTACATCTGGTTGAGTCACTGGTTGAAGGAATCGCATCATCAAACATCACAGGCTGTTGTGAAAGGTATTGGCTACCCTCCACAAGCTGAGAGTAAGGGTCTACTCCTGAAGATATTTCTTTATTATGTCATAAAACATGGAGAAATCAAGCTGGTGCCCAACTAGAAGCTTTACCCCTACTGATAAACATTCAGTATTCTGTATGCTACCAGAGGATCAAGATCATCATCAACATCATCCAGCTACAAACCCTGAAAGCTTCAACAGTAACCTTGCCTGCAGGATATACGAGTGCAATAGTGGCACAAAATGTTATGGGTGTAACCAGCCTTTTTTTTTTTAATTTAAAGTCCACTCTCTGACATAGAACCTATACTGAACACTGGAAAAGTAGACAAGAACTTGAGATTTGATAGGGAAACCTACTACCAATATTCTACTAAAGGAACATAGCAATAAAAAATATCTCTTTTGATTTTTTGAGATAGTGTTTCTCTGTGTAGCCTTGGCTGTCCTGACAATCACTCTGTAGAACAGGCTGGACTTGAACTCACAGAGATCCTTCTACCTTCTGAGTGCTGAGATTAAAGGTGTGTGCCCCCACCACCTGGCTTAAAAAAGAACAAACCAACTCTTATTGGAACATTGCTATACTCATAGTTCAGTGCCTCATTCAACTCTCATCATAGAAGCTTTTTCTTGCAGTAGATGGTAATTAATGTAAAGACCCATAACTGGACAATGTGTAGAGAGGGAGACTTTGGAACACTCATCCCTGAATGGAATACCTTTATCAAACTCTTCCCCTCAAGGCTCAAGGCTCTATGGGCAGAAAGATTGTAAGTGCAAGAAGTGGTGGACGACTCCAAGGAAACATCATCCAGACACAAGAGGACTGACACACAAGTGAATTCACAGAGACGGCGACAGCATGCACAAGAAGTGCACAAGCTCAAAGCCAGACTGAGAGGGAAAAGTAGTCCCATCCCTGCTCAAGAAGCTATTTGCTATTGATATCTTCTTGGAAAGGGAAAATCAGTTTTCTTCAATGGTGTATCACTGACCTATCAATCACATTCCAGGGCAGACCCCTTTCTCAGGAGTAGTTGGCCAACACAAAACAGACTCCATGGTTTTGTTTGTGTGCTTTTGGTTTTGTTTCATTTTGCTATTTTTTTTTTCAACCAGGTAAACAGAGCATGGCTCTGGTGCAAATATGTCATGCCCCGAGGTCACTTAAGCAGCCTGTTAGGCACAGCTCAGTTGCATCTCTGGCTGGTACTGGTGGGCATGTTTCATTAGTCTTTCATTCTTTGATTTCTTCAGTGAACATTTCAGAGCTTTCTTTTCTCACCAACATGTGCTATTTGGATATTGAGGTAATTTCTGCAATTGACTTCAGTTAAGGATAGAAAGTTGAAAGTTTTTCAAGAGAGGCTCCATTAAAGTATTCTAGAAGCTTCTTATGCTAATGTCAAACTTGTCTTACTATGAAGCTTTGATTTTCCCAGCTGCAAAGAAGAAAATTAGCCCTTTGTTACCAAGCTAGTCTGGCATTCTTCAGTTTTTCTCTCCTAAACTGCCTCTCGAAGACCCTCCCCGTCTTCAATTCATTTCTCCTCCAACACCCATTTCAGCTGATCTGTGTTTCAATGAAAAATGTCTCCATAGCTGAACGGAGTTTTGTGTGGCTAGGCTAGGAGAGGGAAGTGTAAAGCCACTCTTTTTCCATTCTGTATAATGTAATTCTCTGGGCACTGAATTCATTTTGATGTGACCATGCATGTCATTCTATAGTCTTAAAATGACTTGTCTGTTGCGGGAAATATAAGCAAAATTCACTGCCTTGTCTACCAAAAGGTTAAATAACACAAAATTCTGTTTTAAAAATTATAAAGAACAAGTTTGGCAAAAAATTCAAATTCTTCCAGGTTCAACACTTCTTGAAATCAAAATTTGTGTTCAGTCTTGCATTTGGCACTCAAAATTGCATTCATCTTGCTGGGCAGTGGTGGCCCACGCCTTTAATCCCAGCACTCAGGAGGCAGAGGCAGGGAGATCTCTGTGAGTTTGAGGCCAGCCTGGTCTACAGAGCGAGTTCCAGGATAGGCTCTAAAACTACAGAGAGAAACCTTACAGAGAAAAAAAAATGCATTCTTCTTAATTGCATATCTTCTTATTGCATTATTCTTAAATCAATCAGTCATGTAAAAGTGTGGAGTTCTGATCATTTAGAATGAGGCACAGGACCCCTTTGTATTAGGAATAAAAATCCAATGGGCCTCCAGCTGGATGTGTTTGCCTGCTTTATTTGGTATGGTTATGTACTCTTCCAGAGAAGTAAAAAGTTTTTCCTGGCCCAAGCACTTTGAATTGTGTGGTCATTTCTTGAGACCCCCAGATTCCATTTCTTTCACCTTGGTGTCCAATATTGGGCTATTGCTTTATGACCAGGGGTTCTGAGGACTGACTCTCATCCTGGAAGGTGTACCCCTCTGTTTTGTTGCAGCCATCCTGAGTGTGAAGATACCCCTGCTTTGAAACTAACAGAAACACAAAATTCAAAAGTAAACTGGTGATATGAGATAAAGACCCAATACAAGCTCTAGCAGTGACCAGGTAACTTTGTGTATAAAAGGATAGGGAAAGTGAACTATAAATATGACTTGGTGGTTGAAATTTTTGGAGGATGTGACCAAGCCATTAATCTGAGATTATTCTGAAAATGAGAAACAAAATGGGAAAATAAATAAATAAATAAATAAATGTGTGTGTGTGTGTGTGTGTGTGTGTGTGTGTGTGTGTGTGTGTTGGAAAGCAGGACTGAATAACTCCAGAGAGGCTAGAAAAAGGGATAAATATGGATTCTCCCTCTGACATTCTTTTAATAGTTCATTAAGGTGAATGCTGAAGTTTGGGGCAGACAGCTCCCAAATGAAGAAAAGAAAAAAAAATTAAAGCCTTAGTATGCTTTGGTGGTTGAGACATCCCTAAGGATGTATGTGTATAACTGAAGTACGTATTCAAAAGTGAAAGGGATATGGACTCCTAGTCCATGGCTCCACTGTTCTAGGAGGAAATTGTCTGGAGAGAAAACAATAAGGCAGAATGCTAGAAATCTCCTTGTGGAACATAAGGGGACTGATCAGGAGGATATATTCTCATGTGTGACATGGTTCACACTGACTACCCATCAATAGATAAACCTGACTCTGATGCTTCTAAGGATTTTCGTGATAACAAAGATAGGTAATGAACCTCTGATCAAGAAATCACAAATATGAGATAAGGACGAAAAACTAGGCTTCTTGTTTGGCTAAAGAGAAGACAAAAGATCTGGTTCTAATAAATTAAATAATAAAATAATTCTAATAAATTTCTAATAAAATAAATTCCCAGCCGGTAGCGGTAGTGCACACCTTTAATCCCAGCACTCGGGAGGCAGAGCCAGGCGGATCTCTGTGAGTTTGAGGCCAGCCTGGTCTACAGAGCGAGATCCAGGACAGGCACCAAAGCTACACAGAGAAACCCTGTCTTGAAAAATAAACAAACAAAAACGACAACAACAAAAATTCCCCCAATAGGTCTCTAGGGCACATGCTCCAGTATGGGGGAGATAATCTCTGAACAAAATGGGGGAAATGCTGTAAATGTAGTGAGAAGGGACATTTTAAGGGGAGAATTGCTTGTCTTACAAAGAGAACAAGAAGTAATCCCCCTCATAAATGTTCATGATGAGAATTAAGGGAGTCAAGTGTTCTTCTCTCTCTCTCTCTCTCTCTCTCTCTCTCTCTCTCTCTCTCTCTCTCTCTCGGATCGAACCAGAAACTTTCAATGGATTTGAAATGGAAGCAGAGGGAGGGAAAATGACTTTTTTTTTCCAGTTAACTTTAAAACTGAACACTTTGCTCTCTCTTGGCAAGAACATGGGAAATAAATACTTCTGTCATCTAAAGCTAACTTATATGTATGTTATCCGTTTTCAACTCTTGATTGGATAAATAAAATAAAGAGAAATAGTAAGTGGGTTTGAAAATTTTGTTTTAAAGTATATAAATATGAGATTATATTTTGGATATAGTTTATAATAGAAAAATAGTGCAAACGAGGATGGATTTTATATGTTACAATAAGATTTTTGTCTGAAAAATAAAAAAAAGCAAAATCATAAAGGCCTAAATCCAACTCAGGAAAAGGCTAAATAAGTTATAAAAAGTTTGTGTGCAGTGAAACTTAAAAATCTTACATATTTAATGATTAAAATTTCTAAGGTTAACTAATTAAGATAATTACTTGTGGTTTTGCTAGCTTTGTTATACTTTAATCATTTCTGTAAACAGTCATAATGAAACCAAGATTTAATCAGAACTGTCTGGGTTATTCTCTCTAAGTTTTATCTAATGATTATGTGATCTAAATATTACACAAAAATTAAACTTACAAGGCTGGTGAAGATGTCCTTCTGGATGTACAACAAAGCTTAGAAACACCAATGAGGATAAAATGTTCAAAGAGCACAGCCAAGTTTTTGACCCTTGGCCTCCAAGGCCAGCCAAGGCCCAGGGGACAATGAGATCCCACTCGTAAGTCATCTGCTCTCTTGATCAGGGAGGCCAGAGACTGGATTCCGACAAGTGTACATCTAAGAAGAGTGAGTCAAGGGGACCTTGGGCTATGTGTGATGCAAACTTAAGATTTAGGATTGCATGCGGTTTCACACCATTACTAAACAAAATGTATAAAAAATACTTGATTGGCGGAAAGATAAACAAAAAGGTAATATCAAAGACAAATCTCAGCTGGGAGACCTCTTAAACTGAGACCCTTCAAAGTATTGAGAACATCATAAAAATGTCTAAAGTTAAAAAAATAAAATCCAAGACTAAAATATTTACTGGTGAGAGTAGACCACCTCTCCAGTGTCTGGCCATCTCTTCAGTACGGCACCCAACCTCTCTCACAGCAAGGTTTGCCACATCCTTTTCCAGGGTTCTAGCCTTGTGCCTTCTGGGACTCATTCAACCTCTCCAGCCAGCCAGAAATCCCACATCCTTCTCCAGGGTCTAGCCCAGGCCCTTCTACACCATATCCAGCTTTTTCACCAGTGAGATCTCTAACATCCTTCTGTGAGATACATCCCTGTTAGTCTCTCATTTTCTCTCCATCATCACTTTTCCCAAAATGCCAGATCTAACCTCAGTCCCACATCTAGTACCCTGGTCTAGTCTGGTGCCCCCTGCCTACACTGCAATCTCTTCTGCTAGAACCCTCCATACTGCTCCCCCAAACTAGAGATACTTCCCATAACACATCAAACCTTTCCACTTAGACAGATCTATACCCATACTCCAAGTGTGGACTGGGAGGCACAGCCTATACACAAATTCAGTTTCTTCTGTCTATCTGAATTCATTCCACTTAAGCCAGTTACAACCTCTAGGCCTAACTTGACCACATAGTCTCTTTTCTGTCCAAAACTACTCCATCCATAACAGAATTAGAAGTAACAAAAGAGGTCCACATGCCTAGATCATATGGCAAAAATACAACAATATTTTCTCTCCAAAACCTACCAGTCCTAGAGAAATATTTGCCAATGAGAATTACCTAGATGTTGTTGTTTGTTTTACACTTTGGGGGGCCTGCCACCCACTTCCCAAGTAAATCACACACAGAGGCTTATTCTTACTTATAAATGCCTGGCCTTAACTTGGTTTGTTTCTTGCCAGATTTTCTTAACTTTAAATTAACCCATCTGTCTTTTGCCTCTAGGCTTTTACCTTTCTCTATTTCTGTACACCTTTCTTTCTTACTCCATTGCTGGTTGTGTAGCTGGGTGTCTGGCCCCTGGAGTCCTCCTCCTTCTCTGGCTTCTAGCTCCTCTTTTTTCTCCTCCCAGATTTCTCCTTCAATTTATCCTCTTTGCCTACCAGCCCCGCCTATCCTTTCTCCTGCCTCAATATTGGCCGTTCAGCTCTTTATTAGACCATCAAGTGTTTTACATAGACACAGTAACACAGCTTCACAGAGTTAGAGAAATGCAACATAAACAAAAGTAACACACCTTAAAATAATATTCCCCAACACCTAGATGAACCCTAGAAAACAAAATTTAAAAGGACAATTATAAACTTCATCAAGAAATTCAAGGAGTTTTAAAAAAGGACACAAAATAAACAGCTCAGTAAATTGAAGGAGAAAGAACAAAAAATGGACAACTGTCTGAGTAATGGCCAAGACTAGTGGAAATGACGAAAACAATTCAGGGCTTGAGAAAAGCATTCAATAAGGAGGTAGAAACATTGAAAAGGACTCAAGCTGAAATGAAGATGAAATTAAAATATCCCAACTCTCGACTAGAAAACTCGAAGGAAAGCCTCACAAGCAGAAGGAGTCAAGCAGAAGATACAATTTCAGGACTCAATGATAAAGCAAAGGGTCTAGACCAAATAAGCAAGCAAAATAAAAGAAAACAAAGCAAAACAGAAAAGGAACATACAGGAAATGAGAGACACCATGACAACCAAACCTTCAAATTTTAGATATAGACAAGGGAGAAGAATCTCAAGTCAATGGCATAGATCAGATCTTCAACAAAACAATAGAGGAGAATGTCCAAAAATGAAAGAAAAACACACTGATACAGAAACAGGAAGCACACAGAACAAAGACAGTGTATTGAAAAAGCTGTAAGAGCAAAACCACAAGTCACATAGAAAGGAGAACCCATCAGAATAACAGCTGATTTCTCAATGGAGAATTTGAAATTCAAAAGAGCACGGAACAATGCATTCCAAGTCAGTGGTAACCCAACTCCACTAATATACCTCCAAAACTATGTACCATAATTGAGGGAGAAAGAAAATATTTCCATGATATAAACAGCCTAAAATTTTTATAGCCAGTAAACCAAACTTAAAGGAAATACAGGAATCAATATTTCAGGCTGAAGAGAGGAATTAGCATAATCAAAAGACATACAAAACCATAGCCATTAAAACACAAATGACCACTGAGAATACAACACCAAAAACGAACAGCAGTGTGACCACAGTTAACACACATTTCAATAACTTAAAATATCCATGACCTCAATTCTCCAATCCAAAGACACAGATTCACTGAATGGATCAAGAAACAAAAATCTATAAACCTACTGTCTAAAAGAAACACATTTAGCATTAAAGATAGTTACCATCTTATAGTAAAATGATGGACAAAAGTATTCTAATCAAATAGGATCATGAAGCAAGCAAGTGGGGATATCCTAATACCTGCAAAATAGACTTAAAACTAAAACTAATAAGAAGAAATACAGAGGAAAACTCCATTCTAATCAAGGGGCCATTAACCAAGAAAACATTACTATCGTAAATATATACACACCAAACTCTGGGTACCCAACTTCATAGAAAATGTAGTACAGGATTTAAAGACATAGGTTAACATCAATACCTCACTTTCTCCATTAGACAGGTTATCTGGACAAAAAGTTAACACAGAAATATCAGAATTAATTGACACCATACATCAAATGGACTAAACAGATACCTACAGAACATACCACCTAAACACCCAAGAATATACAATCTATTCAGCAGCACATGCAAACTTTTCTAAGACAGACAACATCCTGGTACACAACACAAATAATCACAAATTTGAACAGATTGAAATAACTTCTCATATCTTCTTGGACTCCAATGCAATAAAACTAAAATTAACAGCAAATAAATCTCTAGTAAACACACAAACTTCTAAAGATTAAACAACTTATCACTGAATGATGAAAAGACCAAAGGGGGGGTCAAGAAAAAATAAATAAATGATTTCCTGGAAGTAAATGAAAACAAAAATACAACAAAATTCCTGGGACACATTGGTAGCAGTTCTAAAAGGGAAATGTATAGATCTAAATGCCTACATTAAAAAAATCAGAAAGAGCACAAATAAATTACTTAATGATGCAACATGAAAATTTGAAAAAGCAAGAACAAATCAAACTTAAATCCAATTAATGCCAAGAAATAATAAAAATCAGTGCAGAGATCAATGAAATAGAAACAACAAAAGCAATAAAAAGAATCAATGAATCTAAGAGCTAATTCTTTGAGAAGGTAAACAAGATTGACAGACTTTTGGCCCAACTAACCAAGAGAAAGATAGAGAAAACCCAAATGGACAGAATCAGAAATGAACAGGGAAACACTATAACATACATTGAAAAAATTCAGAATATTACAAGGAATATTTTAAAAACCTGTATTCCATTAAGTGAGGAAACCTAAAGAAATGGATGGCCGGGCGGTGGTGGCGCACGCCTTTAATCCCAGCACTCGGGAGGCAGAGCCAGGCGGATCTCTGTGAGTTGGAGGCCAGCCTGGACTACCAAGTGAGTTCCAGGAAAGGCGCAAAGCTACACAGAGAAACCCTGTCTCAAAAAAACCGGAGGAAAAAAAAAAAAAAAAAGAAATGGATGATTTTTCTAGATCTAGCCAAATCACCAAAATTAAACCAAAAAGAAGCCAAAAACCTAAACAGACTCATAAGAAATGGGGAGGTTGAAACAGTAATAAAACCCTTCTAGCTTAAAAAGAGAAGAAAGAAAGAAAAAAATAAGTTAAAAAAAAATCTAGGACCAGATGGATTCACTGAAGAATTCTATCAGATTTTCAGAGATCTAAAACCAATCCTTCTTAAATTGTTTTTTTTTTAAGAAAAAGAAAGAAACAGAAGGAGCACTCCCAAATTCTTTCTTCCAAGCCAGTACCACTGTAATAACCCAAACCAGAAAAACAAAACAGAAAAAGAAAACTACAGACTAATATCTTTGATGAATATAGACTCAAAAATTCTTGCAAAGAGAATGTAGACAGGCATACATCAAAAAGATTACCCACCATGGACAAGTTGGATTTATTTCTGAAATGCAGGAATGGTTGAATATACACAAGTCAATATATGTAATAAACCACATAAACAGACTTAAAAGACAAAAATTACATGATTTACCTTAATGATAAAACCCCTAGAGAATGTAGGACTAGAGAGAATATACCCCAACCCAATAAAAGCTGTATATGAGGAACCACAACCAACATCATCCTAAATGGAGAAAAGATTGAAGCAAACCCACTGAAGTCAGGAATGAGACAGGGATGTCCACTGTCTGTACCTCTCTTTACTGCTGTGCTCAGAGTACTAACCAGAGCAAGACTATCTCTATAATTAAAAAGGTGTTCCACATAGTTTTATGGTATGTGGTAATCTCTAGTAATCAAGAGAGGTTTATTTCTGGGGTAACTTACAGCCAATAAGGGGTCAGTTACAGGATCCAGGAGAAATGAGGTACCATCCAGCCCCCAGGACCACAAGGGAGAAAGAGAGAGAGAGAGAGAGAGAGAGAGAGAGAGAGAGAGAGAGAGAGAGAGAGAGAGAGAGCGCCAAACATGTACACACCATGGGTCTTAAGGGGTCTTCTCTTAGCCATGCCCCAAGGGCAGGTCACAGGCAGGTGAGGCAGTTACTTGCTGTCACACTGGGGGCAGTGTTTCAAGGTCAAGGCTGAAACAGCAATCCACTACATCTCCCCTCTCTTGTTTAAATAAGAAAATTATAACCTAATACAAAAACTATATACAATAGGAACGATTATCAAATTTTGTCCAGGAAGAATAAGGGATAATGACCTAGGCAAGATAAAACTATAGCCAACAAGAACAACTTACACAAGACAGCAAGAGAAGGAAATTAAAGGAATACAAAACAGGAAGGAAGAAGTCAAACTATCCCTATTTGCAGATGACATGCTACTATACATTAGAGAGTCCCAAAATTTTAGCAGAAAACTTCTGGAAAAAATAAACAAATTCAGCAATGTGGTAAGATACAGAATCAGCTTGTGCAAATCAACAGCTTTTCTACACAACAACAACAAACACACAGAGAAGGAGATCATGGACACACTTCCATTCACAATAGCCTCAAGGAAAGAGTATCTAGGAATAAACCTAAGGAAGTGAAGGACCTCTATGATGAAAATGTTAAGCCTCTGAAGAAAGAGATAGGAAAAGTCACTAGAGAATGGAAAGACACCTGGTGCTCATGGATTGGTAGAATTAATATTGTGAAAATGATCATTTTACTAAAATCAATTTAGAGATTCAGTGAAATCCAAATTAAAATCCCCATCTCATTCTTTACAGAAATTGAAAAAAAAAACTATCTTAAAATTCATATGAAAGTGAAACCACAAAAGGCCTTGGATAGCCAAAAGAATCCTGAGGAAAAAGAACCATGCTGGAGGGATTGCCATTCCAGATATATACATCAATGGGACAAAATCCAAGACCCAAACATGAGTACCCATAACTTCAGTTATTTAATATTTGACAAAGATGTTAAAAACATAATCTGGAGGAAAGAAAGCATCTCCAACAAATGGTGCTGGGGAACTGGATGTGTGTAGCTGGAGAGCTTCTTCCCAGGTCCCACCAAGCCCCTGCAGTCCCACAACCCACATATAAAATAATCACTCAGATGCTTATATTACTTATAAACTGTATGGCCGTGGCAGGCTTCTTGTTATCTACTTCTATCTTAAATTAACCCATTTCTATTAATCTGTAAGTTGCCATGTGGCTCGTGGCTTACCAGTACCTTACATCTCGCTTGTCATGGCGGCGGCTCACAGGTCTCTCTCTCTGTTTTTCTGTTCCCTCAATTCTCCTCTCTGTTAGTCCCACCTATACTTCCTGCCTGGCTACTGGCCAATCAGTGTTTTATTTATTAACCAATCAGAGCAACACATTTGCCATACAGAACATCCCACAGGAGATGTGCATTTGCAGAGGAATGAAATTAGGTCACTTTGCACAAAAACTAACTCCAAATAGATCGAAGACCTAAATAGAAACCTGAACATGTTAGAAGAACACATGAGCAGTGCCTTACATGATAAAAGTGTATGAAAGGACTTTCTGACTAGAACTCAATTTGCCCAAGAATTAAGAGCAGTAATTGACAAGTGGGACTTGATGAAACTAAAGCTTCTGTACAGCCCAAGAAACAGTGAACTGAGTGAAGAGGAAGCCCGTAGATCCAGAGAGGATTTTTACCAGCTCTACATAAGACATTGGGATTAATATCCAGTATATAGAAAGAACTCAAAAGACAACTAAAAAAAAAAATGATGCATTCACAAAATTGGCCTTGGACCTGAACCAGAGAGTTCCCCAAAGAAGAAAAAAAATGGCTAAGAAATATATCAAAAGATGCTCATCATCCCTAGCAATTAGGAAAATGCATATTAAAATAATTTTGAGACTTTATCCTACCCCTATCAAAATGGCAAAGATCAACAAAACAACTGACAATAAATGCTGGAGAGGATGAAGGTGAAAGGGGATCCTCATTGCTGTTGGTGGGATTGCAAACGGGTGCAGCCACTATGGAATTCAGTATGGGGAATTCTCAAAGAGCTAACATATGACCTAGCTATACCACTAGTTGGCATATGCCCAAGGAACTTGACATCCTACTCCACAAATACTTGTTCATTTATGTTCATTGCTGCTCTATACACAACAGCTAAGAAATGGGAACAACCTAATGAATTTCTATTGAAGAATGAATAGTTAAAATGTGATATGTGTACTATGGTATACATATGGTATTAAGCATAAAGAATAATGAAACCATGTATTTTTCAGGTAAATGGATAGAACTAGAAAAGATAATAATGAGTGAGATAACCAAGACCTAGAAAGGCAAATGTTGCATGCTCTGTCTCATTAGAGGGTACTAGCTCCATTTCATCAGATGTGAGTACATATCCTGGTGGAACTATAGAAACTAGGAAAGTAAAAAGGGACTATTTCCAGGGAAGGGTTAGGGGAGCAATAGAGAGGGGAATAGCAGAAAGGAGGAGGGTAAAATAACAGTATTTTTATCTGAAATCATACTATTAACTATTTGCCTAAAAAAAAAAAACAAACCTCTAATACATGTAAATCTACATATAAATATGCACAGATAATTTAAATGATATTTTCTCATCTGGAACGACAATGTTCCCTCCAAGAGCCAAAGACCATCTAACAAAAGCCCCAACAACAGGCCTGAGAAGCCCTCTTCTAAGTGATTGGTAAGGGTTATTCAAGTGACTCACAAAACACTGTTGCTATTGCTCTTGGTTTCTTCACAGAGGAGTAAGTTAAGTCTCTATTGCTAAAAACACCATGCACTACAGACTCAGGGTCCAGGTGCCACTGAGCTGGAACATATCTGAAAGCCTCCTCCCTGATCACCAGCTTTCATGATACCGGAAGGCACCATATAAGCTTCCAAAGGAGGAAACAAACAACAATCCTATAGTAATGACATCCATGAACCACAACAATGGCCAGCATGGTGTGATAACCCAAAGAGTGCAGTAGTGGCATGCATTCCTCGGCAGGACCCAACATCTCTCTTGTTGGACTTAACACCTGCTCAACAAGAAAGGACTCATGCCTGGTACTGGAAATCTAACCAACGAGCCAGGGCTAGTGAAGTCATGGATACTGGAAAATAGCCTACAACCACATCTTTATCAAACCAGAACAATCCCTAATTACACTCTAAATATTTGTCCTTACATCCACAGATAAGTGTAGTCTTCACCCCTCATCAAAGAAACTTCTCTTTGTAACAGAGACCATTACAGATAAACCACAATCAAAATACAGAGTTGTGGAGCCTAGTTCCAATAGATACATTTAAGAAACAACTATTGCGTCTAAGTCTCAGGGAACGTTGAGGAATAGAGGGCAGAAAGATTGTAAGAGCCATGGGGTCACAGAGTTTGCTGTGAGACTGTCTCCAAGTAATGTCAGAGCAACACCCCTGAAGTCTCACCAATATGACTGCCTAAACATGATCTGAACAAGGACAACACAATAGACATGCCAAAGTGGATAGGGGAAATCCTGATGCCTGAACCATACACAACAAACTACAAGCAACTATGAAATGCAGAATGGGGGAAAAATAGTCTTCCCTAGGGAATAGCACACCAATTGGTTATCCAGTACCAAATGGTCAGCCATGAAAACTTACACACAAGTAACATTATACAGACAGAGCAGGTTATATTTAGGAATATATGTGTATATATACATCTATGCATGTAATAACAAAGAAAAAGGAGGCCATGAACTTGAAAAAGAGCAAAGAGGACTATATGGGAGGGCTTGAAGAGAGGAAAGAGAAAGGAGAAATAATGTAATTATATTATGATCTCAAAAATAAAATTAAAAAGCAATATGATATAGAAACTTTTTTAAATAAAATTTTATATATCAAAATTTCCTTCTATGGAAGTAATGGTTGACATCTACCCTGATGAGTTTCATGTGTGTCTGAGTCATCTGTCTAGGCTCACTCCACAAATGTGACAGTTCATCTCAATGCTTTTTCTTGCTTTATGGAGCAAATACTATGTCCATGAGAAAAGTAAAATATGTATAAATATTTGTATGCCTCTTTAGCAAACAAGAAAGGGTACTTTCTCTGCTGTGTGTAAGTTGTTGTCTTTTATAGTAATAGAATTTCATTAAGGTAAAAATGCAAAGAAATCGAACCTCCTAAATCACCTTCAATGAAACTGATGGGGGCTGTATTTGAATGCTTTAACCATCTACTGAGAAAGTGTAATGTATGACAGATTTGCTCACACGTTTGCTTGAAGGGATGCAAGTGCAGGGTATAAGCTCTATCCAGGGACTAGAGCTCCTTGAATACCCTGGATAGGGAGAGGCTTTGTCAGTCTCAAAGCAGTTTCAAAGCAGAATTTGTTGAGCTGACACTTTGAGGAGATCTTGTAGGAAGCCTTCACAGAAAGGGAATCCAGCTAGTTATTGAAGAGAGGCAGGCAAGCACAGGAAATACTTGAGCAACTCAGGACTCCACCAGGCTTGGTCTATACTGCACCTCTCTTCTAAAAATGGCAACATAGGACCCTTATCTGTACACATGATACATATACTACTATCCCAAGACAATGAACCCAGCAACCTGTGAGTAACCTAGGACTCCTATCTGCAAATAAATTCCTTTTCCCCTTAATGATCTTCAAACTCATTCAGTTACTATTCAAATTTATTTCTAGTACATCTAGGTATGAGGATAGTAGAGGTGATCAAGTCTGATCTGGTTTTGAAGGCCCATTCAATAAGGCAAACTGTGTCCTCAAAAGGAAATCTGATGGACATTTCCCTGTTTAATTTGCATAACGGGACACACACCTATACATAACTGATCACGAAAGATTAAAATCAGATGTATTATGAGAAGGTGAATGCAAAGTAAGAAAATGACTATATACTCGAAAACCATCCACCAAAAAACGAAAACCACCCACATCAAAGTCATAGTAATCAGACTCTTCTTTCTCTTCAACGACATAAAAAGAAGATGCAAATAATAACTGTGGCCTTTGAGTACTGTCATTCATATGGCTCGCTGTCAATCTTGACAGTGTATTCCTTCCTAATTTGTGTAATCACTTTGTTTAGAATTAAATTTCCCTGTTACCTTTCCAATTTGTGTGATCTGTGTCTTTTATTTTGAATTAGAGGTCAAGGTCCTGAAAAGGTCCAGCCAAACTGCAAAGACTTGGTCACTGTCAGTGAAGTGGAGGTATCCATCTAGCGACAGATGCCCTAGCCACACCACATTAATGGACGTTATAGATGATTTTTGAAGCATCATCCTTATTATTTATACAGATTTCTAGATCCATCAAAGTACTACAAACTAGATGTTTTTAAACGACTAAAATTTAGTATCTCACATTAATTCAGGCAATAGTAGTGTTGGCTTCTTCTGGAGGGTCTGAGAATCTGTTCCCGGCCTTTTCCCCAGTTTCTGGTGGCAGCTTTTTGGTTTTTGGTATATAAATGCTCCACTTACCTTAACTAATGACATCAGCAAAATTTCTACTTCCAAACAAATTTACATTCTCAGATTTCAGGAAGACATGAAATTGAGGAGGAACACGCTTAGCTAACTTACTTTCAAAGTGATCTACCATTTGAAACATCGGCATTTAGACAAAACTGCTGAGGTGCAGGGTTCGTGTTTCACTGAGATGTTAGAAAAGCCACTTTAACTGGTTCTAGATTTACAACTCCATGTCCTTTGGTTTGTCCCTTTCAAAACTCAGGTTGAAATTTAATTGTCATTTTGCTGATACTAACAATTGGGGTCTGGAGGCCATGGATATGACTCAGTAGCTAAACTGCTTGCTACACAGGGTGAGGACCTGAGTTCAGATTCCTGGTACCAATATAAAAAAAAAAAGGTGTGTTCCTGTAATCCTAGAGCTGGTAAGGAAGGCACAGAAGGATCCTTGGTGCTTGCTGGCAACATCGGTGAGCTCCAGGTTTAGTGAGAGACCCTAAGTCAAAAAAAGGTGGACAGTGTCTTGGGGTTTTTATTACTGTGAAGAGACACCATGACCATGGAAAGTCTTATAAAGAAAACCTTTAATTGGGGTGGCTCACTCACAGTTCAGAGGTTCAGTTCATTATCATCATGGTGAGAAGCATGGCAATGTGCAGGCAGACACAGTGCTGGAGCTGAGAGTGCTACATCTTGCAGGCAACAGGAAGTTGACTGTCAGTCACACTGAGGGAAGCTTGATCAAAAGAGACTATTGGTGAAATTATTAAGGCCACTCCACGTAGTTAAAAGGAGATTTATTTAATGGCGTAACTTACAAATTAAGGGATAGGTAGGTCGCGGGGTCTGGGGAAGGTGTATCACAGTCCAGCGGTGTTCTCTGGAGCTCTGCTTTGTCCACCTCCACCATCCAGGGTCCTGGAACGGAGAGAGTGTCCGTAGATCCAGATCTCGGATCCCCAGGCGCCTCCCTTGGCCCCGCCTTGTAGGCGTGACAGTTGCCGAAGTCTCAATGGGGGTTGGAACTTCCAGATCAAAGCTGGAATGGCTACCCACTACAAGAGACCTCAAAGCCCACCCTCACAGTGACACACTTCCTCCAACAGGGCCACACTTTCTAATAATGCCACTCCCTTTGGGGGCCATTTTCTTTCAAACCACCACAGATAGTGGTTGAGGGAGACATTTGGTGTCACCCTTTGTGACCTACAAGATAGATAGGAGAGAGAGAGAGAGAGAGAGAGAGAGAGAGAGAGAGAGAGAGAGAGAGAGAGAGAGAGAGAGAGAGAGAGACTTTTTGAGCTAACTACAAGAAAGAGTTTGGGCCTTGCTTTGCTTCTTTTCTCTGTATTATGTTACACAACACTTCCTCCTGTTTTTCTACCATATAGCAAGGGCCATTGTTAAATGCCAGTACTTGGAGACAAGACTTCCCTGGCTCCAGCAATGAGTCAATAAATTTCTGTTCATTCCTACTTAACCAGTCTGTGAAATTCTTACTAAAGAGTCACATGGTGGACTAAGACACCTATGTTTTTTTTGTTTTGTTTTGTTTTTCCCAGTTACCTCAAGATACTTGGCAAGATACTTGGATGAAATAGTACAATTTTGTACCTAATGGGTACGTTTTTAATTTCTTTAGTGTGCTTTAACAAAATACCATACTCTAGGTAGTTTAAAAATAGAAATCTATTTTTCATAGTTCTGGAGTTGGAAAGTCCAAAGATTTCAGCAGATTTGGGGATGGGTGAGGACCTGTTTCCTGGCTTCCAGGTAGTGCCTTCTTGCATCCTCTCATGGATGTGGGAGTAGCTAGCTCCCCCAGGGCTTCTTTCGAAAGGGCACTAATTCCAGCTATGGGGGCTCCACTCTCATCACCTGAACACCTTCCAAAGATGCTCCTTTCTATCACCATCCCTCTGGGCCTTAGGATCTCAGCATGAATCTGAGAAGACCAAACATCAGGACTGTAGCAGGCTCAAAGACTGTGTCTACCTATGGCTGGCCAGTGAAGCTGCTTTCCTGTAGAGCTGAGGAAGCACTGACTTACACAGCAAGGTGATGGATGAAGGTGATTAGCCCACAATGGACATTTGACTCATGACTGTGGGGCTCTCTCGTTTCCTAAAGATTTATTTATTTATTTTTCTTTTTTTCTTAGAAATGGAGTGTGAAATGCTTTCTTCCTCTGGCTGTCACTCTATTGCTGATGACAAATGCTGATGCTTTGTCTGGAACTTGGTGAACCACCAGCTCATTGGTACTGCCTGGTGCATATGTACTAAAAATTAAAAGACTAACAACCGTCTGAATTCGCACAGAACTTCCTTTCTGGAGCCTTTATTTTTAGCAAATGTGTGGGAGGACTGGGAAAAACAACAGAAAAAAAAACCCAGAATTTTGTACTGACAAGTATAATCATAAAAGTTTAAGTTTGTAGCTAATTTTTAAAAAATAGGTAGAAATATATTGCCTAAACTAATGATTAGGTGTTGCCATATTAATTTTTACAGTAAGACTTTTGGGGTTTATTTTTGTTTATTCCACACCTATTTTGATAAAGACTTAAACTGATCTATGAAATTACTGTAATAGAAGGATTTTTTTTTAATTACTGCTGGGGGCAAGAGTAGGGCTAAACAGAAACTACTCAGGTGCTGAATTTGGTTGTTGCCATCCTTTAAAACTTGACAAATTATGAGAACTTAGAGCCCACATTCTGCCTAACCCAGCCATACCGCTTTGAGGAAGTTATTCTTGAGAACAAACATTTGTCTCTGTTACACAATTGTTTATAATGGCAAATAACTGATAACAATTTAAACATGTGCCAGGGAGAAATGACATTATATTCATTTTGCCAGATAGCATGCAGTTGTTTAGCATATATCATAGATTATTACTTAATTTTTTTAAAAAGGTTCAAGCCAAGCATGTTGGTGTGTGTCTGTGATTCTAACACTTGGGAGACAGACTGGAGGATTGAAGTTCAAGACCAGCCTTAGCTACATAAGGAGTTTGAGGCCATCCCAGAAGCAAGAGAATCAAATTCATAAAAAGAACCAGCTGGATCCTTCCTCTCATTATACAGAGAACACCAATCTCTGGTGTCCCTACATTCTATATGGATGGAAATAAATCAGGAAGACAGGATATAAATCAGGAGATTTAAGTAAAGTAGTTCAAAGCCCTTACAATTCTGTACAAAAGTCAGAATTGTATGCCATTCTTATGGTACTAATGGACTTTACAGAACCTCTCAATATAGTTATTGTCTCTCAATATGTAGAAAGAGTTGTATTGCATACTGAAACTGCTGGATTTATTCCTGATAAAACAGAGTTAACTTTGCTATTTATACAATTATAGGACATAATCAGAAATAGGGATCAATGCTCCAGCATATGTCTTTAGTAAAAAGAAACAGTTTTTTTCATATTATAATATAAAGCATATTACAAGTATACCACACAATCCTACAGGACAAGTGGTTGTAGGAAGATTCAATTGCACTTTAAAAGAAATGTTTAATAAACAGAAAGAGGAAAACAAAACCACCAAAGACAGATTGCATAATGCCTTAGTAACCTTGAATTTTTTTAATGCTGATGAGAAAAGAACAACAGCTGAGGAGAGACATTGGATAATAGAAAAAAAAACTACTGAGTTAAATTATCCTGTGTACTTTAAAGATGTGTTGACCTCAGAATGGAAACCAGGATATGTGCTATGTTGGGGAAGGGGTTTCACTTTTGTTTCCACAGGAGAAAAAAAGCTATGGATACCACCAAAATTAATAAAGATCCAATTTGAACAGGAGAAACCTCTTGATAAGGAGAAATGATGCTCATCCACCAATGTGACAATTCTACAAGTTGTAAGGAAAACTCACCAAACAAGGGTCGGGGCAGGGTTCTGTTTTTGTCTTTACAGGAAAATAGAAATACCCATCTTCAAAAGTCAAAGACCTTGGACATCTAAATGTCTAAAGCAGAAGGGATGGCAATCCAGAAAACATTTACAAGCAAAGAAAAAGAGGATCTGTTGGTACCAATATTCTCTACAGGGTAAAATCTCACTACCTAAACATCGATATCTCTTTACTTCTCAGAAAAGTTGTAGTCCCAACTCAATTAAAAATCAAAGCTGGCTTTGGAGTAGGAACATGACTCTCCCCTTCTCTAAATCCAAGCATATTGTTAAAAGAAAACATGAAAGAGTTTCTGTCTCATATCAAAAGAGCCACCTGGTGTGGGACAGAAGAAAACCAAAAATCTAGGGACTATTGTCAAAATTCTATTTCTCCCCATACTTATTCTTGACTCTTTGGAACCTTTTGTTAGATATAGTGCTATCCTAAAATTTAAACTTTCAGTTTTGATGTTAACAATGTTTAAGTTTTCTATAGTGAACAATAAAGTTTCCTAACATTGATCTCTGAAGTCTCCAGAAGGAAGATGGGGCCCTACAACAATGATTCTACCTGATTCATAATGATGCCACTGAGCCGATAACTACCACTCAAAGATTGGCTCTGGACTACAACTTGTTCAGGACAGTTCCAACGTGGCTGACTAAGATAATCCATCATCTTACACCTCTAGTCAGAACTTTACATAAGCTTTACCCATTACTCTGAGACTGGCTACAAACATTACAGCTAGTCCTTATGAGACTTAACCATTGTTTTAGTTTCTTATAGGATCCCACAAAGATACTATCACCCCCTAGATAGCAGGAAACAATTTTAAGAAAATGACACCCCCTCTCCCAAAAGGTTTTGTTTCCTCAGGGTTATGGATAATTGTCATCTGTTGGGGGTTGGTTATAAATTGTAATGGGATTGGGGGTGGAACAATAAAGTTTAGACTCGGGGTTCTCTTTTGGGAAAGAAAAATGGGGAATAGATAGGATAGGATAATAAGGTAGATTATTGTATCTACTTGTAAACTAAATCAGTAACTATGAGCTTTAGATAATTTGCATTGGTATGGATTCTTGTATATTAATACAAATGCAAAATTATTTTTCTATTCCTATTTAAGATAATTTGTATATTGATACAAATACAAAACTATATTTGTCATATTGTACATACGTTCCTACTCCTGCTTGAAATATTTTGTATATTGATACAAATGAAAAATTGTATTTGTCATACTATATGTATGTTCTACCTCTGTTTAGGATATTTTCTATTTTGATACATATGAAGGATATTGTCATATTGCACTATACATTTCTACCTCCGATTAAGATATTTTTGTGTATTGTCACAACTTCAAGGTCATTGTCCCTATACTGTACATCTGTTTACAGATGTACATTTTTTGTTTATTTTTATAATGTGAAGCCTTAGTTTTTAAGTTATTTAGGTTGATATGAATTACAAGTTAATAGTCACTGTTTGTCATATTTATAGTCATGTTAGTTAGGTTTTCTAGATATACAGAAATATATGTCGGATGGATAGGTAATCTTTAAATACTTCATATCTAGAGAATATGACATTTAAATGTTTTAATAACTTAGAATTCTGTTGACATGAGGCATAATTGCTCCCGGCAGCACTGATTTACTTCTGAGAGGATGTTGGGCATCAAAGGTACACCATATGGAGTTTGTCTTCTTCTTGGAAAAAATAATGGCCTGTTGGGCAAAGAACTGCCCTTACCTCAGCTGCTGACAGTAAGCACACTGTCCATTCTGGACAAGTAGGACACAAGGAAAAGTGACTGCTGAAATTTACCAAGACAGGGTAAGATGGTCTTTCAAATATCCTGCTTCTGAAAATGGTCTATCAGAGATTTTAGGCCTATAGCCAAAAGTAGATGCCCCATATTTGCAGAGAAATGCTGGGTGACTGTCCAGGCAGCCAGCTGCCTTTTCTTGCATTTTTTTTGAAGTTGCTTGCTTGTACTTCCTGTTTACTCAGTGTAGCTAGAGAGTTTCTCTCTGGGTCCCACCAAGTCCCGACAGTCCCGTAGCCCACTTATAAAATAAACATACAGATGCTTATATTATTTAAAGTGTTCAGCCATTAGCTCAGGCCTACCATTGTCTAGCTCTTACTCTTATACTCAGCCCGTTTCTGTTAATCTATATGTCGCCATGTGTTCCGTGGCTTTACATGCTACCTTTGCATGATGCTCCCTGGACGGCAAGCTGGTGTCTCCTCCAGATTTCCACCTCCCAGCCTCTCCTCTCTGTTTGTCCTGCCTACCCCATACTTCTGCCTGGATACTGGCCAATCAGTGTTTTATTTATTCACAACATACAGGACATCCCACAGCACTTCCCTTTTTCTGTTTTTTTTTTTTTTTTTTTTTTTTTTAGGAAGATTTTTAACTTTAACGTAATAAAATTACATATAACAAAACAGTTATCTAGCAAGAATTACAGTTACAATATCTAGTCTATTTGTATTTGGCAAAATTAAAGAAGATATCCCATCTATCTTATATTTGTGAGTCTAAGGTTTCATATCTAACTTATCTCTTATCACAACTAAGGAAATTATAACTATCTAGTCTTTAACTATATCAAAGACCTCGGAAGGATATAATATTACCTGAGAAATGGGAGAAGGATGCAAACAACTTTCAGGAGTCTTGTGAGAGTAGACAGAGACAGCTGGCAGCCTGGAGAGTTATCCAAAGTTCCTTTGTAAAATTGGGGCATCTGTCTTTAGCCCACAGGCCTAGAGTCTTCCAGTCATTGTTTTCTGTGTCCTGTAGAATGTCTCACAGTTTCCTCTGCAAAGCAGGAAACTGAAGGACCGTTTTTGCCAAGCAAAGTTAAGAGGTCACCTTCCTATGGGTCCTGCATGTCCAGTCAATCAAGCAGTCCAGGAAAGAACAGTTTCTTGCCCAAATGGCTATTTTTGCCAAGAGGATAAACTCCCTATAGAGTGTCTTTGATGCCCATCCTCCTCTCTGAAGTAAATTGGTGCTGCCAGAAGCAGACATGTCTCACTGTCTAGAAAGTCTAAATTTTTTAAACATTTTAAATGCCATATTCTGTAGGTCTTTGAAGTGTTTGAAGATTACCTATCTATCTGAAATGTATCTATGTATAACTAGAAAACGTAACATGACTATAAGTTTGACTATCATAGAAGATTAATTGTTACATTACAATTTAAATGAATTGTATAAACATAATACCTTGAACAAGAGTAAAAATACACATACAGTATAACAAAATTAACTTTAAATTTGTATCAATAAACTAAAATCTATACCAAGATAAATCATTTCAAACAAGTTGTTGCTCTTTAAAAGTAGGTTCATTAATCTATCCTTTTATCCTATCATATCTACACTATCCCCTTTTTTCTTTAGAAAGAGATTGCATTTGTAATCAACCTGATTTAAATAAAAATATTGGTTTTTCTCTGTCTCTCATCCTTTTTTTTTTTTTTTTTTTTTTTTTTTTTTTTTTTTTTTTTTTTTTTAGCATTATGTTTGGGTTTAGAGAAGGAGTGAGCCAATTCCATCTTCAAAGCCAGTTTGGTATATTTGGGAATTTGGGTGTAGCTTCTCTTACTACTTCCTGCTGGAGGGGGGCTTTGTTTTTTTTTTTGTTTTTTGTTTTTTGTTTGTTTGTTTGTTTGGTTGGTTTTTTTTTTTTGGTTTTTCGAGACAGGGTTTCTCTGTGTAGCTTTCTTTCCTGGAACTCACTTGGTAGCCCAGGCTGGCCTCGAACTCACAGAGATCCACCTGGCTCTGCCTCCCGAATGCTGGGATTAAAGGCGTGCGCCACCACCGCCCGGCTTGGAGGGGGGCTTTGTATCTTATGGGGGACACAAAAAAATTTTAAGATTATGGAGTAGTCTGTGAGGGTGTATTTTCTGAGTCAGTTGCCTTGAAACCGTTCTGGATGTTGGATCATCTGGGCCATGGTGTCATTGGAGACCTTTCAGGGGGTTGTGGCTGGTCAAACCTGATATATCTTAATCTGGAACAAATCCATAGCCTCTGACTTTCTGTGGAAATAAAAGGAGAGCCTCCTTTCCAAAGCAACATATCCTTAAATCCACATTTTGAAATCAAGATACCTTTAAAATATACATATTGGCTTAACTCAACAGCTTTTACAATCAAATGTGTTTCTGCAGTTAAGAATTCCAAAGACAGCCGGACGGTGGTGGCGCACGCCTTTAATCCCAGCACTCGGGAGGCAGAGCCAGGCGGATCTCTGTGAGTTCGAGGCCAGTCTGGTCTCCAAAGCGAGTTCCAGGAAAGGTGCAAAGCTACACAGAGAAACCCTGTCTCGAAAAACCAAAAAAAAAAAAAAAAAAAAAAAAAAAAGAATCCCAAAGACAACACAATCCAGATTCTCTTTGTAATAACCATCTTTACGTGTCTTATTTTTTATACTACCTTTAGTGTCTCTTAAAGACTTTATTTTTAAAAACTATCTATTTCTTTATATAACTGCATATATTTCTTTTTTCTCTCTTTCAAGTCTATGTACATTTTTACACACATTATAAAGCATTTAAAATCTTTTTCCATCTGAATCTGTCTTATTGTGAATCTATTGTTTTAAACTGTAGCATTACTAGGGCTAAAATAGCAGCTTTGGTGGCTCCGCCTACCTCAGCTTCCCAACATGGTGGTAGTAAGTTTACCACCAGCTCTGGGAGCCATCAACTCTTAGAAACAGTGGGTCTATGCTTTTATCAAAGCAGCATGTAGCCTAGAAACCTCTTTTATTATTTTATTTATTTATTTATTTTAACTAGCAAAAACTATAAAAACTATATCCAACACACAGCCTGGTGCACAGCTGGGAGACACCTCTGTGTAACATAGCTTAGGTCAAGCCCGCATGCACCCTATGAACCCGCCATAGAGTAGCTCAAATCTGCAGGCTGCTGCTAACTTGAGAGAGACAACTAGGAAGCTGTTTTTAGCTCCATTTTAGAATCTTTTTTCTCAGGTTTTAGGTGGGAACTCTTGCCAACCCGTTGGGCACCATATGTAGCTGGAGTTTTCTCCAGTCCTGCCTGGCCCACGATCAGGACAAATCTCTCTCACCCGCCAGTCCTGTAGCCACTCAGACCCAACTGAGTAAACACACAGAGACTTATATTGCTTACAAACTGTATGGCCGTGGCAGGCTTCTTGTTATCTAGTTCTTCTATCTTAAATTAACCCATTTCTATAAATCTATACCTTGCCACATCGCTCGTGGCTTACCAGGATCTTACATGTTGGTACTCATGGTAGCGGCTGGCAGCGATTCCTGACTCAGCCTTCCTGTTTCCAGAATTCTCTTCTCTGCTTGTCCTGCCTATACTTCCTGCCTGGCTACTGGCCAATCAGCATTTTATTTATACAGAGCGATATCCACAGCAACTCGGCTAATATTGTTTTCCTTCTCAGGTCTTTGATGGGATTGAAGACTATATGGTTACAGTTACTTTCCTCTGGTATCTTAGCTAAGAGCATATCAGGTACTAAATTTAGATTCTTCAGGATAGGACAGCTATTGGAGTAATCTCTGTAATTTGCCATTTACCTATAGTCTGGACATTTGGTATGTGTTTCCTGCTTGATGTTGTTCTTGCTGGTTGTGGTTCCATTTTTGTTTATGTTATTACCCTTTCTTCTGGACAATACTCGATAATTGTTCTTATTGTATATAGTTTTGTATTAAGTTTAGAACCTTATTATTTAGACAAAAAGGGGAAGTATAGTGGGAATTCACTCTATCCATGACTTTGGGCTATCTGGCCCGATAGAGACTATCGGGCCTGATAGAGGCAGTGCTTCTTATCTGCCTATGTGACTACTTAAAAGGGAGGAGAAAGGGGGTCATGCTTTGGGGTGGTAAAGATGGGATCAGGCAGCATGAAGCAGCCTGTGATAAGTCCCCAGTTTTCCAAGGACTCTGCAACTGGATTTACATTATCCTGTGTCAGTGGACCTGTTTTCCCCATAGAACTCCTTAATAAATTCATATATATATATATGTATCATCGAGGCTCTCACACTTAGGGCAACCAAGCTTAAACACCAGGCTTGCTATCTTACATGAACAACAGTTCCAGCATTCCAAGAAGTTATCTGTCATTGAGCAAGTGATGTTTACAGGTTAGAGACATTTTTGTTTTATAGATCTCTTAAGCACAGTAATTTAAAATTAAAAAAAAAAAAACTTTAGCCATCACAAGAACAGCTTGACAGGGTCAATTAGGCTTTCTTGAAATCTCTTCCCACAAGTAAGTTAGTTCATGACTTTTTAATTTAGCCCCAGGCAAATTCTTAGGATGAGGATGAAAGCAGCCACATTCTTTGCCAACATAATACAAGAATGGCCTCTAGGTCAGTTTCTTATGTGCTCCCCTCTGAAACCTCTTGAGCTGGGCCTCCACAGACCCCATTGCTATCTTTCTACTATGGTCTTCCAAGCTCCTACCAGAATGGCTCTGAGTACAGTGCTCAACTACTTTTCTGGTCTAAAGTTCCAAACTCTTCCACATTCCTCAAAAATAATGCAGCATGGTTCTTCATAGCAACAGTTCACTCTCTGGTTACGTCTTAGTTAGGTTTCTCTTTCTGTAATGAAACACTGTGATCAAAAGGAACTTAGGAAGGAAAGGATTTGTTTAAATTGACAACATGACTGTTCCATGGTATGGTTAAGGAGAAGGTTTTTATTGTAGATATGGGTGGGCAGGAAGAACTGCCCAAGGTATCTGGAAGAGTCCAGAGCAGAGATGAAAAGAAATAGACTGAATATGGTCAGCAAACTTGACTGTTCATGAGAGGAAAGAGAGATGGTGAGAGTGAGAGGTGAAGAGAAAGAGAGGACCAAGAGAGGGACCAGGAGGATCAAGGGAGAACATAGCCAAAATAGCAGGGTTATAAGGAGAAATGGACAACTGAGGTGGGGGAAGGAATCTCTTGAGCTGGGGGAAGTTTGGGAGGCAGTAATGAGAAGAGCTGGGAAGAGCCAGGATGCCAGCATGGTCTCTGTAATTTGTAACAGGTACTTGTGATACTGAGGATGCCTGGAGGCCAGCATGTGCTTTGATATACTAATAGGCACTACCGATAGTGCCATGGGTAAGGTAAGTGGCTCCTTTGATAGAGAACTGGCTTCACAAGCTCCTAAGGAATGTTACCTTTTGTTCAACTGCCAGAATTTGGGGAAATGGAGTTTCCATTGGACCTGACAGGTTTAGGTTTATTTGGCTTAACTATATTGAGTCACAGTCTATCGAAGGATGCCAAGACAGAAACTCAACTGAATAGAAACCTGGAGGCAGAAGTTGAGTCAGAGGCCATAGAGGAGTGCTGCTTACTGGCTTTCTCTTTATGGCTTGCTCAGCCTGCATTTTACAGAACCCAGGACTACCTGCCCAGGGGTGGCACCATCCACAATGGATTGGGCCTTCCCCTTGTCAATCATCAATTAAGAAAATGCCCTACAGGGTTGTCTACAGCCTGTTCTTATGGAAGCATTTCCTTAGTTGAGGTTCTGTCCTCTCAGATGTCTGTAGTTTATATCAAGTTGACTTAAAAACTAGGCTGCACAAGTGTCTCAGAGTTTCTATTGCTGTGATAAAACACTATGATCAAAAGCAATTTATAGAAGAAAGAGTTTATTTGGGCTTATGGTTCCAGAGGGTTTGTGGTAGTTTGAAAGAAAATGGCCCCCACAGGGAGTGGCATTATTAGGAGATGTGGCTTTGTTGGAATAGGCATGACCTTCTTGGAGGAAATGTGCCATTGTGGGGGCGGGCTTTGAGGCCTCATATATTCTCAAGGTACACCCAATGTTTCAGTTTACTTCTTGTTGTCTGTGCAAGATACAGAACTCTCAGCTACCTCTCCAGCCTACATGCCACCATGTCCCACTGTGATGATAATGGACTGAACTTCTGAACTATAAGCCACCCTATCAAATGTTTTTCTTTATAAGAGTTGCTGTGGTCATGGTGTCTCTTCACAGCAATAGAAATCCTAAGACAGGGTTAGAGTACATGGTGTGGAAACATGGCAGCAAGTGGCTGTCATGGTGGCTGGAGCAGCATGCTGAGAATTCACATCCTTTACTGCAATCACAAAGTGAGGGGAACCCTAAAGGTGTTTATGGCAAAGTAGTGACCTACGAAGAGATGAGAATGAAAACTCAGTTCAGATAAACTTCATCAACCTGGATCAGGACTTTAGGGAGTCTGATATCAGGTGGTTTATTCCCAATATATTTAAGCCCAGTATAATTTAGAAAAAAAAGTTTCCTTGTTTTACATTGAAACTTGACCTAGGGTACAGATCATTTCTTCCAAGAAGATGGGTTATAAAGGTAAGCTACCTTGTATAGCTAGGGTCTAGTGAAGAATCTGGCTTGGCCTTGACCATACAGATAGCATAGAGATCATTTGGGACCCACCTCTGGTCCTGGTTGTTGTAGCTTAGGGGAACTTCTGGCTATCAGGGTTATTTAGATTATTGACTACCTCTAGTTCTGATTGTAGAAGCTTATTATGGCCTGGTCCAACAGATAATGCAGATCACTAGGCTATTAATCACTTCTAATTACCAGTTTTCTGGATGGAAGAACAGGTTTTCCATCTTTGCCCTTGGAAAGACTATCCTGTGTGTTAACATTCCTTGTTTCCCTGGAGATTTGTGGGTCCAAGGACCTTTGTACTGTGCTCCCAACATCAAAGCAAACAGAAGGAACTGGAAGTAGGTGAGGTCTTAAGCTTTCAAAGCCCACCCCACATGATATACTTCCTCGAGAAGGACAACATCTTCTAAACAACCCCAAACAGTGGCACTAACTGAGACTATATGGACACTTCTCATTTCAACCAGAACATCTATAACACAATTTGACATGATCACTTGGAAACAGTAACAGTAGGTTCCCCTGAAGGCCTTTGACTTCTCCAGCTTGAGTTCTTGACCAGGTTTACAATAGCAGGAATGAATTTCTTCCTGTGAGGTAGGCCCCATCTCTCATGAGAAAGTTGTTGGTTACCCCCATAACATTCTTGCCACTCCTGTACCAGCGGGCACATCTTGCTTGGACGTTGGTATTGCAGCATGCAGGGTCTTCTCCTGGTTAAGATCATGGATGACTCTCCTGACCCACATGGCCTACATAGCACCATCTGGCACTCTGAAAACTAACCAGCAGGAAGGAATCTCCCCATTTGATTTCTGTATTCCCTGACACTAAAATGTGTGGTATCTTCAGCAACAGGGTATTATCACCCAGTTCTGTGGCAACCAAGAGCAACAACAATAACCTGGACTGTTTTGGGGTCCTCTGGAGCCTCTCTGAGGAGGTATCCCATGCCTTGGATTTTCACTGACTAACCTATGGCTTCTGGGAGCAGCATTATCCACAGTTGCAGGGTACCTCTATTCAAACTCCCTTTATTATTATATTGTATTATATTATAATTTTAATTAGCTTAGAAAGAAGTGGATTTCCATAGTTTTTTCATGCATCTTAGCCTTTATTGGGAACATTACACACACACACACACACACACACACACACACACACACACAAACACAAACACATGCACAATTAAAAATAAGAAAATAATTTCTTGGCCAGGCGGTGGTGGTGGCTCACGCCTTTAATCCCAGCACTCGGGAGGCAGAGGCAGGCAGATCTTTGTGAGTTCAAGGCCAGCCTGGTCTACAGAGCAAGATCCAGGAAAGGCACAAAGCTACACAGAGAAACCCTGTCTCAAAAAACCAAAAAATAAATAAATAAATAAGAAAAGAATTTCTTTTAAAAAGAAGTGACAATAAAGTCTCTTTGCTGTCCCACATGTAATAAATTCCTTAGAGTTTTGGCCATTTTACAGGAAGTTTATGGTCTTTAGGTTATTCAGATATCATTTCCACCTCTCCTCTAGGCTTGAGTCTTAATAACCAACCTTTCTCTTCAATGTGAAACTTGACCCAAAACTGACTAGATCCGTAGGCAAAACATACTAAAATTGAGATTATGAATTTTATATTTGACACAAGAAATAGGATCATACTCTTGTCTACCCTAAGTTGTCTTTAGCCGTCTACCCGATTCCCACCAGTGATACCATTTCCAAATTGCATTTGTATCTTTGTAGCAGACTAAGCTTTTCCAACAGCGCTACACATCTGGAGAATGAGTGATGACTTTTGCTTCCAGCATTTCTAAAAGCAGCTTTTGTGATTCAAATTTCAAAGGTTTGTAATTTTTTTTTCTTTTCTTTTAGGCGGTAGGTTTTTAAACCATGAATCACAACCTCACATGGAGTGACATCTCTGAATGTAAGGGTCATGAAAATGTTGTTATTTCTGAATGTGCAGTGACCAGGAATTAAGTCAAAAGCCAATGAGTAAGAGACATTCCTGGCAGCACTCACCCTACCCCATAGCAATTTCATACTTCACTGAATTCTTGTTTTGAACACACAGTAATGTACTTTGCACTGCACACATGGTCATACCACTAAGCATGATGTCATACCTAGCTCATCACTGCCTTAAACACCTTAAGTACCAAAAACTCAGCTTTGAGACTATTGTGCAATGAACTGTGTTTTTGTTGCGCATACAGTCTTCTGCTCTTATAGAAACATAATAGTTTAATTATGGGGAACAAAGACTCGATATCTACTTACTGCCATTCGTGGGCAGGTTGGTGTTAAGTTAGGGTGCCTCTGGCATGGATTGTGGGAGAATGTTTAAGAAACTGAGTTGCTGTCTTGAGGCTCATTTAAAAAAAATCATTCAATGAATTTTGACTTGAGATCAGAACATCTCATCATTTCAGAAATGACCTTTAACATACTTTTGCCATTTTTTTTTACTATGTATTTATGTGAAGTAGCTTTCTCAGCATTGAGGCTTACAGAATTAAGTTGTCTAATTCTGAAAAAACGTTGAAGTTGTTCTCTGTACCTGAAGTAACAGGTATTCAGCAAGATTTAATTCCTCGAATAAAATAAATGAGCACACCTGTGTCTCTAGTATGCTAATTTTCTGTCCTCTTTAACAAATGGTAAAACTGTATAACAAGAATCATTTTGAAGTAAAATTCCTTATGATTTCAATACCTTCTTTACATATCTATATGCAAAAATTTGGGGGTTGTGGAGGGGCCCCAAAACAACTTGACCACACAGCTGCCATGACAGGCTTAGGGGCCTAGACACAGCTTCTGTGAGAGGCTTACTGGCAGGCGACACCCAGATCCAGGACACCACCCAGGGATCCACCCAGGGATGGGAAGTACCTGACATCCCAAACATTCCAACCATTAGGTAAGGTGGCCAGATGTCCCTGAGTCTAGCATACACCTATTTTTTTGTTTTACAGGATACCCCTAGACAAATGTCAGCCAATCAGGGTCCTGAACACTGGAAATCCCCTCACCCCAACCTCTGACATGACAAAAAACCCTACCCTGCCTGGGCTCAGGGCTCTCTGCTCTCACCCCTGCTTGAGACAGACAGACCTAGCTCTGGAGCTTAAAAATAAAGGCTCTTTGCTTTTTACATGCGGGATTCAGTCTCCGTGGTGGTCTTTTGGGGGTCCCCACGATCTGGGCATAACAGGGGTAAGGGGGGGTTGAAAGTAGAGAAAGTTGAGGAAACCTTGTCTTAGATGACCTTAGTTACCCCTTAGTCATTTATCTTCCTGGTGTTGGAGGTGCTTCAATTTTCACTGAAGGTCCACATGCAGCCAACATTGCCTTATCCTGAGGGTGCATCAGGGCACTGCCCGACCCTCAGGATCCAATAGGGCACTGCCTGACCCTCAGGATCCATCGGGGCACTGCCTGACCCTCGGGATCCAATAGGGCACTGCCCGACCCTCGGGATCCATCGGGGCACTGCTCGACCCTCAGGATCCATCGGGGCACTGCCCGACCCTCGGGATCCAATAGGGCACTGCCTGACCCTCGGGATCCATCAGGGCACTGCCTGACCCTCAGGATACATGGGTCTTTAAGGCATTTTTTTTTGCTAGTCAATCTATTTATTAGGTTTTCAGAGTAGGTGACTGAAGACCTGATGTGATATGAATCGTTTTGGGAGGAATTATTCTGGGAATGTAGATTATAAAATTTCTTTCACTTATTGTCATTTTTCTTTTAAAAATTTAATCAAGCTGGGTGGTGGTGGCGTATGTCTTTAATCCCAGAACTCGGAAGGCAGAGGCAGGCGGATCTCTATGAGTTCGAGGCCAGCCTGGTCTACAGAGAGATCTAGGACAGGCACCAAAACAACACAGAAAAACCCAGTCTCGAAAAACAAAACAAAATAAAAAAACTTAATCAAAATAAAATTATATCATTATCTTCCCTCATACCTCTCTCCTGTATCCCCCTCAAATTCACAGCCTCCTTATTATTGTTACATTTGTATAAATAAGCCAGGTTGTACCGGGGGATCTATTTTGTGTTCCTTGTTGGTATATGCTTTTAGGACTGACCAGCTGGTGTTGATAATCATTTAAGGGGTTCATGCCTTATTTTTTTTTATTAGTTCTTTGAGAATTTAGTACATTCTTTTGAGTTAAAGCCCCATATTCAGAGTTTCAAGTTAAAGGCAGATAGAAACATGAATTCACTGTTGTCATGTAATTTTCTTGAAAAGATTATTTGAAGATGAGAGGAGCCCCAGCGCAAGTCTGAGAGCATTTGTAGCCTTGGGAGAGGAAGAAGCTTGTAGGTCATCTTCGAGGCGTAGGAAAGTGGAGCTGAAACTTCTATATTTTTTTCCTCCCCCATTTCTGGGGTTTTAGACCAAAGGTGGTGTTTTATGATTTCACAACTGGTGACTTTCATGCCGTTTTCTGCAGAGTGCTTTCCTCTCTGGTCCCGCCTCTCTCTCTGTGCACCACTGCAGGCCAGCAGTTCTTGGTCCCTGTGTGTCACCCGGTTCGGAACCACCCACAGCCCTGGCCGTCATCCTCCAGCTCAGGATGCCAGTCACCCATCTCTCATCTCTGCATGAATAAGAACCTGAGTGGAGAACCAAAACCCTACCATCTCATCCCACCATCCCACCATCCTCCCCCCCCCCCCAAAAAAAAAAGCAACCAAGAAACCTGCAACCCCCCATCCCCTTCAATGGACATTACTCCTTTGCATCCCAGCCGGCGAAAAACAATTTCACGCCTGGAAAGGTTACTCCACCACTGGCCCATCTGTCTCCCTACTACCTCCCGGCTGTGGGTCCCACCACCTCCCAGCAGCGGATCCCACTACCTGCCGGCTACCTCTCGGCCACCCCCGCTCCGCCCCTGCCCTAGGTCCCGCCCCCTCCCGGTAACCTCCTAGCCGCGAGTCCCGCCATCTCCCCGCCCCCTCCGGTCACCTCCCGTCCCGACGTCGCCCCGCCCTCTCCGCACCCGCCGCGCCCCGCCCCGCTGCCGCCGCCACCATTGGCCGGGCGGGAAGTCGTTCCCCCCCTGCTCGTTCTGCGGCCGCCCGCGGGAGTGCGGGGAAACTTCATTAATACTGTGACGCGGGAGGCTGGGGAGGCCTGAGCTGCCTGAGGGCTGCGGTCGCAGGCTCGGCGCTGCCTGCGCTGCGGACGCGGGGTGCGGGGGCGCGGCGGCGATCTCCGGTGCACGGAGCCGGCTGCGCCCGCGGGGGAGGGGGCTGGGCTGTCCGCAGCCCCCGGTGGCGGAGGCGCGCCTCTCCGCCCCAGCTTGGACGCGGGCCGTGGGTGACCTCCTGCGTGCCGAGCGGCGCGGCGGCAGGGGAATTCGCGTTGCGGCTGGCCGCGGGCTCCTCCCACCCAGCTGGCGGGCGGGGCTCGGGGACCCGATCCCTGGTGCAGGCGTGCTGCGGCCGACCCGACGGCTGGACCCAGGAGCAGGTGTGTGAATTGAAGGGTTGAACCTGGGGAGACTCGCTCGACCCGGCGGCGGCGGCGGCGGCTGCTGCGAGCGTGTGCAGCCCGGGCCCCCGGGGACGAGTGCCTGAACTTTGCTGTTCCAGGCTGTTTTCTGATTCTATATTACTTTAGAGTTCATATTGGCCCCATTAGGAAGTACATTAAATTCTTACTTAAGACGTCTAAGGATTTTGCTGGGATTTGTGGGTGCTTTGGGGGGGGAGGACGATTCAAGTGCTATCTTCCATTTTTATGTGCCTTCTGGCTCTTTCCACAAATAGGAAGCTATTTCTAGACCCTTTCGTTTGATAATTTGATGAAGTGAACTGATTTTTTAGCTTTAGTCTGGAAAGGAAGGAAAGTGAAGCAAAACGAGGATTAGCCTTTTTAAATGCAGCGAGAGCAATATGGTACGCTCAGAGGCACATTACAGTGCAGCTCTTTTTGGTATTTCCTTTTCTTGGAGAAGGAGAGCGTTATAAATGAGGAGAGCAAAATAGGTGGATTACATACTCCAGTATTGACCCTATTGGAGAAGTTAAATTGCAGGAGTCAAATTATATGCAAAACTCCTTTGTCATGGAAAAAATAGAAGCATGGCTCACTACTACCCAGTTAGACTTGTTCAGTAAGTTGTCGTTCGTTGTGTTAAAATAGAGGTAGGGGTCGAAAAATGTTCCAAACAGTGTTGGAGAAGTCATTGGGTCTTGCATTTCATGCTGCGGGACAAATTTGAATCTCTTTAAGATTTGTATAATCACTTAAAAACATCTTTGTACGTAATGAAAGTAGCACCCCTGCTGGAGACAGAAGATAGCTTTGCACCCGTTTCAGAAATAAAAGTGATGGTCTCCTAATCGAACGGGAGTCTCTGCGTAAGAAGGGAGAAATGACGTCGGAAACTCATTCAGGGCCACAGACTGTGTGGTGACTCAGACCAATAAAGCTGCGAGGTGAGGGACCTTAACACATCTTCATGCTTCTCTTTGCTTTATTTGGGTAACTGGAGGTGCCTGTCTGTGACTTCTTGTATTGCATGTAGAGGATATAGTAACAGGGAGACACAAGAGTACTGTAGCAGTTACAGTAAACTAGCTAGCTGTGAGAGATACCTGGGGAAATGAACAGCAAAATGGAGTTATTTTTTTCATAATTTTTGTCCAGTCTAAACGAGAGATTATTGAAACGTATTTTTTTTTTTTTTTTACTGCTCCTATTAAATGGCCAGAATTTTCTAAGGTCCTCTTTATGACTCTAGTTCCCATTAAAGAGGACTAACTTCATCAAGGGTGATTTGAGGTTATCTTAACCAAACCCCTGTCTTGAGATAAACTGGAGAACATTCAGTCTTGAGCGGTTAAAGGAATTCTTATTTTCAGATGTCTACTCTTTCTTTTCTTTTGGAGATGGAGTCATGCTATATAGTGTAGACTGGTGTCTAATTGACATAGCCCAGATATGTACTGAACTCTCAGTAATCCTCCTGCCTCAGCCTCGTAAGCACTGGGATTGCAGATGTACAACACCACTTTAGGCCTACGTATTTTTAAGCACTCTGCAGAGTCCTGTTCTTTTGTTATGTCTTTATATAACACTCATGTTGAGGTGGGACAGTTCTGGCTTCTGGTCCAGGTGCCTAGTGTATGATTAGGGGTGAGTTAACTTAAGTCCTCTGAGCCTTGGTTTTTTCCCCCCAGTCTTATAAATGGAGATAATACCTAACGCACAGAGCTGATAAGAGGATTAAACAAAATTACGTGAAGGCTTGGACTGATACAATGGTGAGGGACAGTAACGTATCTTCGTTCTTTCCCTTTGCTTTGAGGTAGTGAAGAGAAGAAGGTGAGTCCAGAAAGTAGGGGACCTAGTTTCTGAGCTCCGCGTCAACGGCTTCTCCTTCCCCTTCCCCTTCTTCCTCCTTCCCCTTCGTTCTAAGAGGAGCTTTCATGTAGCTGAGGCTGGCCTTGAACTCCCCATGTAGCTGGTGACAACCTTGAACTGATCCCCCTGCCTCCACGCTCTAAGTGCTGGACTACAGGCTGTGCACCTTGCTCTGTAGCCACCTAACCGTGGTCACTTGGTCTTGAAGCTCTCAGCTGCCATTTCTGATGGGTTGGTAAGCCTGTTTCCGTAAGATGGCCCCTCTGACAAGACAGCCCTGCTCTCTGAAACGTTTAGAACATTCAGAAATGATACTTGCTGGTGTTAACCGTGTTTCTGTATAAGTGAGCTGGTTTTATCACGAGTCAAGGTTGTGGAGGACAATCTGGTTAATTCTATGGAGACTTGTTCACTCCTCCTCTCCCTCTGGCTGGCTGAAGTTCTGGTTGTATAATCACCGATGATCTAGGGAACACGAGGTAACTTATTGCACACATTTTTGTCTTTTTACATTTTCTTTGGAAATGTTTTGTTAGCATATACTAATTATGCATAATAATGGTTTCATTTTCAAATTTTCATAGATTTATAATGTATTTTGATCACCTGCAGCTTTGTCTTTAAACTCATATTTACAAAATTGGAGTGTATGGCTTTTGGGTTTTGGTCTCCTTTTGTTGGAGACACAGTTCAGAGTCATGTTAAAAAGTATGGCTTGTAGTCTGCTAGAGGAAATTTGAATTTTGCCTTTTGACTTAGGAAGTTTCTATTTCAGCTACTTATTTACATGTTCTTGGGCAAGTGATTTAATCTTGCTAATCTTGAGGTTTCTAAAGTGGTTTTGCCAGCTTACCCTCCCACCAGCTGGGCATAATAAGACTTCTGGCTGTTCTAGGTCCTTGAATTGTCGGAGGGTAAATTAAATCAAGTATTTAGATCTAGACCCAGGCTAGGTTGGCAGTCACAGCTAGCATTGTTTCTTCTCTGTTCAGAAATTATTTCTGAGCCCTGTCCTAGTTAGGGTTACTATTACTGTGATGAAACACCATGACCAAAAGCAATTTGAGGAGGAAAGGGTTTGTTTGGTTTATGCTTCCACATCACACACAGGTCATCTTCAAAGGAAGTCAGGACAGGAACTCAAATGGGGCAGGAACCTGGAGGCAGGAGCTGATGCAGAGGCCGTGGAGGGGTGCTGCTTTGTGACTTGTTCAGCCTGCTTTCTCATAGCATCCAGGACCAGTTGCCCAGGGTGGCACCACCTATCATGGGCTGCTCCCTCCCCATCAATCACTAATTAAGAAGATGCCCTACGGGCTTGCCTACAGCCTGATCTTATGGAGGCATTTTCTTAATTGAGATTCCCTCTTCTCTGATGATTTTAGCTTGTGTCAGGCTGACATAAAAACTATCCAGCACAGGCCCCTATTATGTATGTACAGGACACCAGGCTGGTCTCTAAAGTAGGAGAAATGAACGAAAGAGTCTCAGGTTTGTAGCTACCATGGAGAGCCAGAATTCCATTCTCTCAATTGTAGCATATGAGTGTGCTTGCTACCTCTCTGTCTCTCTCTGTCAGTCTCTCCCCTGTGGTGTGTGTGTGTGTGTGTGTGTGTGTGTGTGTGTGTGTGTGTGTGTGATGTTAGGGCCTTGCTGGGCATGGTGATCACACACCCCTCCTAGGGCAGAATGATTGTCATGGGTTTGAGACTACCCTGGACTTACATGCAAGACTCAAAAAACAGAACCATGGAGAAGATCTAGATGGCAATGTAGCTCATGGTATAGCCCCAACTTCAGTCTCCAATTTGAGAAATTGGAAAAACCAAATAAACAAAAAACACCATTTTCTGGCTGTGGTAGTTCATGTGTTTAATTTTAGTGCTTAGGAGGCTGAGGCAGGAGAATTAACATGAGCTTGATGCCAGTCTGACCCGTATATTGAGTGTCTTGCCAGCTTGGGTTTAATGAGTTAGATTCTTAATGAGTTAGACAGTCTGGCTGCAGGCTTAGGAAGACAATTCCTGTGCTGTGCAGTATTCACATCTCCATCTTCACTAGTGAATGCCAACTTGTTCTCCACAGTCATTCCAGCTTGGGCTACAGAGTGACCCGTCTCAAAAAGCAAAATGAAAAAAAAATGCCAGGTATGTTATCACACACATGTAATTCTGGGGCCTCTGGTGGTTTCCAGATAAAAAGCCAATCCTCTGGACAGTCTGTTGACACCAGTTCCTGTGTGTAAAAGTGCATCAGTGTGTGTGCACATGTTCCTGTGCATGTATATGCACATATGTACACATGTATAATTTCACTTAATGGGGAAAAAAAGCTTGCTTTCCCAAGCAGGGGATCCTGATCCTGTCTGTTTAATGACAGCTTCGTTGTAAAAGGCATTTCACTTTCAGTCTGCTGAAACAAGGGGGCGGGGGGTCCATTTTAAATGGAGAAACGCATTGTTATTTTTGTTAGGAATAGAGACTCAATCAGCCATATCCAGCATGGAAACATAACTGTGCACAGGTTAAAACTGGAAAGTGGTCTTCTCAGATCAAGATTCAGCTCACTGGGCACTCTGTGCTCTTGCATTCTGCTGAGAACAGGAGACATTAAAGATGGACACAGCTTGGGTCCTCCGTAGATGCTGGGTGTCTGTGTGGGCATAGGGTGCAGAGGGAGGCTCTAGGAAGTGGAACACGCCTCAACAGTGCTTTTTCTGAACTGTGAAATATTTGTATTGTAAAGCAGTGCAGGTGATGTGTATGCTGAGAAGTCGAAGGACAGAGGCAGAACATCACCCTGCTTTGGAGCTCCTCCCGTGTGTTCCTTCTGGGTTGTGGCCCCTACCTGTGATGCCTCCATAAGCACTACACAGAAGGTTCTGTGTCTGTGAAGGTTTTTTAATTCATACCTTTACCACCACAATGTATTTGTGTATTTAAACTCTGTAAAAATTTATCATATTCTGATTTCTTTTGTAACTCAAAACTGTTTCTAAGACTCAGTTATACTGTTAGTTTATTTTTTAACTGCTGTACAGTATTCTATTTTATGCATGTGGTATAGTTTATGTTTCCTTTGAGACAAGTCCAGGCTGGCCTTGAACCCCTCATCCTCCTGCCTCTGTAGGTTCTGAGATTACCTTTTAGCCATCACACAAAGCATTCTCGTCTCTGCCCTGAGCATCTTCTCAGGGGATGCCTTATAGGTATGCACCACCATACTTGTCTCCCCCACCCCCCCGTTTCTAATAATTACAAAATTCTTGTACATATATCATGATGCCTAGATTAGTGAATTTCTCACTGCATTGTATGGTAAGGTGTCCAGTAGCCAATGTGCTGACTTATATTAAAATGAAAATCAAATAGTATTACAGTATTGAAATTTCAGTTCTTCAGTTGTATTGGCCGCACTCTGGACGCACAGCCACTGTAGTGGACAGTGCCAGCACACAGCATTTGGGCATGGCTGCAAGTTCCAAGTTGTCGGGTTTCACTGTCTCTGCAGCTCTGCTCTTGCAGGAGGGCTGTAGAGTCTTAACGAGTTGACAGTCTGGTCCGAGGCTCAGGAATAAAACGGCTGTGCTGTGCCACATTCACACCTCTAGAGCTTCATTAGAAAATGCCAACTTGCTTTCCAAAGTTGCTAATGGCAGTTCACACTTATTAGCTGTGAGTCAGCGCTCTCTGGCTGTTCTGGTGTTACCAGACTATCCAATTCTCGCCAGGCTGGCTGGGTGTCTTTTGAAGTCAGACCACAGCTCCCCCAGAGAGAGCCTCTCATTCGTCCAGCTTCACAAAGCCTGGTGCCGGGTCGCGGAGGAGGCATCACGGTAAGAAGGTGATGGGCAGGAGCGGGGAAATGCTTTGTATGATGGCTGAAAGGGTCAGAGGACCCAAGTCCCACTAAAGTAAAGGATTGGGAGGACGCAGAAGGGAGTGGATGTCTTGTTGAACATTTGCTTGCCTTTTATGCTACTCTTGCATCATAAAGCATGCCATTAGGATGAATTTTGTTACTGGCATTTGAGTTTTGCCTCAAAATTTATTTGAAGCTTGGATTCGGGGCATACCTGCAATGTACTGAATCCTTCTTTGTACACGGCCTTTCCTGCGTATGTATCACCGCTCCTGTAGCTACAGCTGAGCATATTTGAAAGGAAGGTCTGTCAGTATTTTAAGTGAGATTACGAGTCCTTCCTGTATGTTCTTTAGGTGTCAGCGACTTTCAGAGGAGTGGGAGTCAGTTTTTAGGCTGCTGTGGACATGATGTTAAGACAGTTGAGGAGATGGAGGTGGCCATTCCGTGTTCAGCTCACTCGCAAGGACTGGTACGGAGAGATCTGTCTACCTTTTCCATCCAGATTTTAAAGAAAGCCCGGAAAGCTCTCTAGTGACCTCAGGTGCCCTGGTGAAATGGGGGTGTGTTGGCAGCTTGGCTTGGCTGTGGTGCAGACTTGGCAGGACATGACTAATGCTGGTCCCAGCCGAGGAGATGAGGAGTGACACCTCAGCCTCTCCTGGAACTGTCTTGTCTGCAGAGAGAGGCCTCAAAGCAGAGCAGTAGGCCCTGTGGACATCGCAGTGACATTGATGGTCACTTACTACCTTATGCTAGGACAGTGCTGAGTCCCTCCTACACACATCGCCATAGAACTCTGTCACTCCTCTCCGTGGGAGAGAAAGGAAACAGACCTGGGTCTCAGTACTTCCTCCTCCAGGATTTCCAGTTAGTGTGCGGTTAACTCAGGACTTGAGCCGAGCTGGCCCATTGGACCATTCAGAGTATCAATCTTTTACCAAGACTAGATGAGGAAAAAGAGAATATGCCATGTGTGACACCCAGGGAAAGTTGTCCTTTGAAAGCCATCCTGCTTTTGTGTTGTGATGGAAGGAATGAGAGGCAGGGAGTGAAGGCTGAGACGGAGGAGGTGTAGAGCTATTGTCTTCTGCCGCAGACTCTGTAATTGTGTGTTTTGAAGGGAAATAAAAGAATCTTCCCTAAGAGCAAGGGAGAGGCAGTAAATGTAGAAAAAGGGATGTGTGAAGCCGGGATATCAAAAAGCTCAGTGATGCACAGACCATGGCTGAGGACATTGGCAGTAACCAGCTTTAGGGATTCAACCAGAGGATGCCTGTAAATGAAAGCTGAATTAATGGTTGGGGTGTTGGTGGTCCTCCCCGTTTTGAAACAGAATCTCACTGTGTTACCCAGGGTGGTCTCAAACTCTTGATCCTCCTGCTTCAGCCACCCAAATGCTGGGATTTGCAGGCATGTGCCATCATGCCCAGTTACCTAGCATTTTTTTTTTAAACACACTGAACTTCTTTCCTGACCACTGGATGATTGTAGTGCTCCCTTCTCCCATTTTGAGACATTCTGATGACCTTAACCATATTCCCAGTTAGGAAGTAACTAACTCATCTACAGAGGTGCCTCTTGTTTGTGGCTACTGTTTAATTCTCTTGGCAAGAAGATTTTACTTGACTATTTGAAGATTTCTTTAATTCAAGGGAGGTGAAGTTTTGACGTTTTCTTGTTCTTTTATTATTTTTTTCCTACTGGTCAACCGGAGGTCATGCTTTAGACTGCTCAAGTAGGATGATACTCCCCTGAGTACTGAGAGTTCAGCTGTGTCTCAAAAACAAATTCCTCCAAAGTTGATTGACTCAGGATGTCAGCATAATAATGAAGGATGATGTCATCATGTAGGTTGGGATTCTTGGACCCCATTGGTCAACATGTTTTATCATTATTGTAGAATTGTCCCTGGCAGCAAACAGTAATTAGGTTGTTTGTTAATCATGAACTCAAGCAAGACTAATGGCTGGGTGAATTTAGTGACTGGTGTGATGGAGCCCTAGCTACTCCTCTACACTGTTAGGAAGCAATTCTTCAGTACATCGAATAGTCAGATGGACCATCGGTCAGGGTACTCAGTCTTTGTGGACAGTTCTGGGCACTCTTGGGAATGCTGAACGGTCAGCAGTCCATTGTAGGCTCCTTATTGGAAGGTCTAGAGTGTGGAGTCTGAATTCAAACCCTTCCTGTGCTGCAGTGTGAATGTGGTCCTAATGATTGCTTCTGTCAGCACTCTGTCTCAGTTTTTTTTTTTTTCCATGTGTGTGTGTGTGTGTGTGTGTGTGTGTGTGTGTGTGTGTGTGTGTGTTATGGACTAATACCTATGACTTTGACTCAGAATAAGCTCAAATTGTCTTACCTCTTGATGTTCTTAACGATATAGTTATTAATATTATCAGTCAGGGTTTCTTTTATTGTAAGCAAAAGAAACCCAATTCCAACAAAAGTAGGTGCCTGGAACAACAAACTTTAAAAAGCACAGTTTATTTGATTATAAATAAATAGTTGACTCTCATTATTTCCAATAATTACATTTTATAAAGCTGCTGTGATCACCACATCAGTGACTCATGGCAACCTGATTTCCGGGCAGATACAGAAGGGGGCACAGTGTTTTTGTTACCGCCAGTAAGTAATCTTGCTTTATGGATGCTAGTCAGTATATATTAGAACTAACTATGCGTCTCTGTCTACACGAATTGAGGTCTCTGTCTACACGAATTGAGGAAGGTTACGTGTTTTCTTGCTCTGGGTAATGTGATTTACGTATTTTAACTGTAAGCCCCTGTCAGTGCTGTCCCGTGTGAACGCTCAGATACAGCTGCTTTCCCAAGTTCTGTGTCATTGTTATGCATACTAGATATTGCTCTGGCACCTTTTAGAGGTGGCTTGATAGAAAGATTCAAGAATTTTCCCTTTCTTTTTTTTTTTTTTCCCTATTACTGATAGTTAACGGACTTACAAATGACATTTTACTTTATTCATGGGGAAAACTCACCTAAGACACACATTTTCTTTGTGCAAACAGCCTTATTGCACCCAGTATCACTGCAAGGCACTTGAGCTCTAAGCTTGAGGGCCATTTTGAACAGCAAAATCACTGACATGTCCAGCTCACACCATCAAGCAGTCTATAAGAAGAATTCCTGCAGACTTCTGAGCAGGATCTCAACTGTGGTCCTCTTGATTGCGAAGGGAACACTCTTAACTGCTGAGTCATCTCTCTCCCCAGACGTGGTTTTGTATATTGGCTAATCCTGTAGTTGCTCAGAGGGTGGATTTATTTTAAATTTTACAAGATATTTGGTATCCTGACTACAGTGTAGTCATTCCAAAAGTATTTTTGAGTTGTGCTATTGTAGGTGACATGTTACGTGCGTGGTAGGGTTAACCTGTGGATCTGTGTGGACATTGGTGTCGATCTTGGATCTGGAGCATGGCTCTGCTGCCTCCAGCTCTGTGACCAGCTCAAGGTGTTCTTGAGCTCTGTGAGTGATGCTTTATCCAAAAGTGGTTGTTATGATGATGGCAGGAGATAATAATAAATTGTGTATGATTACAGTGGTTGATAGACAGTGTAGTATTGTGGTGTTAATGCAATTATTGATAGGATAGAGAAGACAAAGCCATAAAATACTAAAATGAAGAAAGAAATGATTGTGGATTAGCAATTGAGCAACCTGGGGAAATTCCATTATAAACAAATGATGTTCTTATCCTTGTACCCTCTCTGCCTGTTTTCTACTTTAGGTTTTCTTCCCTAATCTTTGCAGTTCATCAAAGAGCAATACTTGCCCGGTGGTGGTAGCACATACCTTTATTCCCAGCACTCAGGAGGACATCCAGGGCTACAAAGAGAAACCCTGTCTCAAAAAACCAAAAAGCAAGCAAGCAAACAAACAAACAAACAAAACCTTCAAAACTTAAGCTTAATATTTTTTAGTCTAGCATCTAGATACCATACCATACTAAACTCTTGGGAAGAAGCAATACTTAACTGGTTAAGACATCGAAATAAATTCAGTTTTATATTTTCATGCCTTTGTTGAAAGCTTCAAAAATTCAAAGACTAAATTAGAATTACTATAGTGCAGTTGTGAAATTATGTTGCCCATACAATTGAACATCATCATGGATACAGTACTGTATCTGTTGTCAAGAAGGGTTGAAACAGTTGACTTCATTGGATTACATTCTGTGTGTAGCCATTGGTTTTATGTTAGGAGAAAGGAGTTGTCCATCTTAAAATCTGCATTTGCACAGGAAGGCTGTCTGCTTTGTGCCCTTAGACCCTCAGGTGTTAGCCAGAATTCTTCCTGTGGATTGGTTGGTGGTGTGTTCTTGACATGTTGTGCCTAGCCCTATAATTCATAGTGAGATTGGCATTTCCTTAGGACCTGGCAATGATTAAGTAGGACACCTGTAATGGATGTAGTACAGTTCAGAGGTCCTGATGCTTTCCTGAGAATCTGAAAGTGACTCCCAGTTGCGGGCAGTTCAGCTTTAAGTAGTTAGAAAAGAAAATTTAATATTATAATTAAACATATATGAAAATTGAAATGTAATCTAAATGTTCCTAAGGCCAGCCAGTCTTTGGGAGATTCCCTTTAATATCCAAATAAAGTGATTTAAATGACTAGATATCTTCTCCAATTGTCAAGAATTCCTAGGGCAAGAAACAGTATTTAAACTTATCTGTCATTTACCTAAAATTCTTGGTAATTTTACACAGTCTGCAATCTTCTTTCAGTCTTCACGAAGTACTCTGTAATTCCCCATCCTTTCCAAGGTTCTGAATTTCTCCATACTGGTAAAGTACTTACTGTCAGGATGCTGTGTTTTTACTTTGACAGTTTGGGATTCTGAAATGTAATTACAGGCAGCATCACAGTGAATGCCAGGCATCACTATTTTCAAATCCGCTGCTTCCCACTCTGTACTGGCCAAGCATGTGACCATGTCACAGGCTTCAGTCATCCTCTCTTCATCTGGCATCTCAAAAGAGGAGGAACCCTCCCTTACTTTGTGTTTACAGTGATGGGGATTGAACCCAGGGTCTTGTGGCATGCCCTCATCTGCTTTTTATGACATGCTTGGGATTTCCTGCCTTTCTTTTCTAAAGCCTGAACATTTTTCTCAGAACCAGAGAGGCTCACTAGGTGTTTTCTTCAGTGGGGAGCCACCTGCTTGATATTTCCAACTGGAGTGACAGTAAGAGCAAAAAGAACTTTTGAAGAACTGCCTCATCATTTTCCAGAGCAGCCCCAACACTCTCTAGAACAGCTCCACCATTCTATAGAGTAGCTCCACCCTTCTCTTTAGCAGCTCCACCATACCCTAGAGCAACCCCACCATACCCTAGAGCAGCTCCACCATACCCTTGAGCAGCTCAATCATACCCTAGAGCAGCTCCATTATACCCTAGAGCAGCTAAACCATACCCTAGAGCAGCTCCACCATACTCTAGAGCAGCTCAGCCATACCCTACAGCAGCACAACCCAGAGCAGCTCTACTATACCCTAGACCAGCTCTACCATACCCTAGAGCAGCTCACCCATACCCTAGAACAGCTCTACTATACCCTAGACCAGCTCTACCATACCCTAGAGTAGCTCCACCATAACCCTTGAGCAGTTCCACAGTGCCCTAGAGCAGCTCCCCCATACCCTAGAGCAGCTCCACCATTCTCTAAAGCAGGCCCACCCTTTTGTGTTCCTCTTAGCAATAGAAGGACTCCACCTTGTCTGGCCTTGGTGTGTATGAATGATAGAGAGGAGGGAGATTTTGTCTTTTTTCGTTTGAAAAAGCATCCTTTTGTGGGGACATATTTTTAAAAGCTTGTGGATCTAATGTCAACAGTAGTCAGTCAGCCGAAGTTGTGCCCTGCTGTCTGGAAGAAGCCTGTGTTCCTTTACGGTTTCTGTTGAAGGGCGTTACAAATCTGATGGAGTTTGGTGAGTGGGAAGAAGAAACTACCCCTTCAGTTAGGGTAGTACCATGTCATGGGAGACAGGCCCTGAGGGATGTAGGGAGCCTACTTCCAGGCAGGAAGTGTGACCCAAGTATTGGTGATGGATGTGGGGGAAGAGCATACTGTTTCCTCATTTCTCACTTTGCTTCAAGTGGCAACATGCTGTCAATGGAGCTAATAATAGGTCTACCTAGTGGTTGGTTCAAATAAAAACAATTTTTTAAAAAAAAGGCAGAAAGCATGCAAAAGGAAGGAACATTGAGAAAATACGAGGTGAGTTCACCCCCATCTCCGTCCGCCTAGTGACGTGTGCAGTGACTCAGCCAATCCCCTGGACTCTGCTCGCCACCATTGACATGTGAACCATGCTTTTTTTTTTCTGTGTTCACTTAGTAACGTAAGGAAGATTTATTTAAAATTGCATTTTGAGTGTTAGTAAAACCCAAAACAGCATCTTCATTACTTGTAGCTACTTTTGACAACTGACATGTTCTGTTTTAAGATGCAAGACATGATGATTATTAGGAGAGCACCACTTTCAATTATCACAAAAGTAATGGATTGTGTTACAAAGTTTTCATCAGCTGTTACATCCTTGGCTAACATGAGAGGGTTATTTTAATTGGTTGAATTTGTTACTTCATTTCTTCTGACATTTTTTAAAACTTGTTTTTTTTAAATCATTTTTTCCCTACCCCCCCCCCCTTTTTTTTTTAAACAAAACTGTCTTCTAGGCTCTATGACTCCCTGAAGGATAAGAACCATGCTATGCTGGGGGTATTGGTCTCTGGGCCAACCAGGCATCAGCTCCAACCTGCGCCCCGGCGGAATCGTAGCCGAACCCCAGGTCTGCCGCTTCGTATCCGACAGGACCATCAAGGAAGTGGCATGTGGCGGAAACCACTCAGTGTTCCTGCTGGAGGGCGGAGAGGTTTACACGTGTGGAGTCAACACCAAGGGGCAGCTTGGCCATGAGAGGGAAGGCAACAAGCCGGGTGAGTGCCACTCCTGCCTCGGTGGTCAGGACCTTGCTAAAGCAAACGGTAGCGGATCCTTCCTGGCCAAGCCCTCTGCTTCGGGGAAGCTCTGGCCCCTTCCTGCAGCGCAGTATTCCCCACTGAACTGCGTCTAATTTAAGCTATGGAATGGAAAAATAGAGTTGCTTCTTTTAAACTTATTATACAACATGCAAATCAGGCTTGAGAGGTGATTTTCCCTAGTAATTGAAAGCTAAGACGTGACACTTTTAAACAGGGAGTCCTCACGTGATCAGTATCAGAGGTTTTCCTCCCCGATTACCTCTTCCTTTCATTTCGGCAACATGCTTTTCTAAAGCCTTTGGTGCTGAGCACTGTGCGGGACGGTGCGAGCTGAGAGGAGGGATGCCGGGATGAGCTAAGCCTGTGATCCTCGTGGCAAGTGCTACGTGGATGTTTGGGTGCCGGCTTGTGACAAGTAGGCTGGGGTGAAGTGGAGAGGTGAGGTGGGCAGAGCAGGAGGGATGAGTAGATGTTTGACCCTTGAGCATCTGTGTCTGTGTGTGTGCCTGTGTGTCTGTGTGTTCCTGAGTACTGAGTGTACTCAGGGGTGTAGGTAGACAGGTGTGTGTGTGTGTGTGTGTGTGTGTGTGTGTGTGTGTTCTTGAATACTGAGTGTATGCTGGGGTGTGGGTAGACAGGTGTGTGTGTGTGTGTGTGTGTGTGTGTGTGTGTTCCTGAGTACTGAGTGTACTCAGGGGTGTAGGTAGACAGGTGTGTGTGTGTGTGTGTGTGTGTGTGTTCCTGAGTACTGAGTGTACTCAGGGGTGTAGGTAGACAGGTGTGTGTGTGTGTGTGTTGAATACTGAGTGTATGCTGGGGTGTGGGTGGAGAGGTGTGTGTGTGTGTGTGTGTCTGTGTGTGTGCCTGTGTGTGTGTGTTCCTGAGTACTGAGTGTACTCAGGGGTGTAGGTAGACAGGTGTGTGTGTGTGTGTGTGTGTGTGTGTGTGTGTTCTTGAATACTGAGTGTATGCTGGGGTGTGGGTAGACAGGTGTGTGTGTGTGTGTGTGTGTGTGTGTGTGTGTGTGTGTTCCTGAGTACTGAGTGTACTCAGGGGTGTAGGTAGACAGGTGTGTGTGTGTGTGTTGAATACTGAGTGTATGCTGGGGTGTGGGTGGAGAGGTGTGTGTGTGTGTGTGTGTGTGTCTGTGTGTGTGCCTGTGTGTCTGTGTGTTCCTGAGAACTGAGTGTACTCAGGGGTGTAGGTAGACAGGCGTGTGTGTGTGTGTGTGTGTGTGTGTGTGTGTGTGTGTATGTGTATGTGTGTTACTGAGTACTTAGTGTACTCAGGGGTGTAGGTAGACAGGTGAGTGTGTGTGTGTGTGTGTTACTGAGTACAGAGTGTACACCGGGGTGTGGGTGGACAGGTGTGTGTGTGTGTGTCTGTGTGTGTGCCTGTGTGTCTGTGTGTTCCTGAGTACTGAGTGTACTCAGGGATGTAGGTAGACAGGCGTGTGTGTGTGTGTGTGTGTGTGTGTGTGTGTGTGTTACTGAGTACTTAGTGTACTCAGGGGTGTAGGTAGATAGGTGTGTGTATGTGTGTGTGTGTGTGTGTGTGCATGTATGTTACTGAGTACTGAGTGTACTCAGGGGTGTAGGTAGACAGGTGAGTGTGTGTGTGTGTGTGTGTGTGTGTGTGTGTTACTGAGTACAGAGTGTACGCCGGGGTGTGGGTGGACAGGTGTGTGTGTGTGTGTGTGTGTGTGTGTGTGTGTGTGTGTGTTACTGAGTACAGCGTGTCCCCCGGGGTGTTGGTGGACAGGTGCACCAGTGCTGTGCTGAGTCTCATAATAAGGGGGTAGGAAAGGCTAAACAGAAAAGGCAGGAGCTCATCAGTGTCCTTACATTAGTGCTTTTCATTTATTTCTGACAACCGGGGTGCATTTTCCAGGCTGTCAGGTGACCTCTTTTTCTTCTCACTTCATCATTATAGAACTAGGTTTGACACTCAGTGGACGTATAGTGTAGACTTGTGACCTTAGAGAGGCAGTGCTGAGGTGCGCCTCCTGGACTGTGCTCAGGGTCCATTAGCACACTTGGGAGCCAGTTCCTTTGCTCCTTGCTGTCCCGTTCACCCAGTCCAGATCCCGTCTAGACAGCAGCTTCACTAAAGAGCAGCCGTGGGGGCTGGAGGGATGCTGCAAAGAGAATTGCTGCTTTCCCCAGCACCGGTATCACGTGGCTCAGAACCTCCTGTAACTCCAGCTCTAGGGGATCCAATGCCTGTTTCTGGTCTCCAGGCACACACGCGGCCCATACTCACACAGACAAACATGAATTCACATAATTTTTTAAAAGAGAAAAGCCCAGGGATGGTGTCCTGTAGCCCCAGCATCTGTGGGCCTGGAGGATGAGGAGTCCCCATCTGTATTGTTGAGGGGAATTGCACCAGATGACCTGACTTGTTTCCTCCGTATGTACTTTAGGCTGTGGCGTGTGACTGTGCCTCACTGTTTCTCTGCCCAAAGGCCAGTCTTTAATCATGACTTCGTGTTGAACATACAAAAGCAACAGACCACAGGATTGGTTTTAGAGAGAACTGGGAAGTTTGTGGGGTTTGACAGTGAATGCTTGTAATCTTAGCACTTGAGAGGTAGAGGCAAGAGGACCCAGACTTCAAGGCTGCGCTCAGCTATGAAGCAAGTTGGAGGTCAGCGTGGGCAGTGTGAAACTCTGTCCCCTGCCCCAAATTATGAGGTGTATGAGAATGCTCAGTGGCCTTCCTCTTGTTCACTGTCTGCACCTGAATTCCCACTTGGAAAGCGTCCACTATGTGTGCTCATGTGGATGTAATTGCAGCTTTCCTAACATATTGCCCTGATTCTTGGGATTTTAGGGAATGGGTTTGTAGACTTACCTATCCACCAATGTCCTTTTATACAATGCATCTAATATGAAGTGTTCAAATGACTGATTGTTCTGTGCAGTATAATACAGTGAGAAGTGTCAATAATTAATAAATGAGTAAATCATATTTATTATCTTTTACTAATTAGTATATATAGTAATATATGTACTATATATAATACATATATGTTACTATGCAGTAATGTATATACCAATTAGTATATATATAGTAATATATAACTACCTTGAAGGCGGTGGGAGATTTTTGATTTTTACTGATGGACTTCTTGGTGGAAAACATTAAAAAAGGAGATCTTTTTCTACTTCCTCTTACAACTCACTGTCTCACATTAAGCTCCTTAACATCCCATTTCTTCAGGTGAGAGGCACAGTGAATGCCTACCCACGGAAGCCTGCCCTTCTTAGGGAATGTTCGTGTTCAGACGGGAATTAGGTACCCTGGACTCACCTTACCCCACTGATTTATTTTTTTACATTTGTGTGTATTTGTGTGGGGGGTGGGAGTAGGGGTGTGGGGGACACATATCTGGAAGCCCAGGTACAACCTTGTAGAGTCGGTTCTTTCCTTCTTTTATGTGAGATTGAACTTGAGTTGTTAGGTTCTTCAGCAAGTGCTTTTCATCTCATTGGCCCCACGCTCGTCTTGAAGGACTGTGCTCACCTGGCCAGCTCTTGCAGGAGAGTATTCTGGGAGCTGGATGATCATTCCAATCCTAAAGATAGCAAAGCTGGGGAATTTCAAGCTAGGTAACCTAGGACAGGCATTGCTTACCCTGTCTGACGCACGTGTCCATTCTGGAGGTGGTCTGCACTGCTGTTGTTGAAAGCAGTGTCACCAGGCCCTGCCTCAAGCACCAGGCGTCATGCCTGTTGTTTGCAGTTCTCTCTAGCAGTTGAAAAACTAACCCATCTCTGGACTCTGCCTGAGCTGAGGGTCTGAGAACTGGCCTGGTCTTTTTACCATCAGGAAGTTAGTGTAGCCCTAGACAGGATTCTTTCTGAGCTTCAGTTCCCTTTTCTGTTAAAGGAGGAGACTTCTTGTTCTGGTATTGTAGGTTTTTTTTGGGGGGAGGGGGGTATTGTTTGTTTTTGACACATCTTCCGGCTGGTTGGTAACTTCTCTGTGAAACCAAAGATGACCTTGAACAACTGAGGTCCTGTCTGCCTCCCAAGTGCTGGGATTACACCTTTGTGCCACCCTCATCGTTGTTCATGGCCCTGCCTCTGGCAGCTGTCTTCACTGTAGAGGTGGGGGTGCACACATCTCTCACTGCACATCTTAAATCCTGGGGTGGTGGCTGCAGGTAGGAAAAGAAACCGAAGCCGAGTGGCAGCCAACCTTAGAAGATGCTACAGTGCATGGTTGGGAGTACGGTCTCATGTTCCCGGAGAGCCTCTGGATACAGTTCGTGGAGCTAGTGGTAACCAGCTGGGCCTCTGGAAGTTAGTGGACAGCATGGAGCAACCTTCTGTCTGCTTATGTTGGAGCTGGGCCAGCACCTGCCACAGCCATGGCTGGGTGGTGGCAGAAGAACAGAGAGGAACACCAAGAAGGCCTCAGGAGTCAGCCAGGGGTGCTGGGCCTGCCGGCGAGCTAACTTCGTGATAAGTCAGACTCCTGTGTAAATTACAAGCGAATCCGGAGACTTCTGCTCCAAGTTAAGCTAGTATGTTAATTATAAACCCCACAGCAACTGTGGAATACTGCCTCTGAATGGAGAGACGTGTGGGTGGGTGCCTCCCTCTCTTGCTTGAACTTTTTCATGGTGTTCTAAATCTGGGTCCCATGGGATTTATTTTTAATGAGTGAAAGAAAGAGATTGAGCTTGCTTGCTCTCTGTGCTGGTTGGGAATCTTTACATGGAGAGCTACCAGCCAGAGAAGGGCTGCAGGGGGCTGCGGATGCACATTGGTGCATAGAACACTTGACGAGCATGCACAGAGTCTGGATCCAGCCTCCCGTACTGGGGGAAAGAAATGAAGGGGAGGTGTTGTAGAATATTATTTCAAGGTGTGTTACTTTTGTATATGCTCTGGAACGTTTGTTTAATGATGCAAAGATGTGTTTGGTTAAATGAAGTTCACCTGTGGTCCAGGAGGCTGCGTCAGCAACTGGCTGACAGGAAGTGGTGGGGAGGAGCCAGGTGAGAAAGGGTTTATAAGGAGGGTGAGGAGACGCAGGAGGGCTTTTTGGAGGACACGAACAAGGAGAGGAGGTGAGCTACTTGCTATTCAGCCTCTCTGAAGAGCAGAATTCCACCTTAACCTTTGAACCTTGAGTTCTTTAGAGGGAGACAGGTTTAGTTAAGTTCCCTGCATAGCTTTGGGAGAGTTGGAGCTGTAGGGAATTCTGTTAGGCCCTTGCAGCCTAACCTGTGCTGGTAGTGGCGGAGTTGCAGTTGCTGATTCAGACAGCTGTGGCTTAAAAGGCAGCAGCCATTTGAAAAAAAAAAAAAAAAAAAAAAAAAGACCACAGGGAGGGACCTTGTTGTCCTGGCATCAGAATGGTCCTTCAAGTGGCACTGGGAAGGAAGCTGCGTGGAAGCCCTTTGCCAAGAGGGTGTTCTTGTGAGGGCCAGGTGGAGATCTCAGCTCACATTACACAGCTCAGTTGCCTTTGGAATATGAAGTTGTCTCAGAAATGAGTATGTGATGATGCACATCAAGGCTTTGAAAACGTGATGAGAAGTGAGTTGGAGTTATTCTATAGGCTCTAAGATCTTAGATACAGAAATAGTTAATGTGCCCTTTTCTGGGCTGCAGACAATGTGAGAATGGAGTCTTATTTTTTGTCGATATTCATTACACTCACATCATCTACAGCAGTGAAGATGGAGATCTAGTGGAGCCATGGAAGACTCATTGCTTTGCCTTAAAATTTTGTGTCTTGAAAATCCAGTGACTCAAGGAGCTATTGACTCTGACCTGTCAGGGAGGAACGTTGGGTGGTCTCAGGATGGAGGTCCTTGGTTTGGCATTGTGCCTTCAGCCCGTCTAGCTGGTTGTCAAGGTTGTTTACCACTTTGTCTTTAACTGGAATGGCACTTGGACTTGGCTTTTTGATATATTCTACAGATAATCCATGATGGTTTTTTTTCCTCCTTGAGATTATGTTTGGCTGTAGATGCCCCTGAGGCTCCATGTTTTCCTCAGACTGTCATTTTTCAACTTCTCAGATCAGTAATGCACCTCCGTCTCTGTATGTGACCAGAAGGGGTGATTTCTTTTTGAAGAATTATTATGTGTACGTGTGTATATGTATGGGGGTATGTGCCCATGAGTGAAGCTGTCCATTGAGGCCAGAAGAAGGCATCAGAGGCCCTAGAATGGAGTTACAGGTGGTTGTGAACTGCCCAGTTTAAGTGTTGGGAACCTAACTCAGGTCTTCTGCAAGAACAGTACATGCTGGTAACCTCTGAGCCGGCATTCAAACAGCAACAAGTGGGTATTTCAAGGATAGGCCAAATATGGCTATGCCAGGAATCTGTCTAACTGTCTAAGGAGTGGAGGGTTCTTGCTTAGGTGTGTGTGTTTGTGTGTGAGACATATCCATTTGCAAATAGGCCAAGGGCACGCAGGCCTGAGATAACTGGAAGTATTTTCCTAACAACTTACTAAGTTTCATCTAAACCCACTGTCCAACTATCCTGGGACCTGGTTCTTCTGCATTGTGTCTTTCCCTTCTTTCTCCAGCCTACATTCTCATATTGGCCTCCCCCTCCCCTCCCCATTGAGATAGCTCTACTGATTAGAGGCATAGTAGGATTATTACTAATTCCTTAATGTCCTTGTCCATAGTTTATTCATAATTTCATAAGACATAGAGTTGCAGAACTGGTGGTATAGGGAGACTTGTGTGTTCCCTGTCCTTTGTAGTAAAAAAAACAATCAAGGTTAATTTTCCCTGCTCAAATTATATTTTATAAGCAACTTAATTTATAAGTGAAAAGTAAGTAAATATTGAAACTTTTTCGTGAGCTCATGTTGTTTGTGCCCATTAACTATTGCTTCCACCCTGCTGTCAGCATCCCACCCCTTCCTTCCTTCACACACACTGATTTCCACAGATGTGATTTTGGTGTAAGCCAATCCTCGTGTTGTTAGGGATGTCTGAATTTGTATAAATATCTTTTAACCTTTCTTCCTGTCTTGAATAGGCAGGAACTGTGGTGGGTGCAATAAGTTTGATTGAATTTGACTCTGTTAGACTTCTAATTATGCGTAGACAGCCTGGGAACCTTTTATAGGGAACCCCAAGGGTGACAGTTTATAACAAGTCTTTAATGCCATGTTTGAGTCATAGCTAGGATTCTTTCTCTGCACTTCCTGGTTAGTTTCTTCCTTTCCTGTAGGGAATTTAAGCCAATTCACACACATTTTGTATTCCATCTAAGCACTTCCGTAATGCCATCACTGAATGGAATGACTCTGCTGTTTGATGAATGAGGTTTATAAAGAAGAATGTCCGAAGGCCTCAGTTCCCAGAACTGTGACTACTGCTGCTGTTAGACTTTCAGCTGGAGTGTTTGGTTTCTCTTGGCATTTGAAGGATGTGACAGTTCTTGGTGAAAAGCGTGCTAGCTGAGCTGAAAGGAGACAGAAACGATCCAGTACTGACTCCATGTTGTTGAAGTGTGTAACTCTGGTGTAAAAGGCAGAAGTCACCATAGGAAATGTCTGGATTCAACACTGCACTAGCTAGGCTCCCCTTGCTTCCCACTTGAGTGGCAGGTGGCCCCGGAAGCTGCATAATCCTCTCTGATGGGGATGATGATGGTAGTCAACCCAATGCTCATCGTTAGTAGGCCGGTGGACCACCTTCTGGTGGGGTTGATCAAAATTTACTAACTTCTGCCTGTGACAGTCATTCTACTGTCTTTAAATACAGTTGAGGTTTTAGAAAATAATACTTATTAATTATCATACACCTTTATGTGAAGAGTTATTGGCGTTTTGTAATCAGCATTATTTTAGAAAATAAACTGTGGCTGGCATCGAAGAGGCTCCGCTTGCTTGTCATTGCAAGAGTGTTTTACCTATTCCAAGCTGTCATCTGTGCTATGATTAGCTTTTTAAAGCACATTAATCCTCATGATGGCTCTAAATTAGGTCAGTATTACTGTCTAAGTATAAAGTATATGTAAAGGACAAAAGAGTTGAGTTTGGGATGACAATTGGGTTTTAATCATTCTAGGATGTTTGTCCATAGACACCTTTAACAAAAGATTTATTTATTTTTATTTCATGTGTAAGAGTTAAGTGTTGGCTTGTCTGTGTGTTTATGTATCTCTTGTGTGTCTGGTGTCCACAGTGATCAGAGGAAGGTGTCAGAACCTGTGGAGCTGGAGTTACACGTGGTTGCACACCACCATGTGGGTGCTGGGAAGGAACCAGGGTCCTCTGCAAGAACAGCCAGTGCTCCTAACCGTTGAGCCACCTCTCCAGCCCCCACACAAATGTCTCAGGCGGAATAGGCCTTCCTGATAGGATTTTATTCTCAAGTTGTTTCTCTTGTTTAGATTTACTTTCTGTTCATCCTCCTGGAAAAAAAGAAAGAGGATATGAGCCTGACCACAAAGGAGCTTGCATTTTTTAACCTACTAGCTAAACACTAACTATAAATATGGTACTTTGTTAAAAGGCAGGGAGAGACAATTCTCCTTTCATTGATAGCATCATTAGACAACTGTTGTCAGCTGCATGCTTCTTGAACAATGTACATTGGCTTTTTTCCTTTAGGACTGGATCTTTCATTTGTCTGGAGCCCATCCATAGGGCCCAGCTGGCTGGTCAGCAAGCCCAAGGATCCTCCTGTGATGCAGTCAAGGAGGTCATTATCCAGACATTGTGTTGTTTGGGTACCCCAGCCATTAGAATCATAAACCTTTTTACTTTATAAGTTACCCAGCTTTAAGCACTTGGTTGTAGCATCATGAAACTATAAAACAGTTGTATTATACAGTAGAAATTTCAACGTATATTTTAATAATGTTAGATAATTTGTCAAATGTTGGTACATGTAATAGGCTTTCTTTTGGGCCACCAACCAGCTCCCAAATCATGACATGGTGACTTATTACTAGTTATGAATGCTCGGCCTTATCTTAGCTCTTATTTTAATCTGTTTCTCTTTATCTGAGTTTTGCCTCAGGGCTTTTTAACCTTTATTTCTATATATCCTACTTTCGCTGCTTCCCGTGTCTGGCTGGCAGCTGCTTGGCTTCTGGCCCCAAGAATGTCCCTCTCATTCTCCCTCTTTCTTTACTCCTCCTTCTCCCTGCCCGCTAGCCCCACCTATCCCTCTTCTGCTTAACTATTGGGCGTTAATTTTTTTTTATTAGACCAATCAGGTGCCTTAGGCAGGCAAGGTGAAACAAATGCAACAGATCTTTACATAATTAAACAAACACAGCACAAACAAATGTAACACATCTTCACATCAATAACAAAGGCAGCAGAAATAAATGTAACACATCTTTATTTAGCTAAAATAATATTCCAAAATAGGAACATTTACTTAGAATAGTTTACAAAGAATTTCAAAGAGCTGCAAAGTATCTGCCAACTAAATATGCAGGCTAATATATTGAGAAACAACCTAGATTTATCAGAATCAAGAGTTTGTCATCATAAATTTTGGGGGTCCCTGCAAACACTTGTGGCCATCAGGGAAATGATTGTCAAGAGGCAAGAAGGAAATCTGGTTCAACATGATTTAGTTAGCCAGTGCTGGTTCAAACTTCTAGAGTCTAATACCAGGCATTTATTTTAGCCGTATTTAAGTGCAGTGCAATTTTGGATAAGTTTGCGGATGACAGTTAATTCAGTCCCATGTGTACAACAAAGCTTAAGACATGTTTCCATTGAAACTCTTTAGAAAGTACACATGGCTTCTTCCATAAAGCTGGGTTCTGTTGGCTCACAAACAATGCTCAAGGTAAGGGTTTAGGGAGAATGACTATGGTAAACATAATGCCTATGGGAGTCAGGATTGACCTGGTCATAAGATAACAGAAGTTACTTAGGTTGTTGTAAAGTACATATGATATATCTCATAAGGATGGGTTTTATAAACTGAGAAGCAAAACCCAAGATGCAGGGCAAATATAATATTCAAGGGGATTTGCATGAAGCTTGGCCCTACAGCCAGCAAAAGATCATCAAGTAATAAAATACATTAATTCCCAGAATCCCAGGTGGAAGACAGGTAAATATCTCCTTCCTTTAAAGAGATAAACATGCATGTTTAACTTTTTCTGGTTTCCCTAGTGCAGAGGGTCCAGCCTTCTGCAGGTCAGAGAGAGACTGGAAACAAGATGCAGAGTTGGTGAGAAAAACAGACTTTTTTTTTTTAAGGGATAAAAGCTTTTTTTTTTTTTTTTTTTTTTTAAATGTATTAGTCTTTTTGTCTTTGGTCTACTGTATTCTTGTTTGTTCTGTTCTTCTACCCTGATGTTTCCCTTCTGCTTCCCTGATGAATTCCTTCTACACTACTTCCTGATGTCTTCCTTTTTTGTGTTTCCTTCTTCATCTTTCCTGGTGTGTGTTTTCCTTCTCTTTTCTTTTTATTTTTTCCTTTACAGTTTATATACTCCAGCAGAATCTTTCAAGCATTATAAAAGTTACAGAGTAGTTACGTTTTGTTTTTTAAGTGAATAATTACAATGAATACAAGTATAAAACAGCATGTTTTTCATATTCCTTACATGATTAAACATTTTGGTAAAAAAGAAGACTTCTCTTAGATCAAGAGCCTTTCAATCATAACTGTTTACATAGGCAGTAGTTTTTGTAATTGCCAGAAAAACAGGTTACTAGTTTCACTTTTCATATTTTAGAGTTCTGTCTAGTTATCTTAACTAACCATTCAATTCTCTGTTTTCTAGTTACATGAAGTCAATTGTTTAAAGCTTTGCTTTAGCTATGATGCACCAAAACCCATGACATTTCCCAATATCAAAAAGAACTTGAGTTAACTCCTGGGACTCAATTGTTTTCCTTAATCATTAACCTAAACCATAGTCTTTACTATTCCTCTAGAGAAACTTGTAAATCCTAGCTGTGTGACACTTCCTTGTTTTTATTTTTTATCCTCTACAGCCCCTGCTTTATTGGGGCAGGGATAGCACTTTAAACAGTACAGCTTAAGAGGAAATCATCTTCATAATAATCCACAGTAAAAATGCCCAGTAGAATAGGATATTTCCATGAGATAATCACACTATATTAACAGCATTGGGGATCCCCACATTTACGTCATGCCAGGTACCAGAGAAAAATGGTAGCAGCAAACATATAAAGGCACAGCAACAGCAAGAGATATTCTAGAGTCGAAGCCGTCGGGGCCTTGCCTATCCGAGATTCACCCACAGTGCCTTTCATTCTGGTGGCAATCTCCTGAAGTCAGTTGCCACCTGCTGCTCCTCTGACATGGCTGTTGGCACCCTAGTGGTTATCTGTGTGCACAGGGACCTCTTACCCTCTCCAATAAATGAGAGATTATCAAAATTGCCAAGCTACAACATCACTACTGCAACACAAAACTTCAGAATTAAGTGGTATTTTTACTCACTGAAGTTAAGGAACATTGACAATGTATTGACCAAAGGCCGAAGCTGCAGCTTCTCAGAGCTGCTAGAGAGCGTGTGTCCTATAGCTGTTAAGCTTAGCTGTTAAGCTTATTGAAGATCAGAGTTCAGTACTTGGAATGGCCTGTCTTAGACCTAATTAACTGTGGGGCAACTTAGTTTGGCATGTTTAGGGCTTTATCATGTAGCATGTGGTGAAGTGCCTTAGATGATAATCTTTACAGGTGTACATTCCATCCCCACCTAGTCTGTAAACTAAAAGGTAGGACTGGACCAAATTTGTTGTGCTCCAACAATATCTAGAACAGTGAGACCAACAGTCTGGTTCCTCAGGAAATGTCTGCTCAGTGACTTTCCCTCTCTCAGCAGCTATCGACTGCTCCAAGCTCCTCGGTCAGTATGTCAGGGTCCTCTCCCTACTCCATGCTGGGATTTTTAACTCGTTTGATCTTGTGCATGTAACCACAGTTGCTTTGAGTTCATGCATTCAATATTCGTGTGATGTGCAGAGCTAACCATCTTCTGGGTCTTTCTTTCTTTCTGCCCTTTCCTCTAGGATGGTCCCTCAGCCTTAGAGGTATGTGTGTAGGTCACACTTCATAGCTGAGCACTCATAGTCTCTCATCCTCAGCATTTTGAACAGTTAGTAGTCTCTGAGTTTACCACTACCCACTGCAGTGAGAAGCTTCTCTGACCAAGGTAAAAACAGCCAAATATATGGACATAACATAAATATTTAGATGGCAGTTTGACAACATTGAAAGCAAAACAGCATCTGTAGATTCTGCCCTAGGGCCTGTGGCTTGCCTAACCATGTGTTTTGACCATGTTTATAGTGCCAGGCATGAATGCCCTTTTGTGGAGCAGGCCTCAGATCTCAATTTAGAGTGTGGTTGTTTAGCATGCATGCCACTCTGACGCCAGTGGGTGCATCTTGCCTGGTAGGTTTGTATTGTAGGATGAAGGGTTCGGTGTTAGCTAAGACTGTGGTTGGTACCTTTTCTTCCCCAGCACCCTGCATAGTGTTTATTTCCTCTATCCAACTGCACCTTTCTGCTGTTAACCTCTCTCTCCATCCCCCTAATGATCCCCCTCATTGTCTCTGGTAACTGCTACTCTGCTCTATTTCTTTCAAATCAACTTGCATAGCTCCCATATTTAGGAGTGTTTGTTTTGTGCCTGATTTATTCACCTAACATAATATCTTCTAAGCTCATCCATATTTCCCTATACCACAGAATTCCATCCTTTTTATGGCTGAATAATATCTTATTATGCAAAAATTCCAAATTTCCACTATCTGCTCAGCCATTGTTGGATGCTTGGTTAGACCCATACCTTGGCTGTTGTGTATCTCTGGATATATCATCCCGTTGTCTCCTGACCTGCTGGGCTTCTGCCTAGAAATCTGTCACTCTAATTCTGTTATATGTGGCTTGAAATTTGTTCTTACTTCTTTTAGAAGTTTCCCTTTGTCTTTGACTTTTGATTAAGTTAAATCTAATTGGAGTTGTGATGCACTTGTCCTTCCTGAATATTGGCAAGTTTTAGTTCTCATTAAATAGATATCAGGTGGCTTTCTCCATTTCTTTTTCTTCCTGTGGAATTGTGATGATTTGTTCCTTTAAGGCTGTTCTGTCAGCTTTACTTCTTCCCTGTTTGTTTGTTTTCATTTAGGGAGAGCATCCAGCTGTCCCTGAACTGTCCACCCTTTGCACCTCCCTCTTTAGTACTGACATCATAGGCAGGTGTTCCATACTTAAGCATGGCATTGATATTTACCTATTTATTTCCTTCCTCTCTAAGTGAGTCAATTTTTTTGACTTAATTTTACATTCTCTTGCTTGATCTAGTCTGGTGCTGTGGCACTCAATTATATTTTCTATTTCATGTGTTGGAGTATTGGTTGGTTATGGTGTGTTCATGTCAACCCTGTATGTGGGTACCTTAGTGACCTAGGCTGTCGATGTTTGTAGTGTGGTACAGTTTTGCTGAGGGTGGCCCTCTTTACCTGTAATATTGGCTTTCAGGTGGGCATTGGCATATATAGCCACTTGCTGTGTGCCAGCTTTTATGATGTGCAGATCTACCTGTTTCCTGGGAGTCAACTGGAATTTCAGCCTTTCTTGTCATCCTTCGGCTCCGAGCCGCTGTTAGTTAGGTGCTGCAGTCACCCATGTAACTGTGGTGGGATGAGAGAAGAGATTCAAGACAGAGATATATTCTAGCTACTGGCTTCCGAGGCAGGACACCTGGTTACAAAACGGCAGAGAACTGGGCTGATTTTCCCAGAGTGAAATTCTCCTAGTTCCTGACTGGGTACAAACACAAGTATGTTTTGGACCTTAGTGGAGAGAGGTATTTAAACTTGTGGATATTTTGTGGATGGGAGGAAGGGGGTCTCATTGTTCCCAGTGGAATTTCATGTATTCCCTTTGCTTTTCTATGCTTCATTCCTATTCACATTTGGGCTATTTTGGTTCAACATGTCCACATAGTAACTCTGCAGAATTCTCTCTGCATAGATACATACACATATGTCTATGTATGTTCAGGGAATACCTGAGGCTATGCGTGCTACTGTAGGCATACATGCTGCCTAGTATAGCTAGAATCTGTATTGATAACATTTAGAAATGTACAGTGTTGAGCAATATTCTTCAATCTCGAGCATCTTTAGGAAATAGGGCTGGGATAGCTAGAGAACCTGCACTGTTCAAGGTGAATGACAGTGGTAAGACACTCAAAGTTTAGTGGCAAACAGATAGATTAAGAAGAGGAGGAGGAGGAGGAGGAGGAGGAAGAAGAAGATAAAAATGGGGGCTGATGAGATTGCTCAGTAGGTAAAAGTGTTTGACTTGAGGTCTAGCCCCAGGACCCACATGGTGGAGGGGGAGAACTGACTCCCCAGAACTGTCCTCCTGACAATCACACGCCTGCTATGGAACTTCTGTGCCTGTGTGCACACATACACACATTAAATATAACACAAATTTCAAGAATGGAAAACGCTGGAGAACAGAGGATAGGGAAAAGACTACCTCGGCACACTGCAGAAAACAGAATGAGTGACCGAGGTAATAGACCGAGGGAAGGAGAAAGCGTCTTGGAAGGCATATATTATAATATCAGTTAAGAGCAGGTTGTGTGTGTGTGTGTGTGTGTGTGTGTGTGTGTGTGTGTGTGTGTGTGTGTTTTGTGTGTGTTTTATGCATGTGCAGGCCAGAGGTTGACACATGAGTTCTCTATCACTCTCCATCTCACTGTTTTGAGACGGGGTCTCTGCACCCGGAGCATACTGATAGAGCTTGCTTATATCTCAGCAGAACAAACAGAGAGAAGGAGAGCCCAGGCCAGAAGGTCAGAAGTATGACCCTTGGTGCCTACCCCTTGGTAATCCACATCCTCTTCCTCTGTCTAGGCCTCACTACCAAACACTTGCATAAGCCCTTGAGGCAACATCATCATTAGGGTCCATCAGCTCACACCTCTGAGCCTATGGGTACAGTTCATACTAAAACAAACAAGTGTCAGTAGGGAAGCTTGCTATGAAAACTCCAGCAGGGAGGTGGTTGTTGGAGTTCTGGGAGGAGGGGAATGAGCCCACGGGTGATCATGTATAGATCCCAAGTTGTGGAACATTAGCAAACCCAAAGTGCAGCATGCATGCCTTCCACCTCAGGTGTGGGTCACAGCATCCCCATAGGGTTGTGCTGTCCCATCATCGAACATTCAAGGTGCAGGAGACTGGGACCAGCTGGCTGAAAGCTTGTGGCCTGCCCCATCCAGTCTTGAAGAACAAGATAGCTCAGGATAGCTATGACTTTCTGGCCACAGGACATAGCCTGTGGTTGCTACACCACAAAGGCAAAAAGAGGACTTGCAATGACACACAGACCCTGCTCTGAACGGTTGGTGCATGGCCAAAGCAGCCACGTGACTGACCTCCTTAGAGGAGACTTGCCCTCTTTTTAACTACCTTCTTATGATGCCGCCATTAAAGAATTACTTTTCTGTGGAGACTGTTGTGCTATTGATTAGACCAGCTACTTTAAATATTTACATACAAATTATCCATTTTTGCATTTTCATTTTTCTTTGTCCTTTATATTCTTCTTCCATTTCTTCTTGTAATATCTGATTTCTCTGTTTTGCTGTTTATTTTCTCGAGAAAGGTTTCCCCCACAGAGCTTAGTCTGGCCTCAGTCTCCAGTGCTGGGACTTTAGGTCTGAAACACCACACCTAGCTTTAATATTTACTTTTAAATTCTGTCTCCTTTTTTTTTGTTTGTTTTTTGTTTTTATTATTCCATTCTTTAATTAGACAGTTTTCTGTTTTTTCCCCTCATGTTTCCTGATTTTAATTTTTTCATCATTTTTATTGTTTGTTTTTTTTTTCCTAGATTTCCTCTAACTCTTTTCTGTTCCTTGTTTCCTCTTCCGATTACATTTCCCTCTTATCTTTATTTGTATGTTTTTTTTAGTATTGTTCTCTGATGTTGTTTTTATTTTTTCATATTCCCATTCTTACTAACTAGTGTCTTCTTACTTCATGTAGTATTGTCTTGCGCCAACCCCATGTTACTAGAGTTGTAACCAGGTTACTTCCTCAATTAGTTTTCTTCTGTGAGTGGGGCCAGGGATCATGCCTGGTGCACTGAGGACACTGGCTGAGAGTTAGCTGTTGAAGCACAGTTGTGAGAAGTCACACCCCAAAGCTGCTACAATGTAGGTCTTCCTGAATTTTGGCAAATACTTCCAGTGACAGAATCTGGTGACTTAGAGCTTCAAACCAGTAACTTGGCCCCAGAGGCATAAATCCCAGTTTAGAAACACAAGAAATATGGGGATGAAGGACCAAGGTAACGTGAGTCCTCCAAAAGTTCAAAATTCTATAGTAGTCAAATCCAGTGATAGTCAAGCTGATGATGTTCAGATAACTCAAGATTGATGAAGAAGCTGATTAGCAAATTCAAGAAGAGCGTGAACAAGCAAGCACCAGAACAGACTCAAAGCAAATACAAGTGAACAGCTGAATGGAAACTGGGAAGATGATGTAAGATGTAAAAGCGGTTGGGGGTTGGCTGGAGAGTTGGCTCAGGGTTAAGAGCACTTGCTGCTGTTCCAGAGGACCTGATTCCCAGCACCCACATGGCAGTTGACAACTTCCTTAACTCCTGTTCCAGGGCATCCTTTGCCACCTTCTGGCCTCCACAGTTACTGTACACATAGAGTACACAGACATATGTACAGGCAAAACACCATATACATACAATTAAAAAAAATTTAAAGTGATTAAGAGGCTGGAGATACAGTTTAGTTGGTGAAGACCTTGACTAGCCTGAACGAGGCCCTTGGTTGAATCTGTAGCATTGTATAAGCCAGGTGGGATAATGCACACCTGTAATCCAAGCACTTGGGAGGTAGAGGTAGGAGGATCAGAAGTTCAAGGTCATCCTTGGGCATGTAGGGAGTTCAGGGCCATGACTAGAGACACTGTCTCAATATTATTATTATTATTTTTAAGTATTAAGCAATTCAAAGGAATTAAAACTTCTGGAAAAAAATCAAATTGAAAATTTGGAAATGAGAAGTTCAGTCAGTCAAATAAGAAGCTCAATTGGAAGTCTCACTGATCCACTAGATCAAGTGGAGGTAGAATATAAGGGTACAACAATGGCAGAGAGGCATCAGAACATCCACAGAGCGGGGGGGGGGGGGGGGGGACGGGGGACGGGACAGACAATGAAGGATGTACCAAACCTATAAGACCTCTGAAAGACCATTAGAAGGTCAGATTTGTGAGCCGTGGATCTACAAGGAGAAGATGCACAATTTAAAGGCACAGAAAACATTGCATAAAGTTATAGATAAAAATTCCCAATTTGTGAGAAAGAAGTAGACACTTAGGGGGGATTTTTAGAACTTCAAAAAGACAAGACCATGAAAGAATGTCTGTGTATCACAGTGTAGTAAAACATCAATTATATAGACCACACCATCAATAACTCTTGAAAGCTGCAAGAGGAAGATGAGGAATTACATACGAAGGCCCCCTCCCCCTCCGAGAGAGAGACAGACAGTCACACACACGGGAGAGACAAACCCATCAAGAACAGCAGAGTTCTCTTAGGAATCCAAAAGTAGGAAGGCATGGACTAATCTACTTCGGGCCCTGAAAGAAAATAACTGCCAACATCTGTTACTGTGTGCAGCGAAGCTGTCCTTCAGAACTGAAGGAGGAGTAAAGACCTTTCTTCATAATCATGAGTTATAAGAATTCAGTCATTAAACCTGAGCTCCAGAAGACAGAGTAAACACAGGTATGCAGTATACCCATATGGGATTTGGATGTAAAAACAACACTCAATTGTTTTCTGTCTGTAGCAAACTCACATTGTTGGCAAAGATAAGACCAGCATGAAAGGGATAGGGTGGGTTAAAAAAAAGATTACAAGTCAGTGGAGTCTGAAAGCAAACAGGTGTACTGGATTTTCTGGTAAGGCAGACTCCAGTCCATTGTTGGAAAAGAACAACAAAGATCACTTAAGGTTGGTGGAGGGAATGATCCTTCAAGGTTACCCAAGCTTTATAACCATGTGCACTGAACGTTGGTACTCCAAGTTTCTAAAACAAACACTACTGAATTTAAAGGTTCAGATGGACCCCTATGCAGTAATGGAGGATGACTTCAATACCCCACTTTAACTAGGTTACCTAGACTACATCCCCAAGTCATCAAAGAAACATTTTGGGGTTAAACAGCACAATGCTATGGATTAAGTGGGCTTAAGTTACATCTGCAACTTCAGAATATACATTCTTCTCAGCAATTCATGGAATTTTCTCCAAAACAGGTCATATTTTAGACACAAGTCTGAATAAATCGAAGAAAATTAAAACATCTTTCATTTTATCACATCATAATGAAATAAAATTAGAAATCAACAATAGAAACTATAAAATATATGAACATAGAGATTAAATGAAGCATTTGAATGATTAGTTGGTCATTGAAGAGACTGAAAAACTTAAAAAGTCCTAGAATCAAATAAAATAAAAACAACATAACAGAACCTGTGGAATATAGTGAAAGTAGCCAGAGAGAGGTGTTTATAGCTATAGGCCTGAGGCAGTCAGCGTCAGCAGTGACTCTGAAGGGGTGTTATGGTGGTGCTTATGGCTGGCTGCCGCCCATGGCAGTCGTGGAGAGTGCTGGATTCTGCGGTCGCAGAAGAATCACGAGCCATGGTTACCTTTTTAGAGCTTTATTAGGAGGAAGGAGAGAGAAACAGAAAGACAGACCATGTGGAGGGGAAGTACAGAGGGAATACGGAAAAAGAGAGCCCTTGGGAGAACACGCCTGCTTTTTATGCTGGGACACTGTCGCAGGCTGATGACGTACGTAATAAGGACAGACTCAAATAATAACCTATGAGGGAAGAGTAAGATAAGTGTGTTTAGTGAAACAGAAAGAAAAGGAACAATACAAAGAATTAGTGTAACAGAGTGAATCCTTGGAAAAAATAGACCAGATTATCAAACCCATAGCCATACTAACCAAAAGACAGATGAAGACACCAGACAATTAAGAGATAAAGAAGGTTGTAGCTTGAGTTTTCCTGTCTTGCCCACAGTCAGGACAAATCTCTCTCACCCGCCAGCCAGTCCCACAGCCGCTCAGACCCAACCAAGTAAACACAGAGACTTATATTGCTTACAAACTGTATGGCCGTGGCAGGCTTCTTGCTAACTGTTCTTATAGCTTAAATTAATCCATTTCCATAAATCTATACCTTGCCACATGGCTCGTGGCTTACCAGCATCTTCACATGCTGCTTGTCCTGGTGGCGGCTGGCAGTGACTCCTTCTGCCTTCTTGTTCTTTCTTTTCTCCTCTCTGTTAGTCCTGCCTATACTTCCTGCCTAGCCACTGGCCAATCAGTGTTTTATTTATTGACCAATCAGAGCAACACATTTGCCATACAGAACATCCCACAGCAGAAGGTGACTAAAATACCACTGAAACCCAGGATCAACCCAGGGGCATTTCGAAAACTTATATTTCAATAAATGAGAAAATCTAGAAGTTTCTAGATGTGTAGGACTTACCAAATTAAACCAAGAGTAAAGAAAAAAAAAAAAGCAAAGATATTAAACTGCTAATAAGGAAATCTATTAGCGAAGAAAAGCCTGGTCTAGCTTGATTCACTGCTGGTTTCTACCAGATTATGGACACAGCTGTTCTTTTTTAAAAAAAGTCCCACAAAATACAGAGGAAGTAAAAACTTCCAAACTCATTCATGAAGCCAGTATTATTTTGGGGTCCAGACTGGATAAGATCACAGCAACAAAAAAGGAAACTACAGACCAATTTCCCTGATCAACATAAATGGCAAAATCATCAGTAAAATACCTGCAAACTGAATTCAGCAGCACAACAAACATAGTAAATGCAGCGAGTACATAAATATGTCAAGGACAAAACACTACATGATCATTTCAGTCGCTAGAGTAGACTCCTTTGGACATTCAACATCTCATGATGGTAGCTCTGAAGAGACTATGAATAAAAGACTCATGAGGCCACGGAATGGGGAAATGGGTGCTTTTTCCAAAATCAGTCACAAGGCAAGGGGTCTGTCACCATTCTTCTGTACAATGCTTGAAATCTTAACTGGAACAACAAAGCAAGACAGAGGCAAAAAGCAGACAGTATGGAATACCCAGGGTCCGTGGGATTGCACTACATCAGGGGCGGGATATCTGAGGGAAAAAAATTTACACTATGCTCTTATGTCTGTTAACTTTATTCCTCTAAGACAAAATTCTATCAATACAGCTATAGCTCCATCAGGCATTCAGGACAAGAATAAATATAGATACACCTAACTCTTTATCCGTCTACTTTATTTCTCTGGGATGAAATCCTGTGTACATAGCATCAGTTCCGTCCAGTTCCCAAGCTCATAGTCCTGCTAAGGACTACACTCCTAAGCTTCCAGCCTCATCTTCGTCCTCCATTCCCTCCTCCTCCATTTCCATTACTCTCTACTCCTGGCACACAGAAAACTCTTACCCTCTATGGAACCTCTACTTCCTCTCTTCTCTCTAGCCATGTCATGCTGTCCATTTCTACAGAAAATGCCTGCCATTTCTTTCCCTGGGCACATGGTTCTTTGTCTCTTCAGGAATGTTCCTCCACCCTACCTTCTGCCTTGATATGTAAAAACCTGTTTCATTCTCAGTCAATTGCTCTGGAGAGCCACTAGGCCTCAAGGCAAGGAGATGGTCTGAGCTTCATTTGCACAAGAAACAAAGCTATGCATCTCCCCAAGCTTGTTTTTGCCTGTGTGACCTTATCCAAGTCCTGGCTGCCAACAGGGAAGTTTAGCAGATCTGGGGAGCTGAACTGTTAGCCAAATGGTCTGGAAATATTTTGGCATGCAAGAATTTCATAGCAGAAGACAGCTGAAATATTAAAGGCTGGATAACACCAAATATTCATAATAAATGGCTTGCCTTTTGACAGACCCTTGGCTGGTCAAAGTATAGCTTTAATACACAGTTGAATCTCTGTAACATATTCTTGCGGCCTGCAAGAAGACAGAAAAGATATCAAACAGTACATATTTGCTGGTGTTATGATCCTACACTCCAAAGACTCTAATGATTCCACCAGAATTCTTTTGATAAACAATTTTAGAAAAGTTTCAAAAAAATCAACATACAGTTAGGTATCTTTTTTTCTACACAAACAACAAATAAGGCAGAATTAGGAAAACAATCCCATTTACAACAGCCACCTAACCCCTACCCCTGCCAACCAGAGATGTGGAAGACTTTTTTTTTGGTTGTTATTTTTGAGATTTTATTTTAATTACATTTCTCCCTTCCTTTTTCTCCCTCCAAACCCTCCCATATATTCCTGCCTGCTCTCTCTCAAATTCATGGCCTTTTTAAAAATCAATTATTATTGCATACATATATGTATGTATATATGTATATCTTCCTAAATGTAACCTATTGAGTCCATGTAATGTTACTTGTATGTGTGTGTTCAGGACTGACCATTGGCACTGGATAACCAGTTGGTGTGCTCTTCCCTGGGGAAAACCTCTTCTCCTGCTCTCAGTTTTACTCAGTTGCTTGTGGTTTTTTTTTTTTTTTTTTTCTGTAGTGTTGAGGCCTTGTAGGCTTTTCTCTATCCAGTTTGGTGTGTTCCTTGGTCATCATTGCTTGGCTTGTGTTTGGACGGTCATGTTAGACTTCATGGTTGTGGCTTCTGAAGTTCCTAGGAGATACAGTCTCACAGCAAAGCCCCTAAACCCCTGGCTTTTACAATCTTTCTGCCGTGTGTGTGTGTGTGTGTGTGTGTGTGTGTGTGTGTGTGTGTATGACACACATATACGTAAACATGTACAATGTGTGCCACATTTTCACAGCTGTTCATTGACTGATGAGTATCAAGATGGTTCCAGGACCTGGCTATTGTGAATAGTACTTCGATTAATGTAGACATGCAGGTTATCTCTATTACATGTTGTCCTTGACTGTTTGAGATGTACATCCAAAGTGGTACAGCTAGATCCTGTGGAAGTTCTTGTTTTAGTTTTTTGAGCAGCCTCCTCAATTGCTATACTAACTTGCATTCCCACCAATAGTATCTAAATGTCTTCACCTGGCCTCTCTGGCATATTGTTCTCTAAATGCCAGCCATTCTGACTAGGTTGGAATGGTCTCAATGTAGAAGTGATTTACAATTTCCTGATGTCTAAAGATGAAACTGTTTCATTTATTCAATGGTCACTTGAACAACTACTTTGAGAAATGACTCATTCTCAAAGATGAAACTGTTTCCTGATGTCTAAAGATGAAACTGTTTCATTTACTCACTGGTCACTTGAACTACTTTGAGAAATGGATTCATTCATCCATCTATTAATTGCACCATTTATTCTTCTGGCATTTAATTTTTACAGTATTTTGGTGATGAACACATGGTAATAGATTTTCCGTGTTCTCTGGGTGTGCCTTTGCTGTTAATGGTTTGCTCCATTCACAGAAGCCTTGCTGTTAGACAGAATCCCACCTGTCAATCCTTACTGTGTCCTGAGGAACTTCAGTCCTAATGAGAAAGTCACTGCCCATGCTTACATCATAAAGTATCTCTCTCCCCACGTTTACCTATAGTAGTATCATGGTGTAGGTCTTCCATGAAGATCTTTGAACCGTTTTTTAGTTAATTTTTTTTTTTTTTTTTGGAGTCAAGGTCACCAATAGCTAGGCTGGCCCTTGAACTCACTATACAGCAGAAAAGACCTTGAACTCCTGATTTGTCTGCCTCCACTTCCTAAGGGCTGTGTGCCACTCCACCTAGAGTAAGCCATTTTTTTTTTAAATAAGTGGTAAGGTAGAGATATAGTTTCAATCTTCTACCGTTTGTTAAACAAACCCTGTTCTCCACTATATGTTCTCAGCACCTTTATTGAAAACTCAAATGGCAGTAGTGTGGTTTATTTCTGAAGCTTCTATTCTACATTGCTACACATGTCTGTTTTCTGTATCAGTGGTTCTATAATTCTAACTCAGCAGCATAATTTGATGTCAGATGCTACAGAACTTTCACTGTTGCTTTTTTTGGTCCACAAATGTTTGTATGATGTATGTGTGTGTGTGTGTGTGTGTGTGTGTGTGTGTATCTATATGATGGGTCCGTACATGTATATATATTATGGATCTATATGTATCTATATCTGTCTATATCTAGGATGGATTAGCCATGTAGAGAAAATGGAACTGGAGAGTCTCATGTTAAGTGAAATATGCCAAACTCCGAGAGACAAGTAGAATGTTTTCTTTCATATGTGGACTCTCAGTCAAAAAAAAGGACCTGAAAAGTAAAGGAAGACTTTAGAGAATTGGAAGGGGATGTGGGGGGAGAGATGATAAGTACACATAATGAGAGTAAATATGATTAAAAAAAAAAAGATCTTATACACAGGTATGAAAATGCCAGTTGTCTACTGATGAATCCCCAAAGTTCAGTATTTCTGTAAACTTGCAGGTTTCATGGTTCTCTGTAAAATTGCCTGGGATGATGCTCGCTGTTGGCTCATCTTCATTGGGTCTAGGATCACCTAAGAGAGAGACATCTGGGAATATTTTGGGGGTATTTCTGAGGTTTAACTGAGGATGGAAGACCTACCCTACATCTGGGTGATACCATCCAGTAGGCTGAGGTCCTGGACTCAGTAATAAGCGGGAAGGGAGAAAGCTAGCAGAGTGCGAGCATCCCAGGCTCTTTTCCCAGGTGTCTGCGTGTGAGGAGTCAGAACTGTTGGCTCCTTCCCCGAAGCACCGTGCCCTCTTTGCTGTCCCCTCCTGGTTTTTAATTACTGTTTCCAGGCTCTATATTTTCTTCCTTTCTTTGGATCTCTTTCAGAACAAATTGGAGCATTGGCCGATCAGCACATCATACATGTGGCATGTGGAGAGTCCCACAGTTTGGCTCTTAGTGACCAGGGCCAGCTGTTTTCTTGGGGTGCAGGAAGTGATGGCCAACTGGGACTCATGACTACTGAGGATTCTGTGGCAGTGCCCAGGTGAGAACATTACCCAAAGGGTTCTTGATTTTGTACTGTTTTCTTCATGCTGTTGCTATTCCCTTTATGCTATTGATACGCCTGGTAACAACAATAGTGATACACAAACAAACAAAACCCAATTCGTTTTAGAAATGTCTGACTTAAAGTATAAACATGTGAGTTGGTTCAGAACTTTATTTCTTCTGGTACTAGCTACTGGCAGGGTTCCTAGCAATTGACAGATGTGTTGACTAAAAAGGATACCCCTTTTATCTCTTATACTTACTTACCTCAAACTGATGATCAGGAAATTTTTAATTACTTTTCTTTTCCTTTTTCATTTATTTATTTATTTATTTATTTATTTATTTATTTATTTATTTATTTATTTATTTATTGTTGTTTTGAGACAGGGTCTCATTTAACCCAGGTTAGCCTTGAACTCACTATGTAGCAGAGGCTGACCCCTTGCCCGTACTTCCCAATTGTAGCTTCCTGGGCACTGTCAGCCATAGTCTGCTCATTAGCATTTATGAAGACAGTAAATACATTAGAGATCCTAAAGATTTTGTATGCCACAATAATCACTTCCTGAAGTAGGGATGGTAGGTCGTAGGATTTTAGGAATGGGTCCAGGTGTGGGAGAATTTCTGTTTGTTTTAAACAGTGAATTCCTAAGAGTGAACCTAGTGAAAGCCCTAATAGAGTTTTATGAGACAAGATCACATGCTTAATTAGACAAGGTCACATGCTTGAATTTGAAAAGGTCTTTTGCACAAGGTGATATTTTTAATGAAGATGTTTAGTTGAGAATGTTTCTGATAATTCTGTGTGGATGCACGTTTAAGAGAATGCTTCTCTGTTTTAGGTTAATACAGAAGCTGAACCAGCAGACCATATTACAAGTTTCCTGTGGCAACTGGCACTGCCTGGCCCTGGCAGCTGGTAATTTATATACATATATGCTAATGCTATGTTAATTTAAAAAGCACTCCTCGTCTGCTGTCCTGTGTTATCTAACTTGAAAGCTTTAACTGAACAGTGACATTTATCAAGCAGTCTTTGTGTAGCACTCATCCCCTGTTGGTGATGTGGATGGTGTAGGATGCATCATTGCTGTTTCAGTCATGACACAAAAGAGAAGCAAGGGGCCAGGACAGCCAGCGCCCGGGGGTTTTTGAGAATGCAGAAGTGTTTGTGGACATTGTCTTTAAAAAGCTACAGTCCATTTTCAGGCCCCATTCTACCGTCAGGATTCCAGAGAAATGTCAAATCTGCAGTAAGAGAAGTGTGAGGGGGTGCAAGGACATGTTCCTCCTGCCACATGTCTTGCTCAGGCCGCCACCCCAGAGCAGTCCTGGGTCACAGCTGCAGCTCTTGTCAGTGTGGTCAGAGCTGAGTTCACCTTGCTCAGATGTGTGCCTGGTAACCAGCCTGTTCGGAACTGAATTGCCTTAAAGCTTCAGTGTTTTCTTTAGATAAGTGTTGACAGCCTTTGAAGGGCACTAAGGCTTGAGTTTGCTTTTCTGTTGTCTAATGCTCATTTAGGCTTTGGAAATCTTAAAACACGCAGTGTCTCTTCCCTTTCTCTTGCGTGGATTTGGTATGTATAGGGCAACTAACGGATCGTGTAATCGCTAGATTATCTTTGTGCCTAGAGCCTGTATCATTTTGTTTATAACATCAGTTGTCCTGTTGTTATTGCAGATGGCCAGTTCTTCACATGGGGCAAGAACAGCCACGGACAGCTGGGCCTGGGGAAGGAGTTCCCCTCTCAGACCAGCCCTCAGAGGGTGAGGGCTTTGGAAGGGATCCCACTGGCTCAGGTGGCTGCAGGAGGGGCCCACAGCTTTGCCCTGTCTCTGTCAGGAGCTGTTTTTGGCTGGGGAATGAACAATGCAGGGCAGCTAGGACTCAGTGATGAAAAAGGTATGTAACGTCACCGTGTGCGTTCTCCGGTTCAAAAATACATTTATGCATGTAACAAATGTTTCTGTGGACCTACTGTGTGCTGGCCTGGTGCTAGGTACAGAGGGAGCAGCAGTGAACAAGAGAGGACACCTGTGGCTTAGTGGAAGCCACATGCTAGTGGGTGGATGCTAATAACACACCTGTCGATATATAGTGGGTCCCATGGCTTTAGAGTAAGCTCCCTGTTTATCACAAGTTGGTCAGGAAGGAGCTCTCTGATGAGGGCATATTTGAGCAGAGCTCTGTAGGAGACCAGGTGGGAAGTGGGACATGTCGATGACTTGGTGAGGAATAGTCCAATCAAAGGGAACAGGCACCGACATGAAGGTGAGTGATGGGGAAACAGAGATGGAGATCGGGGAGGCTCTGTAGGCACCGCCACCAGGGACCCCAAAAGGTACAGCGAGGAGTTTGACTTCTTCAGTGAGGGGAGAAGAAATCTGAAGGGTTTTAAGGAGAGGAGTGGTCCAGTTTGTGTAGCTGTGGTGGGTCAAGAGGTCAGGGATCTGTTTGGAGGGAGAAGCTGTTGCCAGGATTTTTGTAGTGCTTGGTGAGGATGCTTCTGTTCATAGGATGTGTAGTTGGAAACAAAGGGAAGGCTGGAAGGATCAGGTCATAATGTGTGGGGCAAGGGAAGATGGCGTGAGTTGGAGTGGACAGAGAGAGTGTAGGAAATTACAAGTTAAGGTCTTGATATATTATTAAACTGAAATTTCATTGGACTTTCCAAGTAGAGTTGGAGGCAGAGAGCTGAATGTGAGTCAGGGGATATAAAATCCATGCTGACAGTTGTATATATCTCATTTAAAAGGCCAATGGTAGTCACATGCTGATGCTTAATTTGTCTTAGATCGAGAGTCTCCGTGCCATGTGAAACTTTTACGAACACAGAAAGTCGTCTACATTAGTTGTGGAGAAGAGCACACAGCGGTTCTCACAAAGGTGAGGGGCTCAGGGGCCTCGGCTGTGGAGGAGGGTGTGATGGGCAGTTTGTGTTGCAGAGTAGCTGTGGTCGTGAATTTTTGGGCTTGGGCTTGGATTTTCTCTTTAGCTCTGTTGTAGTTGTCCTGGGAGGAGCAGAGGGAAGACTGCTTTTTAACAACATGCCTGTGTTCTCCTCTTGGATAACTTTATAAGTTCCTAAGGTAACATTTTAAAATAGTTCAATATAAATAATAAAAGTATGGTATTTATACATATGTAAAACAGCACCCGTCCTTTGTTCTTTTTAAATAATCCATTTGAACATATAAAAAAATAGTAACTTAATTACTATTTTAAAATTATTAGGTGGTGTCTGTTGCTTCTAAAAACATTTACATGCTAGAAAGAATGAAAATTCTTCTTTCCTCCCCCCCCCCCTTTTTTTTTTGTGGTTTTGAGACAAGGTCTCATGTATCAGGCTGCTGTTTATTCTGCCATACAGCACGTATTAGTATGGTTTTGAACTCTCCCACTCCCTGCCTCCACCTCTACAATTTGAAGTGTGGGCCACCATATCTAGATTGAAAATGCCTTTTCATATTGAGGACTTGCTATCATAGATTGCTTAGCATTTATTCAAGTACAAATTTAAGATCTTTATTATGGAGTTTATGAGGCCTCAGTTTCTCACATGTGAGTGACCCTGAAGAATCCTCTCGTTTTACTTGCGTTAGCTTTAAAAAATGTCTGCCTCCTAACACATTATTGCACTTCAAAAATTATTTTGTGCCAGCGTTTTGCTTGGGTATGTGTATCCTGTACATGCCTGGTGCTTGTGGAGTCCAGAACAGGTCGTTGGATCACCTGGCACTAGAGTTCCCTCTGGTTGAGAGGTTCGGGCAGTGAGTGCTGCCAACAGAACTCAGGTCCTCTGAAACAGCAGCAGGTCCTGTTCCTAAACTGCTGAGCTAACTCTCCAGCCCTACCTAACTGCACTTTTAAATCGTCTCTAAAATCCCCAAGTAGCACCCAGGCCTTTAAGCGGTGTGGATTTTGTTCCCTAAAGCTATATAGTCTTACATTCCTTCATTCTTTTTCTACTTCATAAACGTTCTCAAGAAATGATGATGGCCAAGTATCAGGTGAGTGTGGTGCCTCCTACAGGCCAGAGGGATGGAAGGCACGTTCAGTTTTTAGAGGAATCTCAGCAATCTCGGCAATCTCAGGTTCCAAAGTCACCCTACCCTTGTCCCTTGTTAGAGTGGAGGCGTGTTTACCTTCGGTGCTGGTTCCTGTGGACAACTTGGACATAACTCCATGAATGATGAAGTTAATCCACGAAGAGTTCTGGAGCTGATGGGCAGTGAAGTAACTCAGATTGCTTGTGGCAGGTGAGTGCCTCTGAGGTGCAGAAGTGGATCTGGCAGTGGGAAAGCCTGTGGGCTCACTGAACCAATGTCAGTTTAGGAAATCTTTTTGGTTTGTATTTATTTTTTTTCTTTTATAAGATAGTACTGGTCTGTGTGCCCTGCGCTGGCCTCAATCTCTTAAACTTGTGGATATGTAATGCAGGCTTCCTCCTGCTCTTACCTCCTGAGCGAAGGGATTATTGGCATGTGCCACAGTTCACAGCGTGGTTTAGGAAATCTCAACTGCATGATCACCTGTGTAGGTAAGGAAGGGCTTTAGGTAAGCGGACCAGCAGGACACTGGGCCACATGGAGTAGAAGGTGAGTAGCACAATGTACAGAAGGAACGAAGAAGGAATGTGACAGTTCCTGGCTGTACCTATTTTGTTTTTGTTTCATCCTAAAGGAAGGATGTGCCAGGTTGTTCATCTCTTTCTACATGTTGCCTTCCTCGCCAAGATCAGTAGGCGCTTTTGTGACCTTTTGTCACAGCAATACAGTGCTGTCATCTATGGTTTAGTTAACAAGCCTGCCCTGCAATTACAAGTCCACAAATTTACATTCCCACCAAGCACATTAAAAAGCCAGATTGGCAGTGTCCATCTGTAACCCCAGTGCTGTGACAGGCCGAGAAAGTCACATTCCCCAAACTCACTGGCAAGCCAGCCTAGTTTACCAAGAGACTGTCTTAAAAAAGGCTCAGTGAGAGACTGTCTTTAAAAAATAAGGAGAAAATTATTTCTGGCCTACACACATGCACACACATGCATGTCCATATGTACATACACATGCATAGACTTATACATGAGCAATTATAACACACACACACACACACACACACACACACACACACACACACCAAAGAGAACCACAAAAATCAAAACTTCTCATAATGTTTCAAGCAAGTTTATGCTCTAGTGTTGGACTACATTCATAGCTGTCCTGGGTCTTGGCCATAGGTTAGCTGTGCCTGATTGGGTGTCAGAGGTTAGGAGTCTGTTGTAAAAAACACAAGAACAGGGAGAGACTCCAGAGGAATCTGTGGGACTTGCTGTGATCTCATGTGGAAGTTAAAAATCAGGTTGAGTGTACATCCTCCTGATCAGTAGAAAGTATGCTAATGCGTGAATTCTTTCCCTACAGACAGCACACCCTAGCCTTTGTGCCTTCTTCTGGACTCATCTATGCATTTGGTTGTGGAGCTAGAGGTCAGCTAGGAACTGGACACACATGTAACGTTAAGTCCCCATCTCCAGTGAAGGGGTATTGGGCTGCCCACAGTGGTCAGCTTTCAGCTAGGGCCGGTAAGAGTGATTTTCGTTGCAATTAATTATATTTTTAAGTAATCATAACTATTAATTATATTTTTAAGTAATCGTAATTATTATTTCAATATGTATTTGTTACTTGTCTTGAACTATTTTGGAGGTGATAAACATGAGTTGTTTTTTTTTTTTTCTTTGCGTTTTTGGATATTTATCATCAAATTATTTGAGCACTCGCTCTGTGTGAAGCTCTGTCATCGGGAGCCTAGAGAACCATTATTGGGGCTTGAGGATTATATCTTCTTGTTGATTATTCTTAAAGTATAACTGATTGTTTAACAAATTCCATTACCATGGTAAGCACTAAAAAGCAAGCACAGGACTATTGGCCATCACTCCCTTGTCAGAAGCAAAGAGCTGTCCCTCAAGATCAAAAAAATTCTAGAGGTAGGATTTGAACCCAGATCTGCCTCGGTCTGAAGCCTGTGCTCTGGGTGCCTGTGCTCTGCTTCTGATGTCTGGTGATGGTGGGATGAGACTTCTTTCTGAAGATTCTCTTGAGGAGATTGGGTTGGCAGACTGTTTATTTTATTGGAGACTAAAGTAAGACAGTTATTCATATTGACCAACTCCTTCACCCTGAAATAATGTATCCAGAGCTAGAAACTGGACTGCCAAGTTATTAAATAGAAATATTATTTAATAATCAAATTTCATTTTGAATTTTAAACTGACAAACTTAGGACTTGGTATGGATTTAAAAATAACAGTTATAAGTTCCCTTACTGTAACTGTTTTTGTGAAAAAGCAGAGAAAAAGAGATTGATTCAGTTGGCCACATTGGGAAGAGGAACAGTTGAAGAGTTCAGTGACTCCCAAGTTCATCCCCCTCCTTCCTGCATGCTAAGAAACTGAAGGCCAGGCAATGAATAATCCTTGTGAACCTAGCGTACAGCACAGAGCTGCTATAAGCCTGTCACTCAGTAAACACTTATGGGACAGATATCTGTGAGATGTAGGAAGCTGAAAATATAAAATAAACAGGACTGTCTGCATTAATATTTTCCAGAGCAAAAAAATAGCCTGGTGTCTTCTTGGTCATTTGTAAATATCTTTCTCCAGGTGTTCCTCTCATACTTGGAATACATGTGCTTAGCAAGTGTGCTCCTGGATCTGGTAGTGAACTCCTGTGATATAGACTTTTCAGGATCACAAGTCCTAGGCCAGCCTGGACTATGTAGTTATCCTTGTCTCAATCCCTTCCTCCTCCCAGACAACAATAATCGAATCAAGAAACTCAAGTTTAATTTGAAACTGCAAGTTTTTTGAAATTGAATCACAATCTGGCTTGACTTAAGTGGTTGTAAATTTATGCCTGTGTGTTTGACAAAATATGGTAGAAATAAGGAAATTTCCAATGTTCATGATATATGCTATGGACTTAGGGTCCTTTGTGGTACTATGAGTCCACAGGGGAAGGCACTGAGGAGTATTAGAGCTGGGGGTTGGAGTGTGTGAAGGAGATGTGTGGATATACATGTAGCATTAAACAAACTGGAAAGGTTTGTGTATGTTTAGGTGTCTGTGTGTGTGCATGTAACAGTAGCAATTAAAAAGAGGCTATGCTTTCAAAAGGAGAGGGCAGGGGTGAATGTGATGGGTCAGAGGAAGAGAGCAAAAGGGGGAAATGATGCAATTACATTTTAAATAAATAAAAAAAAATTAGGTGGTCTTCAGAGTGTCCCCATGTGATGGGGTGTCTACCTGGGGCTGGAAAAAGAGGCCTTTGCGTTGCTAGCATCATCCTGCAGGGGATGGAGAGGGCCACATGCAGATGTGGGATTGCCGTGCACGTTACCATTTATAGTGGTGCCCGTTTTAGAATTCAGGCCAGTGGCATGACCGAATTAGCATGAGAAGTAGAGACAAGGTCAGGGTTAGCTGGCTGTGAGGGAGGCAGGCGGGAAGGGTATAGGCACTGTTTCTTATATTTATTTTTAACTGATCTAGAAACAATCCTAGGCAGTGAACCAGGAGGGAAGGCCTCTTCTCTGCACACAATTAAAACAGATAAGAGACCCCCCCCCCCTCCCCCCGCGCCAAAGCACACTTTGGAAAATCAGAGGAGGATGGAAGGGAGCAACCACTGAAAAACAAACTGTTTGAAATTTTTTTTGACAGATCGCTTTAAGTACCGTGTCGTTAAGCAGATCTTCTCTGGGGGGGACCAGACGTTTGTGCTTTTCTCCACGTATGAGGTAAAATTTTCTTTTGATTTTCACATTCACAGCAGAATGATGGTAGTCAATGTTTATTTTAATAGTTACACAAAAGCTTTGTGGCTCTTTGTTTCTACTGATTTTTATCTTACTAAAAGAAACAATCTAAGCCTTGATGTTATCTCCACTTAGCTCCTTCAAATTGCTAATAATTGTCCTGTTCTTAACATTGTTGAGAACATCGTTCTAATTTATAGTGTAGAATTACTTATTTATATCCATATTTGTTCTAAAAGAAATTTAAGGAGGCTTGGAGCATTTGTGTTACTATTTTTCTGTTTCATCACTGTTAAGTGTTAAGTACCAAATGCCTTCTAGATGTTTGCTGACTTAGTGGGTTTCCTTGTTTGATCTGACTGAGTATATAATAAAACATATAGGTGAGATACAAAAAAGTTCAGATCTTTTATTACTTATCACCTGCTCATGATAGCACACCAAGATTCCCCTTCTCTTGCTCCTTCGTCACTCTGCCAAAGAAGCCACAAGAACAGTGGCATACATGGGCACACAGTGCACACCTGTAACTCTAGTACTGGTCCGGTAGAGACAGCAGTTTAAGGTTATCCTTGCCTACGTGGCCAGTTTGGGCTAGCCTGAGCTACACAAGACCCTGTCTCAAAGGAAAAGAAAGGAAAGGGGGAAGGAGACAGCGCATTTTGTCTTTCAGAGTTCAAGGCCTGGAATAGATACAAAAGTCTATGGCGTTTATTTAGTTCATTCTAATTTTCATGGCCAAGGACAGTCAGCTGACAAGAGTGCCGAGCTATGGTTTCTTCTTTTTGCTTTCTCACACTCCTACTTCTGTTTCACCAGCCCTGTATGGGAATAAACTCAAGGTAGTAGTTGGAAAAGCAGGAGACTTGGTTGGGAAGAAAAACCGAGGCCTTTTCACTTGGGAAAGTCTCTCCATCGCTCTGACGCTGCCATCTTTAAGCCCCGTCTCTTGAGTACCATTCTGTGATTCTATAGAAAAGGTCCCGGCCAGGCTGGAAGCTGCGATTGGCCAGCCGTGTTTCAGGTCAGGAACCTCCGGAAAGCTGTGTACTTTAGCCCTCTCAGGGGTGATGTGGAATTGCTGCCTTGGACCTATTTTGGGTTCAGCTTTATAACGTCACAGAGAAATCTTAGAAGTTGAAGTTATGCCAGTAAAACAAACGGTAAAAACACAGGGTCTCTTCAGTAACCTTTCTGTTTTCAAGTAGTAGACTTAGAGGAATTCATTTGTGTAAGAAACTGACTTTTGTTTTTTTTTTTTCTGGGAATTAAACATAAAACTTAAATTTCCTTCCTTTAATAAATATACAGTACGATCTCTGTAGCTGAGTTTTAAATGTGTTAATCGTGTTGGTTATGGAAAACAACCCATTGATAAAGGAAGTAAGTTATATGATAGTGTTCGCCAGTAAGTTAAAGTTTCAGCTGGGGACAGGTGTCCTCTGTTTAAAGTTTCAAGTTCACAGTGGAATGTTCCTCCCACCCACTTTAAGGTGATAGCCAGGCTTACCCAAGCAGCTCACTACTGACTGCCCCTGGGCTCCGAAGTGCCGTCCTTGCAGCTCTGGTACACCTGCCTTTTCAAGTGCAAAGCCATACAGATTTACATGTCATATCATCAATCTATCTATCTATCTATCTATCTATCTATCTATCTATCTATCTATGCACACATACACACACACACACACACACACACACACACACACACACTAGTTTAGATCCAGAATCTATCTATCTATCTGTCTGTCTGTCTGTCTGTCTATCTATCTATCTATCTATGCACACATACACACACACACACACACACACACACTAGTTTAGATCCAGAATCTATCTATCTATCTATCTATCTATCTATCTATCTATCTATCTGTCTGTCTGTCTGTCTGTCTGTCTGTCTGTCTATCTATCTATCTATCTATGCACACACACACACACACACACACACACACTAGTTTAGATCCAGAATCTATCTATCTATCTATCTGTCTGTCTGTCTGTCTGTCTGTCTATCTATCTATCTATCTATGCACACACACACACACACACACACACACACACACACACACACACACACTAGTTTAGATCCAGAGATTGAAAATTATATGCTTACCTGCTTAACGTATCACTACTTTAATGTGTGAAGTGTCAGCTAGAAAAACAATGTTTCAGATTCTTTTGGATTTTGAAATATTTGCATGTACATAAAGTATCTTGGAGATGGAACCAAGTCTACACAAGAAACTCGCTGCAACTCCAGTGCATCATGGAGGCAATGCCAAATGGCATCTTAAGTCACTATGCACGTGAACATGAAACTCACTAGAACTCAAACACACTGAAGGCACGTTATACAGCATCTTAAGTCATTGTTTGCAGAACTGTGTAACATCCCACAGCTCAAACACACCGTGAAGGTGTGTTAACAGGACGTCTTAAATCACTGTGTGCGTGAGTTTTCCACTTCTGGTGTCATATCAGTTTTGGATTTTTGAAGCTTTCAGGTTTTGAATGTTCCACCTGTACTCACATGTTCCTTTGCTGTGTTAGTCAGGGGTTCTCAGTTTAAATCACAGCCTCACCTTTCCTTTTACCTTGTTCTCAGGATAGGGCTGAAGAGGGAATGTGGTTGGAATCCTTAGATGAGTGTGTTTGCTTCAAGCCTGCTAGCTATAATATTCTGTCTCTCTGTCTCTCTGTCTTTGTGTCTGTCTCTGTCTCTCTCTGTCTCTCTCTCTCTCTCTCTCTGTCTCTCTCTCTCTCTCTCTCTCTCTCTGTCTCTCTCTCTGTGTGTGTGTGTGTGTGTGTGTGTGTGTGTGTGTGTGTGTGTGTGTGTGTGTGAAACTGAATGGTGATATGCTGATTCCCAACTTTGGATGTCCATTAGAGTCGCCCGGGGGACCTCAAAGCTCAGTACATGCTGAGAAGTACTGAATCACTGAGCTGTACTCCCAGGCCTCCATACTTGCTGATTATATACAAGCTAAAAAGAAAAATACTGTACTAGGTCAAATGTCACTGGGCTTTGGACTGCTAAGGGAACTTTGAAAAGTTCCCAATGGCCAGCACACATTCCAGGCTAATTGCCAATGCATACTCTAGGCCAATTTAGTTAGACCACCAGCAGCAGGTGAGCTTTTAACATCCCCCAGGTGACTCAAAAAGTGTAATTTTCATGTTTGGTTCCCCTACCCACAGAGGGGAAAATTATGCTTTTTCTTGTGTCTATGGGTTACTGACTATATAATGAAGAACGAGAAAAACAGTTTGAAACCTACATATTTTCTGTAAGTGTGTGTTACTGTTGGTGTGCATTTGCCCCTTTTAGGAAGCAATTCAAGTTTAATAGTAATAGTGCTTTACATCCGTGACAGGGGGAAAGGCAGGTGGGTGTGTGTCTAAGTTGTCCATGTTGATTTAAGAGTTTCTTGGATGTAATTCAATATTACATATGTTCTTTTTTGTATATGTCTGTAGTCCTTTTTTTTTTTTTTTTTTTTTTTTTTAGAATAGTTATCAAGAACAAGATGATCTGCTGTGTGTTACAGGGGCTTTTCTTTATAATGCTAACTCACAACTGTAGAGGAGAACCAGCAAGTTTCCTTTGAAAGCTATTTTATGTGCAAGTACAGAGGAGAAAACAATGCTTTATGAATTGATGGCTTTGACTGCTTGGATGTTACTTTTCCCTCCTTTAGAAGGCATAAAGCACTGTCAACTTTTTCTTAGTTCTGGATTATAAATAGCTGTTGGAGAAAAAAGGTTGAGAACAAGCAGGTTTAGAGAATGTTTCTTTTAAAATACCACTAAATGGGTTGGCAAGACAGCCCAGAGAGTGTGTGGGTGTGGCCACTAAGTGGGCAACCTGAGTTCTATCCCTGGGACCAACATGGTGGATGGAAAGGACCAACTCCTGTAAGGTGTGCTCTCACCCTCACACATGTATCGTTGCGTGCATGCGCATACACACAAATTAATAAATCACTGTAATTAAAACAATATCACTGGGCTTGGGGTTGGAGAGATGGCTCAGTGGTGAAGAACCTTCATTGGCTGCTTTTCAGGAGGACCCAGGTTCAATTCCCAGCACCTACAGGGTGTCTCACAACCATTTGCAACTCCATTTCCAGGGGATTCATTGCCTTCTTCTGGACTCTGTGGGCAGTGGGCATGCAAGTGGTACATGGACATACATGCTGGCAAAACACTTATACATATAAAAAATAAAATTTAAAAAATATGTATCACTAAAGAAAGAATGTACAGTGTGGGCATTGTTTGGGGTTTTCAAGGCTATTATTAACATCCTTTTCGATACTTTCTTTCATAAGTTTATAGGTATATACTTGGAGCCAGAAATTAAGAGTCCCTGGGGCTGAGGAGATGGCTCAGTAGTGAAAATGCTTGCCCTGCAAGTGTGTGGACAAGAGTTCAGATCCCCAGAACCCTTGTAAAAGCCAGGTGGGTGTGGCATTAATCCGTCCTTGGGAGGTGGAGACAGAGGCTCCCGGGAGCAAGCTGGCTAGCTAGACTAGCCAAGCGGTGAGATCTAGGTTCACTTGAGAGAGAGACTTTGTTTCAATAAGTAAGGTGGAGAGTGATCAGGAGAGTGACCAAGTCAACCTCTGGCCAACACAAGGTTGTGCTTGCACATGTGTGCACACCTTGTACACACACTTATACCTACACTTGTGAAAATACGCCCATAGAGGGATGCGCAGCACACACAGACGGTTGAGGGGGGAAAAACCATGTGACATTGAATTTTTAGAATCGTTTACACTATAGATTATAACTAAATTCTGCTTAAAAAAAAAAAACTTATTTAAAGAGAGTATTATGTAGCCCAGGCTGGCCTTGAGAACTCACTATATAGCTAGGGATGATCTTGAACTATTGATTTTCCTCCCTCTCCTCACCTCCCAAGTGCTGGGATTACAGGCATGTACCATCATGTCTGGCTTAAACATTTTATGCTACATTTTATTGGAGTTGAGGGAACAATTACAGCAAATAACTGGTACCTCTTGGTACCATGTTGCAGTGACTCAGCAAGAGAAAGGAGACCTAGAGAACTGGTCATTGGGTTGAAACCGGCCCTCTAAAGAACACCTCCTCATGGGTGAAGGAGACATGGTTTAATGGAGTGAAATGTTGGGTTTCAATCAATTACGAAAGACGTCTCACCCAGTCTGGTGTGGTGCCCTGAAGCTGAGGCAGGGGAGCGGAACTTTTGTACCATAGCTACCTACTCCCAAGTACAGTAGAGCGGATCAGTGGCCTAGGGAAGCTCCTCCTTGATGCAGTAGTGGTACATGTCTCTGCTCCAAGGGAGAACTCCCGGAAGTTATGAGTGCCTTCAGTTCATGAAGTCCAATGTGGAGACCACACTGGGGAAAGAGAGGGGAGAAGATTGGTGTCTGTCATCTCTTTTTTTCTCTTGTGATTTCTCCAGAATTCTTCTCCTGCTGTTGACTTCAGGACTGTGAATCAAGCATGTTATACCAAGTTGATAAATGAGGAAACCATAGCAATTTGGAGACAGAAACTCACAGAACACAACAACGCAAACACAGTCAAGTATGTGTTTCATTTCGCTTCTTCCAAAATGTGCTGGAATTTTCTAGCTTAGTAGCTGATATTCTCTGCAACTACAGAGGTTGTGAATATAAACAGAGTTTTGCCTTTATGGAATCATTCTTGTAAGTTTATTTTGGAGTCTCATCTCATTAGCCCCCATTAGCACAGTGATTTCCTCGCCAATTCTCACTGGTCTTGGCTTCCTCATTGCAAGATCTTTGAAATCCCATGGAGGAAGGCCCAGGTTGGTCTCCCAGCTGAGAGCTCTCTGTATTTTGTTACCTGTAGAAGGGTTTTTTTTCACACTGATATGTCAAAGAATTTTGAATCTTTTTTGTTTGTTTTCAGACAGGGTTTCTCTGTATAGCCCTGGCTGTCCTGGAACTCACTCTGGCTGGTCTCAAACTCACAGAGATCCACCTGCCTCTTCCTCCAGAGTACTGGGATTAAAGGCACGTGCCACCACCACCACCCAGTAAGAATCTAGAGTTTTAACAGCCTTTTATTTTTAGCTAATTTGTATAGCTTCTACACTTTTGTCATTTAATGTGATTAGTTGAAATGATAATTCAGAGGCTTCTGGGGAAAAGGCACAATAAAATGTGAAGCTTTTGTTGAGTTTGTTTTAGTTTCAAGGAAAATAGTTTCCTTTCTGTGATATACTTGCTCCAACAAGGCCACACCTCTTAATAGTGCCCTTCCCTATGTGCAAAGCATTCACACACGTGACTCTGGGGACCATTCCGCCCCAACCACCATAGTTTCCTTCTAGTCATTTACTTGTTTATTCCTTGACTTTCAAGGCAATCCTGGGTCCTCAGAAAGCAGGCACCTCTATAGATTCTGCAAAATTTAGGTAATAGGAGTAAGTCTTTACTCATCTTCCTCAGAAGGTCAATCGAATAGGAAGATGTGATCGGGCATTTATTAACTTTTGTACATGGGAAATAACAGCTCACTTTTTGTTTGTTTGTTTTTTTTGTTGTTGTTTTTGTTTGTTAGAAATGGTAGTAAGAAAATGTCCAAGCTTTTTGTTAGAAGCAGTTTTTCTTTTATGAGTTTTTACACTTGAAAAAAAAAATGTAACTTGTGGGGCAATTGTTTTTGTCCATTTGTGGGCAGAATACTGTTCTCTAAACTGGGTATGCACCTGCTGGAGGAACGGAGCTGCTCCGATGACCCAAGGGCCTGGCTGGTCAGATGACCGGCTTGCTGCTGGAGCTTATAGAAGTACTGATTGTAATTCTTCTCTCTCCTTTTCTGTCTTGAATAGTGGTGTTGTTCAGATACTGTCTTCTGCAGCTTGTTGGAATGGAAGCTTTCTGGAAAAAAAGTAAGTGACCTAGAAGCTTACAAACCTGTGTGTAATATAAATACTTACCAAAGGCCGTGAAAGACTTCTTTTGGGTAGTAGTTGGTTTTGATTGAAGGGGAAAAGCTGACATTTGCATACAATTGAAATATCCAGTAATGATGGATTAGAGGACCCCAGGGTGGCAGTGTTTACTCACCTGTCACTGGCAGATTTGCAGAGAGAAACTGCCCCTCAGGAGGTCTAGTGTGACAGAGGCAGAGGCAGGAAGTTCTCTGAGTTCAAGGCCAGCCTGGTCTACAAAGCAAAGTTCCAGAACAGCCAGGGCTGTTACACAGGGAAACTCTGTCTTGAGAAAAACCAAATAGGGGAAAAAAAAAAATTTCTTTCTCAGAAATGATTGCTTTCTAGTTTCCTGGCGTCTACAGGTATTCCAAGATTAAACACACACATCTAAAGAGTCAAAGCTGTGATCCATATATAAGAGAAAACATATTGGGGTTTCCTTTCTAAGTCTGGATGTCTTAGTCAGGGTTGTCTAGATCTAATTTTTATTTTAAGTACTTTTTTGAGGAAGGCTTGGAATAAGAGTCTATGTACCATTTGTTCATAAGTGGGCCCCTTTGCATAAGGGAAGAGTGTGTGTGTGTGTGTGTGTGTGTGTGTGTGTGTGTGTGTGTATGTGTATGTGTATGTGTGTGTTTGCTTGCAACCAGCTGCAACATCCACATCTAGCAAAAAGATACTGAAGCGGATCAGGCAAGGGACCTGCTTTTATGCTTTGTAAAAGGCTTAGCTTGAAATGGTGGTCTTCGTATTTTGACTTGGAGCGGTGGGCGGATTTGAAAATTTTAAGCCCTGTTTAAAAGTGGAATTGCTCTCAGTGCTCAGGAGGCAGAGAGAGGCAGGTGGACCTCTGTGTTCAAGGCCAGCCTGGTCTACATAGAGAGTTCTAGGCTGGCAAGGGCTACCTTGTAAGACCATTTCTCAAAACCAAACCAAACCAAACTGGGGTGGGAAGAATCACTGTAAGGCTTGTTCTGTTGGTTTTCCCAAATTAGTGTTTTGTAGTATCTTCTCTACTGGGTCCAATTTAAATCTGCCGAGAATGGATAAGTGTTTGCTTTTTGTTTTCTTTTATTACATATGGATTTTTGTTTGTTTGTCTGTTTAGAATTGATGAACATTTTAAAACCAGTTCCAGATTCCCTGGGATTGACCTGAACTCAACTAGGGTTTTATTTGAGAAGTTAATGCACTCTCAGCACTCCATGATTCTAGAACAGGTATGTTATTTGTATTTATTATAAAATGCTGTTCCCTTTGAGTTCAGCTTCTAAGACAAAAGGAACAGCAAGACAAAATGAGAGTCTTGCACAACTCTTATTAATCTTGTAAATATTAGTGTTGGGGGTTGGCTGTCTTTTGCTTACATCTTCTTAAGGAGTGGCCTCTCTGAAGTACTAGGTCTTGGTGGGTGGGAAGCCAGGAGTCTGAACCAGAGCCCGACAACTCCTATTTGCTCAGTGCTCACCGAGTGAGCAAGAGTTGTGAGTTCATCCGATGACTTATGAATTTGGAGATGAGTTATTTAAGTCTCGGATGTGTTTCAATTTCTCACTGCTTTTTTCCTCCTCTCTTACAGATATTAAACAGCTTTGAAAGTTGCCTCATTCCCCAGTTGTCAAGTTCACCCCCAGATGTTGAAGCTATGAGAATCTATTTAATACTGCCAGAGTTTCCCCTGCTTCAGGATTCTAAGTACTACATCACGCTGACTATTCCCTTGGCGATGGCCATTCTGCGTCTGGATATAAACCCTAGCAAAGTCTTAGGTGAATTCATCAAACTGAATACCACTGGTTGTGGACTTACTTTCTTTGTTTTGTTGGCTGGCTCTTGTAGATCTAACAATCTTATTTGTTGCCATTTAATACCTTTACCATTTAATTTTTTCTTTGCTGTTGATTTCCAGCTAACCCTGTTTTCAATTTGGGCAAATTGAACTGTTATTAAGTTAACTTGAAATGATTTATGACCTTAATCCCAATATTGAGATATTCATAAAGTTAGATTATTCAACTTTCAACTATTTTCCCCCCTACACTTGCTTGCAGTTGTAATGCCTCAAATATTATCATCCGTCTGTCTGTCCATCTCCAGTACTGACTTTAGGGGGTGGGAGCCAAATGAACGGATGTTGTGATACAGAGATCCCCAAGAAAGGAGAGATAGATAGAGAGTGACCTAGCGAGGACTTACGGAATGTTTTTGTTTGTTTTTTTTTTTCTTTTTTAGGACAGTTGAGTCCACACTGATTTTTGCAGGCTCTGGACACTTTGCTGAGATAAGAACCTTCCGTTCCTCAGTGAGCTGGAGAGGGTCTCTGCTGGAGTAGCGCCTGAGACATTTTTAGTAATCTCATGCAGAAACCTGTCACCTGGCTTTTTACTTTTTTTTTTCCCCCTTTCTTGGTAATTTTTTCAGGCGTTTGTTACGACTTGGTAACTTGTGTGGTTCAGGTGCCCTGAGTGTCACCGGAGCACGGCTTTCCCTGGAGCGAACAGACCTGCTTCTGGCTCTTCCATTGCTTTCATCTTCACACAAGAGATCAGTCCAGAATAATAATAATGAATGAATGAATAATACGCTAGTACTTAATACTTTCCATGATTGGGAGCATGTTTTCTTAGGTGTTTCTAACAGGTGTAAAATAGAGCAATGGCAGTTTTTAAAGACATTTTATCAGACTTTTTAAGCTTTAGTATTTTAAATTTTTTTATTTTCCTAGGCCAGATAATGCAAAATAGAATAGGATTATGGAATTTTATAATTAATTTGTTGCTAGCTTCTGACAGTTCAAATTTAAGAGCGAAACCTCACAGCAGAATGGACACAGTAGACGCCTGTCACACAGATCCAACACCTGTCAGCACTTGGTCCGTTTTTAAAATTCTTCCCCCATTTTAATTTTTTGGAGTTTATTTTATGTGTCTGGACATTTTGCCTGCATGTATGTGTGTGTACCACGTGTGTGCCTGATGCCATGGAGGCTGGAAGAGGGCATCAGGTCCCCTGGAACTGGAGTTTCAGAGGGTTGTGTGTAGCAGCGGAGGTGTTAGGAATACAGCCTCAGTCTGGAGGAACAGTCAGTGCTCTTAGCCACCGCGCCATCTCCTCAGCAGCTCTCCCACTTTCAGTTTTAATGAAATATTGTAAAGAAACCTTACGGATTTCAGTGCGGCTAAGTTCATTTCTGAAGAATCCAGTGATAAAATCCTGCTTGGTTATGTATGAGAAAGTACCACTTGGAGAGAATATATGTAATGGATTTCTTTTTATTTTATTATTTTATTTTTTAAGATTTATTTATTTTAGGTATATGAGTGCTCTATCTGCATGTACACCTTTATGCCAGAAGAGGGCATCAGATCCCACTGTAGATGATTGTGAGCCACCAGCTGGTTGCTGGGAATTGAACTCAGGACCTCTGGAAGAGCAGCCAGTGCTCTTAACCACTAAGCCATCTCTGCAGCTCGTAATGGATTTCTTAAATGTTAATTATGCCTCGTAGCAGAAGGAGTGGTTTCTCTCTTCCTCTGAGCGTAAGGTGGCACAGAATGTCAGTAGTGGAGCGAGCGAGGCTAGCACAGGAATGCTACTGCAGTAGATACAGTCAATATCCTGCTGCCCAGAGTATGCAGCTGGTCCCCACACAGCCTCGGAACTGAACTTCTTTAGATTAGCCTTCAGCATGAGTCTGAAACAAACAAACAAACAAACAAACAAACAAAAACCCCCGAAAAAACATTTAAAGAAGAAAGAGGCAGGGGAGAGGGCAGGAGCGGGGGAAGGAACAAAGGAAGGAGTTGAGTTTTAGGGCTTCTTGTACAGCTGTTTTCTCCAGATGTGTTTCAATGGTTCCTTTTAAAAATCAGTTTTGGGAAGCTGTATTGTAGACTAATAATAATTTATCTTCTAGCCGTAGGAGTTTTAGTTATCGGGAAGAAGACAAGAACCCTTGCCCGAGATTATGTCTTAACACATGTCTTTTTCCTTTCTTTCTTAAGATAACTGGTGGTCTCAGTCTTGCCCGAAATATTTCCTGAAGCTGATAAACCTCTATAAAGACGCGGTCCTTTATCTCCTAAAGGGAAGGAAGACGTTCCTCATCCCTGTACTGTTTAACAATTATGTAACTGCGGCTCTCAAACTTCTGAAGAAACTGTACAGGGTAACTCCTGGGGACTTGGGGACGGGGAGGGGCTGCTAGGAGGAAAAGCCTGCCGGGGCTTGCTCTCTCTGGGAGACTTTTCAATTCTTCGGTTTTAGTTGTTCGTTCTTTGTGCTTTCGTCAGGTCAATCTGAGAGTGAAGCATGTGGAATACGATGCGTTTTATATCCCCGAGATCTCTAGTCTTGTGGACATTCAGGAAGACTACCTCCTGTGGTTTCTGCATCAAGCGGGGATGGTAAGAATTCCTGTAAAGCCCATGTTAAAGCTTTGGCCTTTATGTGGTTTTGTTTGTAAAATGTACACTTGAGCCACATACCTTCTCTTGGACGCTAATGCTGGCGCCACACCTGTCTTGCACTCAGTTAACTTTTGCGTTCTTGAAACTTTGAAGTATTTTAGGTAACCCTAAGTGTCATAAGGGTTCATAGGGCATCTGGGGCTGGGAGTAGCTTAGTGGGAAGTGTGTGCCTAACATGCTCAGGCTCTAGGTGTGGTCCCCTGTGCTATATTAAAAAGGAAGGGAGGAAGGATGGATGGAAGGACGAGAGGGAGGGAGGAAGGATGGACAGATGGAAGGAAGGAAGGAAGGAAAGAAGGAAGGAAGGAAGGAAGACCAAAATATCTAAAGCAGTGGATTGGTGGTTGGCAGAGGCGGTCTGGAGGCAGTGGGAAATTCAGGTTGTCTTTTAATGCATTTTAGGCTCCAGTTCCACAAGGTGTGACGGTTCTGGAATTCTGTTGTATAACAGTGTGACAACTATTTCAGGGATTGTTTTTTATTTTATTTTTTAAATATTTTATCGTAAGTGTTTGGATGTTTTATCTGCATGTGTGTCTGTGCATCATGTGCGTGCCTGGTGCCCACAGAAGCCAGGCAAGGCCATTGGATCTTCTGGAGCTGGAGTTACAGACTGCAGTGAACTGCCATATGAGTCCTGGGAATTGAACCTGTGTCCTCTGCAAGAGCAGCCAGGGCTCTTAACTGCTGAGCCCTCTCTCCGGGACCTTGTTTTGTTTCTGAGATAAGATCTCATGTATGCCAGACTAGCTTCAGACTCGTTATATAACCAAAGATGACCATGGCCATCCTGCCTCCCCACCTCTTCCCACGTTCTGGAGTTACTAGTGTGCTTCCACACCTGTTCTTTGTGCATTGTTGGATATCAAACTCAGGACTTCATTCAGCTAGACAAACTCCTGCCTAATGAACTGTGTCCCCAGTACATGCAAATATTCTTAATACTGCTGATCCATACATTTGAAAAGAGTGAGGATGGTATATTGTATATTATATACTTATTTTTTTGAACCACAAATTAGATGACTGGACATTAATATATAAACTTTTGGCATCTCTTGGATCTTGGAAGATCTGGCACACAGCTGCCTTCCAGAAGTTACCAGCTGGCTGGGTGGAAGAGCATCTTCTAGATGAGGCTTTCTATGTGCTACCATCCCTACTGATTTACCCCTGGCATTGGGGAATCATTTGCTATTCATCATTTTTTAACAGATAGCCTACTTCGCTCTTCTTACATGAGCTACCCAGACCCTGTGGCCACCTCTCATTGAGGATAGCTCAATAAGGATGTCATACATTCCTGACCCAACTCTGATCATGTTTGACATAGCTATCTAGGGACTATGGGTTCCTGTCTGCTACCCTAGGCAAGGCAGCAATTGCTCAGCAATAGCAGACTGGCCTGGATATATGGGAGGGTTGTAGGATTTGTACAAATTTGAATGCAGAGAACAAGCAGTCATTTGGGACTTGTTTTTAATGCAGCTGGTGTAGCAGATGCGTCTGAGGTGAGTCCTTTACCACTGGCACAGAATTCATCACCAGCATCAGGGTGGCATTTTCCCTGTATGGTTTGTGAGCTGCTTTGCAGTCGTCTCTAAGGGCAAATTATTTACATTAGTGTATTTAACTAAATAGCAAAGGTAGTTTCCTTTGTCAAGTGGTAGATGGTCAAAGTAATGGAAATGTTTTTCTCACAGAAAATTTAAAAATTGAGACACTTGTATTTTTTTTGTAAGATTTTGTTATTGTTTTGAAAAACAAAATGCTTTTCAACAGAAATGTTTTTAAAGAGTTGATACTGGAATTTTAACATGGGAGCATCAATGGACTCTAGTTTTACTTAATTTAGAAATTATGAAAGGTCGGTTTATAAATTACAAAATGTTAGAGGTAGAAATATGTCTGAATGAGTTATTTCAGGTAATTACTACTTTGTCCCTAGGTGGAACACAGAGACCTGGGGACATTGAACAGTTTTTCCTGTAGCTCAGTTTGCTCTGACATTCAGTTCTCATTTCCTTCTGGCCCTAAGAAGGAAACTATTCATATTAGAGTTTCGATGGTCATGACCGTGGTCTCTGAGTAGAGGTGCTTAAATGAACAATTTTACCAGTTTCTTTTTGTGATAAACAAAGGTGATGTGGTAAACACACATCTTACCAGATCTCAGTATTCATCTCCTCTTTGGTAATTAAAGCCATTACTGCAACAGGGTAGAAAATTAGCTGGAGTTAGTGTGTGACTTTTTATGCTTTCTGTGGAAGTTTTTCTGTTGTACAATGTAATTAGAAATTGAAGTTTGCCGGGCGGTGGTGGCGCACGTCTTTAATCCCAGCACTCGGGAGGCAGAGCCAGGCGGATCTCTGTGAGTTCAAGGCCAGCCTGGGCTACCAAGTGAGTCCCAGGAAAGGCGCAAAGCTACACAGAGAAACCCTGTCTCGGAAAAAAAAAAAAAAAAAAAAAAAAAGAAATTGAAGTTTAAGTTTCTTGATGTCGTGAGGCTTTGCTTTAAATACTAATGGCATTTCATATTGTTTTTATTTTAATTACTTTAAAAAATAGTGAGAAATTGGTTTGCTGTATTAATATTTTAACCTAGTACTAGCATAGTATATAAGACAGCACATTCTAAGAGAACTGGCACTTGTGGGGATCCCTGCAAATGCTAATGCCTGCAGAGGAATGAACCCTGGAGAGGCAACAAAGAAGCTCAGTTCAGCACACCTTAGCCTGGCTGGTTCAAACTTCTGTAGTCTGCTGCCAGGGCAGTTTTTTTAGACACACTTAAGTACGTGCAGTACAATTTTGGAAAAAAGATTTCCTGGTAACAGTTATCTCAGTCCCATGTGCATAATAAGTTTAAGGCATGACTGCATCGAAACTCCTTTGCAAAGTGCATGTGACCATGAAGATGGGTTCTATAGCTTAAGGGCCTAGGATTTGGTGTGGTCTCTCACCTAGAAAGCGCGTAGGTCAGCAGGCTATAAAGTACATGTGACATCTCCTCTAAGGATGAGTTCTGTTGCCTGAGAAACAAAGCTAAGTAAGGATAGAGGTCTAGGGAGGGAGAGTCTGGGAAAAAACATTCTGGGGGATTTGGATGAGGTCAGGCTCTACAGATAGCAAAGGTGAAGGTCATTAACACCACTCCCAGCCTTCTGGGTGAAAAACAGGTGTGTATTTCCTCCCTTGAGACAGCCCTGTGTGAGTAGCATTCCTGATTTCTCCAGGGTTTATCTGTGAGCACTTATGCCTTCCACAGGCGTGGTAGAGCACACCTTTAATCCCAACACTTAGGGAGGCAGAGGCAGGCAGATCTTTGTGAGTTCAAGACCTGCCTGGTCCATAGAGGGAGTGGGGCTATATAACAAAACTTTATCCATTTAAAAAAAAAAAAAAAAGACAAGAAAAGGACTGGATTAAAATTCCAGCCTTGATCTGCTGCCTTTGGCCTTAGACCACTCAGTTAATTTCTTTAGGCCTGGCATTCTCATTTGGCAATGGGAGTTGTGACAGTATATGAGGATTAGTGGGGCCACTGCAGTGCCTGGCACATCCGGAGCCTTCAGGGACTGTTTTTCACAAGCAGCTCTTGATCACCTCCACATATTATTACCTGGACTAGCCAGTGGGATGGAACACAGCCTTATGTTTATCTACCTTGACGGGTAAAGCAAAGACAAAGATGATTCTGAAGTGACCGACTTGGTTCATTTTAAGAAGCAGCAACAGTGGATTATTTTATTTGCTAATAGTGTACCCTCGTCTTCATTTGAAAACTAAAAAGCGTACAGATGAATGTCCCTGAAGGCTCCCATAGAGGGCAGTGCAAGTGAGGCATTCAGTGGTTTGCAAAAAGGCCCTCAGAGACAAAATCTGAGAAATCTTGACATCTTGCTGTCTCATATACTCTGAAAAATGAATTTATTCCATAGATGCAAGTCCGTTGCAGGCAGAGACCTTGAAATACTGTTCACTGGTATCGTGGAACCTGTAGTTTGTGAGACTCATTTCTAGGGAATGGGTACCCCGGGATAAACAGCGTTGTAAGAGGTGATCGATTCAATGGTAAATTCAAAATAGTTTGCTATATTAGCATGAGAGTGAGTCAGACCGACCTGTGTATGTGTGCACTGACCTGCATTGTATGTTCCAGACTTGGTTCCGCTGGGCTGGGATTGTCTCTTGTGTTTCTCAGTGTAGAGAAATGTTCCAAGATCCCTAAAGGAATATAGTTCTAAGGGATCAATAGGATGGATTTTAATTATTGTTGCAGTTAAATGATTTCATTTAAATACGCATAAACACAAAAGGAAGTATAGTTCTTATTCATACAAGATACATAAGCCAAATTAAACGTACACATTAAATAAGAAAATATTATAGTTAGTCACATGCTTATGAGTGTCATGGACTCAGTGTAGTGAGCTGGCGTGTACCCCCCAGAAACGAATGTTCCAGCATTGTAGATGAGGACTACAGCCACCAGGCCCAGGCAGGGCTCAGAGTTCTCTTGCAGGCCTTCAGGGATGACTCGGCTTTTTTTCTCCCTGTGTTGTTAAATCTTATTCATGCAGCAAACTAGGGAAGTATTGGCTTTTTCCTTAGTAAACAGAGCATCTACCAGGCAAAAAAAATGGCTCTTTCTTTTCTCACTGTGCTTGTACAGTTAGGAGTTTACAACCCACCTGTGCCGTTATTAACAGATAAGTGTAAATTGGGTAATAACACACAAGAAGAAGAAATCTTTCAGAATGTGTTTTTATTTTGTTTAGAAAATCATTTAAAAACACAGGACATTCTAGAAGATATTAAAGCATCAGCAGCATGTCGGATCTCTAAGCATGAATAATGTGTTCATTGTTTTCTTTTGACAAATGTTGGAGATCAAGATGATCTTTATTGCTGGTTTTTGCGTTTCTGTTAATAATATTTATTGCATAACTATCACGAACATACCATGCTAGAAACATAGATGGATATGTTTGTGTCTTTCCACAGTGTCCGTTTATTGATTAGCAATAGATTCCCATTTATGGTTATTTTCCACATTGCTGTGACTAAATGCCTGAAAAAAGCAACTTAAAGGAGTTCAGAGGGATGCAGTCCCTCATGCTGGCGGAGACATGCTGTGGGAACAGCTGGGTCCACAGCATCTTTCAGGAAGTCAGTCATAGATGGCTTCCTTTTTTGAGATAAGGTCTTCTGTAGCCCAGGCTGGGCTGGAACTCACTGTGTATCCCTGCTTCCACCTCTGAGTGCCAGGATTATAAGCATGCACCATCATGCTCTCTATGCAGTGCGGGGAATCAAACTCAAGGCTTTATATGTGCAAGACATGCACTCTACTGAGCTATACCCCTAGTCTGACATTCTCATTTTTTATTCTGGCCAGGATCCCACCACATAGAACGATGCCGTCCACTTCTAGGGTGGGTCATTGCCCCTCTTAACACCCTTACCAGTATATTCAAAGGTCTGCCTTTCTGAAGATTGCAAATTGACCAAAAGAGCTAGCTATCATGTGATAGCAGACCATTACTAGCAAATTACAAGTTCTTTTATTCTAATCTAATTACTAGTATTCCTTTCGAAATCCCAGATTACATTTTACACAGTATGCATGCAGGTTACATAATGGCTACAGAAGAGTTCAAAAAGACACAGAGTGCAGAGGCGTTATGGGAAGCAGATACAGAGAACTGTATTACAGGTGCCTCCAGGGTTGCTGAACCCAACTGGATTGTTGCTGGAGGCCAGCAGAACTGAGCCATAGGGTTGAAAATGAGTCATAGCATGGAGCCCAGCTGCACGGTTATAGGATCATTAAGGTGAGGCACAGGACCTGGTCCAGATAGATGGGTAAACAGACAAGTGGACAGATGGTTGGATGGACAAATAGCAACTCAAAATAGGCCATGGCAAACAGTCGGGACTGAGCTGAGCTGACATGGGCTATGGCTGAGCTGTGCTGAAGCCCCAGGGATAGCTGGGAGTTCTATGTCTGGCAATCCCTTGAAATGCTCACAGGGTGCTCTGTGAGTAGGATCCTATCACTTTATTGTTAGATACCCTTCTTTTTGTGGGGTCCAGGGAAGTATGTTATATTTTTATTGGTCTGTCGTGTTTAGTAAGTTCTTGGGCCTGATTTTGTGCATATAGTTTTAATTCCACCATGTGCTCATGTTCATAACCTGTGCTGATAAGTGCTGTCTACTCCTATAAATCATTTATCACTCTACACCTCATGGACCGTGCCGGACAGGTGGTGGCAGCGTCCTTGTCATCCTGCCTTGTGTTTACACTCAGAATGAAGCCAGCTGATGCTTTGTAAGATGGGGTCCCCCCAGAATTTAGTGCAGTGTACAGCTTGATCTCCACAAATAACATTTTTTTTCAGAAGTTTTCCTGACAGAAAAACAATAATGTACCTGTTACATACATTTCATCGTGGCTGAATTTGTTTACTATAACTCAGAATCATAGAATCATCTTCCAAATTTATAGAGCAGCTTTTTTAAAAAATTAATTAATTAATTATTAATTTTGTTTTTTGAGACAGGGTTTCTCTGTGTAGTTTTGGTGCCTGTCCTGGATCTCACTCTGTAGACCAGGCTGGCCTTGAACTCACAGAGATCTTCCTGGCTCTGCCTCCCGAGTGCTGGGATTAAAGGTGTGCGCCACCATTGCCTGGCCTTATAGAGCAGCTTTTTTTTTTTTTTTTTTTTTTTTTTTGGTTTTTCGAGACAGGGTTTCTCTGTGTAGCTTTGTGCCTCTCCTGGAACTCACTTGGTAGCCCAGGCTGGCCTCGAACTCACAGAGATCCGCCTGGCTCTGCCTCCCGAGTGCTGGGATTAAAGGCATGCGCCACCACTGCCCAGCCATAGAGCAGCTTTTATGGGCAAAATACTTTTATCTAGTATGAGCATTACTGTTGCCTTCTCTAAGCACGTGCACAGGAGGCCGAAAAAGCATTCCTTGTATGCCAGGTTGAGCAGCTGTCACTGGAATTCAAGTGTTAGCCTCACATTTGCCATGTAGCCCAGGCTAGCCTCCAGCTGGCAGTTCTCCCTCCTGATCCTCACAGGTACGAGGAGCATAGGCACACGCCACTCTGCCAACTGGAGTTAGATTTCTTACAGAGAGAATTCAGTCAGTTCTGTGAATTACGAAGAACCAGTCACTCGCCTTAAAAATCTTACATCTTTAAGAAATTTTTGCTCAGAGAAACTGTGGTCAGTGTGTAAAATAAAGAAAAAAAATGTTAAACAATTTTAAAAGAAAAAATGAGGTTTTGCTCTTTTTTAAGATTTTTGGTTTTTTTTTCAGTCTGTGTCCATCAAAACATCTTTTTTTTCTTATCAACACATTGTCACCTATTGAAACGGTGTTAGGTTGATGACTGAAAAACCAGATAATGTGAAAAGATTTGTTATATATGTTTTATATTTAGGGGGAGGATGTTAAAATTGTGCTTTTATAATTCAAGTAAGAGTCTGTCTTTTTTTGTTTTTTTTTTTTCCACAGAAGAACAGAGCGTCTATCATACAGGTAAGTGATGCCTTTTGGACATACGGATGTATCTCCAGGGTTCTCTGTAGATTTCTGTGATAACACACGCCGACGTGTTCTCTTCTAGGATACTGTAACCCTTTGCGCCTACCCTTTCGTCTTCGATGCCCAAGCCAAAACCAAAATGCTGCAGACCGACGCGGAGTTACAGATGCAGGTAGCACTAACGTTTTCAGGGTCATTTCCTCCTTTTACTTCTTCTCGTGGTCCACACTCAGTTGTTTCATGTATATGCAACTCCCAGGTCACAGTCTTGTTAGTGAGGAAAGTCAGGGCAGGAACTGGAGCAGAGATCATGGAGGAACACTGCTTACTGGTTTGCTCTCTGTGGCCTACTCGGCTTCTTTCCTTTTTTGTGTTTTTAGTTCTAATAGTTATTTGTATATAAAAATTATTTGTATTAAATTTTAATTAAAATACAATTTTATTATTCCCCCTCTTCTCTTTTCTCCCTACTTTCTTAAATGACCCAGGACCACCTGCCCAGGGATAGTATCACCCACAGTAGACTGGGCCCACCCACATCAATCATTAGTCAAAATGCTCCAGACATGGCCATAAGCCAGTCTGATAGAAGCAATTGAAGTTGAGGCTCCCTCGTCCCAGGTGACTCTAGTTCATGTCAAAATAAATAAAGAAACAAATAAACAATAAACAACAACCAAAAAACTAATGCAAGATATTCCTGTGGAATGTATAAGGATTTTTCTCCCATTTTTTTCAGCTATTTTATTTTAATTTTATGTGTACATGAGTATTTGCCTATGTGTCTGTGCACCACATGCATATTTGGTGCCCAGTGGGCCCAGAAGAGGGCATCAGATCCCCTGGGACCAGAGTCATGAGGATGCGTGGGTCTCCTGGAAGAGCAACCTGTGTTCTGAACCACTGAGCCATATCTCTAGTTCCTTGGCTGTCTGCTGGTTGCTTTGCTGTGCAAAAGGCTTTTTTATGCAGCTCCATCAGTGGATTCTTGGGATTATTTTTTGTGAAAGCTGTTGACAGTATCTCCATTTTGAAGTAGTTTTTAACCTACCTTTTCCTCTAGTGTTTTTCAAGTCTTACATTAAATTTACTTTGATCTATTTTGAGTTGATTTTTGTATAGGGATGAAAGATTTAGATCTAGGGTCTTTTTTTTGTTTTTGTTTTTGTTTTCTTTTCTTTTCATGTGAATATCCAGCTTTACCAATACCATTTGAAGAGGCTATCTTTTTTTTCTTTTTTTTTTCTTTTTTTTTTGGTTTTTCGAGACAGAGTTTCTCTGTGTAGCTTTGGAGCCTGTCCTGGAACTCACTTGGTAGCCCAGGCTGGCCTTGAACTCAGAGATCCGCCTGTCTCTGACTCCCAAGTGCTGGGATTAAAGGCGTGCACCACCACTGCCCGGCTATCTTTTTTTTCTAATGTATGTTTTTGACCATCTTTGTCAAAGATGAGGTGTCAGTAGCTATGTGGGTTTATTTTGGTAATCTGAAATTTTTTTCTTATTCTTCTGCACAAACTATATTAAATCATACTGTTATAGGGTTGTTTAATATGCAAATTATATTAATATACAGAAAACAATGTGATTTTGAAAAATAATTTTGATGTAGATTGTATTGAATCTCAATATTGCTTTGGGAGAATGGTTGTTTTTGTTCTATCAGTTCTGTTTATCTCCTGGAGTTGTTGTCATGTTTTCCCACCTACCTTAAATATTTCTTTGTCAAGGTCTTTCACCTCCTGAGTTGAATTTCTTTCCACGCTAGTTTTGTGTTCACTATGTAATCAAGGTTACTTTGAATACTGGACTTTCTCCAGGCCCCTGTTGCTTAGATTACAGGTGTGTACCACCATGCCAGGTTCAGTAATTTTATGTTCAATACATATTTATTGTAGACTTGGAGTCATAGCTATTTTCTGTTTCTGCCAGGTAGTAAACACTTGAGGCTTTGTGGACCCTGTGTCTCCATTAAGAACCATTTAACGGGGCTGGAGAGATGGCTCAGAGGTTAAGAGCACTGACTGTTCTTCCAGAGGTCCTGAGTTCAATTCCCATGCACCCACATGGTGGCTCACAACCATCTGTACTGAGATCTGGTGCCCTCTTCTGTATACATAATAAATAAATCTTTAAAAAAAAAAAAAAAAAAAAGAACCATTTAACTCTTTTGTAGATGGCAGATTCAGAGAAGAAATAAGGAGTTAAACAAACCTAAGAACATCAAAACACCCCAAAATCAAAGCAAAACTTTATGTATATTTAAAAGCTTGATTTTTATTTATTTATTTATTTATTTATTTATTTATTTATTTATTTATTTTTTTATTTTTATTTTTTTTGGTCTCTCGAGACAGGGTTTCTCTGTGTAGCTTTGGAGCCTGTCCTGGATCTTGCTCTGTAGCCCAGGCTGGCCTCGAACTCACAGAGATCCGCCTGTCTCTGCTTCCCGAGTGCTGGGATTAAAGGTGTGCGCCACCACCGCCCAGCAAAAGCTTGAATTTTATATAATTTTTGTATTGTAAATATTACCCCTTAAGCATTTAAAATGTTCGAAAACCATTATTAGCACAAGAGTTATGCAAAACCAGGCCCTAGGGTGTGGGGCCACAATTTGCAGACCTGATGCAAAGGGGATAATCAAATGGAACTTGGTGGTCTTTAATGAATCCAAAGAGGTTTGTTTAATAGTTTGATTTTATTATAAAATATATTTTGTTTGAATGTATATAAAGATATTGGTGAATTAGCAATGCAGGACTACTAAGCCCTCCTGTTAATGGATATGTCTTCATTTGTCTTTCTGTCTCTCCATTTCTTTTTATCTTTCTCCAGTTTTGTGTCTATGTATGTCTGCTTCCATATGAATACAGCTATGACATTGTTGAGTTCCTGGTTTTCTAGTGAAATGGACATTTTTCACAGTGACTGTTGGTATCTTTTTCTGCTATTTTGAGAATCGTGTTTTCATGTACTCTGCCATAATTCTTCAAGCACGTCGTTACTTTATTCTTGATGAGTTGAAATCACTTTTCTGAGCCTAGTTATTTTGATCATATGACTTCAGGTAATCTTGTTGTGTCCATATTAGAAAGATTTATGTGACCTGTAAATATAAGTAGTGAAAAAGTTAAGGTTTGGAGAAAAGGCCAAATGGAAATGGCAGTCAGCGTCTGTGGTTCTGAGATTGTCCATCCAGGCCATGCATTGTGTTCAAAGTGGTTTGATTATTCTGTTCCAGGTGGCAGTCAATGGAGCCAACCTGCAGAATGTCTTCATGCTTCTCACCTTGGAGCCTCTGCTGGCCAGAAGCCCCTTCCTGGTCCTTCATGTCCGCAGGAACCACCTTGTTGGAGATGCCCTGAGAGAGCTGAGCATTCATTCTGACATTGACCTGAAGAAACCTCTCAAAGTGAGCCAATTGAGTGTACTCCTCTTGTTCCTTCATGAGCATATGGCAGCAGAGATCTTACTAAGATGCAGAGGGTAGCCATTCATCATTGGCTCCAACCTTTTTACAAGAATCTAATCACCTCCTTTTGTCAAATCACCAGGAGGAACATTTCATTGGAAGATCAGATTAAATGCTCTTGGGTTGTTGAGAGGTAATTGGGCTGTGCTTCGGCTGTCTGGAGTGTGCCTACTCTAGACTACCAAAAACAGTCATATAAGACGTAACTTTGACAAAACACAACAACTAAGATCTCACCTAGGAAGATTAGGATGTCCAGGATCTAAGAGACAGAAGGTCAAGGAGAAATGGAGAGATGGAAATGTGTGAAGTCATCTACAAAGCTGTTGGCTTCCTAGTATAGGCAAGTTTAGCAATATGTAATTAGTGATAAAGTATCTCTTCCCATAGACTGTGCGTTGGTGCGTAAGACTGCCTACTATGCTCTAGGCTCTGTGTGAAACTTGGTTATGCAGCAGGTTTCCTGAGAAATAAATAAGGAATGACTTGAAGTTGTTGAAGATTAAATGACTTCTATCTCTGTTGCAAATCACTTCATAAATGCTGGTTTCAGAAGTTTCAGAACCACAGTCGGCAACAGATTGAACTGATTATCTCACGTTGTTACCGTCTCCAAAATGTTCTTATAAGGACACATAGACACAACTCTAATCCCAGCTAATCAGGAGGCTGCAGTAGAGGAATGGGACGTTCACAGGCATTCCTGACAGCTTGGATAGATTTGATCTCAGAATGAAGTGTAACAAGGACTGGACGCATAGCTCAGTGGGAGAGTGCTGGATTCACTTGTGTGTGTCCCCGTGAAAGAGGACTTGTTGAGCACTTGGTTGCCATGTGTATAGATCCTGTTCAACAACACACACACACACACACACACACACACACACACACACATATACACACACACAAGACTTTTAAAAAGCCCTAATAATCCTACCTGTCTATCTGGTTGTTCTCCCTAGAACTTCTAGGTTTTATTACACACAGCCCCTGTTTTCAGTCAGTTATTCAGACAGGACTGTTGCTTGGTAGCATAGTTGAGTCTTAGGCTGGCCATTGCTTTCCCTGAAGTATTCATTTCTGTTTTCATGTTTCAAGGTGATCTTTGATGGGGAAGAAGCAGTCGATGCTGGTGGTGTTACAAAGGAGTTCTTTCTTTTGCTGTTAAAAGAACTTTTGAATCCCATCTATGGGATGTTTACCTACTATCAAGACTCACATCTCTTGTGGTTTTCAGATACAGTAAGTTCATAACGTCACAATTCAGGACACTGTTTGCACTAAACTTCCTGTTTGTTGTCAGACTAGCCCCCGGTTTCTAACATTGCAAAATTAACTATTAAAATGCCTGACACGTCCAGCCTTCAGACTGGACCTGCTTTCAAGACTCATAGTGTATTTTGTTAGCCATGAGCCGCCATGCCATTTCTAGTAGGTAAGGTTCGGACCATAGTATCCATGAAGGGCAAAAGGAAAAGTCTGATAAAGAAATTAGTTTTAGGGGCTGGAGAGATGGCTCAGTGATTAAAAGATCCAGGTTTGATTCCAAACATCCACATGATGCTTCACAGCCATCTGTAACCCCAATTCTAGAGGATACTCTCTCTGGCCTCTTCGGGCATCAAGCATGCATGTGTACACAGACATGCATGTAGGCAAAATACTTATAACAAACCAAAATAATTTAAAAGATTAGTTTAGCTCTTCCTGTTCTCTGTAATAGCACAGGATCCAGTTGAGAGGGGGAACCCACATGGAACTCCACATGTTTGGGCAGTGGATGCACACTGACCTGGTCAGCTCAGGTATTAGAGCAACTCACAGGCCAGACACTAGTGTTTTCCAATGCTAGATATATTATGGGTTCTTTGAGCATTAAGATAAATGAAAAAAAAAAATACCACCTACTATATGGTCTGTGGGCCAAGGCAGAAGAAATCCTGAATTGTAGATGCCAGAGAATGAGTTAGGAAAAAGCAACCCTTGGATACTGGAAACTTTGGCCTAGGGACTGAATAAGTCAGGCTTCTCTAGAGGACCAGCACCAACAAGATGAATATGGATTATATAAAAGGTTTTATTAGACTGAGTAGTCAACAGTGGATGTCTGTATGGTAGAACAGCTGGTCAGTCCTTGAGACTGGATGCTTCAGCAGTTCTAGTTTGGTGGGAAGGCCTGGAGGATTCCTGGAGACCACTGCTTTTTAGTCTACAGTAGAACCCAAAGAAGCTGGAGTTTGATGGTAGCAGCAGCAGCAGCAGCAGCAGCAGTAGACAATCTCAACAAGACAGAAAAGCAACAAGACAGTTTGCTTTTCCCCCAGAACTCTGAAAGGTTCCACCAGCTCTGTGGGAGGGTCTTTGCTCTCAGCTAATCCTTCCTAGAAATGCCCTCATAAACCCACCCTGATGTATGTCTCTTAGTTAATTCCAACCAGGTTAGCAAGATTCATCATCACAGAGACCCAGAAACATGTTGATCTGGGTATCAAATAGACCTGAGCATTGGTGTCCATTGCCTGGACATCTCTATAGTGCTGGGTAAACCAAGTTTCAATAACACAGATAAGAAGCACAGGATAGGCTGGTCTGGAACCAAACTAAGAGTCAGTGAAATGGACTCTTAGTGATGGGATGATCCTAATCAGAGTATGATGGCATGATGGGATCATCCTTTACAATTAATAAATTCTATCTAAAAGGCCAGGAAAATGCTTTAGTGAAAAATTTAAAAAGAGAGAGAGAAAAAAATGGTTTTAAATTGTGTTGGGCATTGGTAGTACCATATATATTCATTTTTTGGTTTTCGAGACAGGGTTTCTCTCTGTAACAGTCTTGGTTGTCCTGGAACTCGCTTTGTAGACCAGGCTGGCCTCAAACTTTCAGAGATCCACCTGCCTCTTGCTCACAAGTGCTGGAATTAAAGGCGTGCACCACTCCGCCCAGCCATATATATTCTTTTAATGATGGTAGTTTGTATTTGAATATGTACACATAGACTTTTACTTTTTAAAAAAAAAATTCAATAGGAGAGCTAAGTTTTAGATGCTATTGCTAGAGCTGGGGGTGTGGCTCCATGGTAGAGCACTAATCTAGCATGCATTAGTACCTGGTTTAGATTGCCTGCATTTTAGGGGCTCCTATTTCATCCAGCCTAAAGTTTAGGGATTTTGGGCTCCTAGAGTTTTCTCCTTAGATTTATTGTCCTCAATGATAATAGCAGTCGCATCTGATGATTGAAGTTAAAATTCACTAATAAAGATTCACTTCATGTACTTAGTCAACACATGTAGCCAGTGGCTACGGTCAGGGCTGGTGCAGAATCGAAGGGTTCCATCATCACAGAACGGTCTCTGAAGCGCCCTGCTGGAGACAATAGGAAGCTGTTTCTATACCATCTGAAGAGTTACGGGTGCTTCACTTTGCATTGCATCTGTTAACAGTAGCAAACTTTGATCAGGGAAGTTTCTCTGCCTCAGAGCGTAAATATAAATATGGGCTTCATTCTAATATACTGAAACATTTTGAGCAGGTGGTAGAGTATTTCGAGTCTTCCAATACTATTTCTTTCTAATACATTTACGTGCCCCCCGACAGTGTTTTGTAGAGCGCAACTGGTTTCACTTGATTGGCATAACCTGTGGACTAGCTATCTACAACTCCACTGTGGTTGATCTCCACTTCCCATTGGCTCTCTACAAGAAGTTACTGAATGTAAAACCTGGCTTGGAAGATTTAAAGGAACTGTCACCAGCTGAAGGAAGGTAAAGAGCTAAAAGTTAGGCTGCTGATGTGAAGACCCGTTCTCATTGCTCTCGCACAGGGATCTCATTGCTCTCGCACAGGGATCTCATTGCTCTCGCACAGGGATCTAAGATGGAGAGCAACATACGTGCGAGTTTGGTTGTATTGAAGCATGTAGATTATATAGCACTTGCTTGAATCATTGCCTGTGTTACTGCATGGACAAGAGAGGAAATTAAAAGAGTGTCCTGGGGCTGGAGATGTGGCTCAGTGGTTAAGAGCATTGGTTGCTCTTTCAGAGGACCTGGCTTTGGTTCCCAGGACCCATGTGGCTGCTCACAGCCATCTGTAACTCCAGTTTCAGGGGGTCTAATGCCTTCTACAGGCACCAGGCATGCACAGACAAACACACAGGCAAAAACAACCATACACCTAAATGAAAGAAAGAAATCTTTATGAAATAAAAGGGATGGGGCACAGCTCCTTAGGAATAATCTCTGCTTTCATTATCATGTACCCACCTACCAAAAGGGAACTTTGAGCCTTGTCAGGGTCCAGAGGTAACAGTGGGGAGATTACTGAAATGAGAGATTTTCAAAAAGTTCATTGATAGAGTGATAAATAGTTCCTATACTATACAACTGACCCATGTAAAGAATACTTAAAATATACTTGAGTGTTTTAAGTTGTGTGACTGTCATTGTAGTCAACTTTTAGAACATTTTCACCACCTAAAGAACAGCCGGGCAGTTTGTTATCTTATCCCTGCTCTCCGTACTGTTAGTCCTAGGTGAACACTAGTCTGCCTTCCTTCCGCCCCCATCTGGAATTTTTTTTTTTTTTTTTTGAGATAAGGTGCCGTTCTGTAGCCTGGAACCAGCTGTCCTCCAACTCACAATCTTTGCCTCCTGAGTGCTGGAACTAAAATTATGTGCCACCATGCTACCTACTCTGGATATTTTTAAAAAGTGGAATCTTACAGTGTGGTTCATTTTGTCTATTTCACTTGGTATGTTTTCGAGATTTGCTCCGTTATAACATGAATCAGTGTTTCATTTTTTACACTGGCAGGTAATATTCCATTGTGTAACATTCTGTTGTCTGCCATACCGTTCTATGATAGGCCACTGTGTAATACTCCTTTGTACACATACATCACATTTTGTTTCTCCATTCTTCTGTTGATGGACAGTTGGAGCTTTTCAGCTTTGGAATATGAATAGTGTTGCTGAAAACATTTACATGCAAGTTTTTGTGTAGACACAAACTTTTGTTACTCTGATGTATGCCTAGGAGCAGAATTACTGATTCATATGCTAATTCCACGCTTAGCTTTTTGAAGAACTATCAGAGTGCTTTTCGCAGTAGTTAAGACACATTTTTTTGTTTTGTTTTTCGAGACAGGGTTTCTCTGTGTAACAGAGCTGTCCTGGAACTAGCTCTGTAGACCAGGCTGGCCTCGAACTTGAGATCTACCTGTCTCTGCCTCCCAAGTGCTGGGATTAAAGGTGTGAACCATCACTGCCTGACTCAAGCCACATTTTTTATGTTACTCTCATTTTGGGGGGAGTGAGCTCTTGAGTCCCCCTTTTCTTGACTTTTTCTCAGTTGATTTTGGGCAGCAAACAGTTAAACACAGCTGGCTTGAGAGGGAGGGAGTGGCTTCTTTTTTTAATGGGAAAAGGTGCTGGTTTTAAGTTGGGACATGGGCTGGCAGTATAGCTCAGTGGTACCACCATGCTAGTCTAGGGTCCCAGAATCTCAGAGTTCAATCCTAGCCCCCGCAAAACAACAAGCGTAGCTGCCTATAGTAATGAGCTCCTGTAATCCCAGTATGCAGGAGGCTGAGGCAAGAAAACCAGGAGCTTAAAAGTAGCCCTCACATCACAGCCAGTTCAAAGCAATACTCTGTGTTAAAAAATAGTGTATTTACAGAGCATGGGGGTGTAGCCTAGGTTTAGCTCCTAGTGCAAGAAAAAAAAATGCTTAAGGTGAAAGGAGAAGTTTCTAAGGTACCTTCTAGAAATGGGATTGTCATCATATGTGTATATATATATATATATATATATATATATATATATGTCATATATATTGTCAAATGTCAAATATATATAAATGTCAATATAAAAAATGCCAGTCCTAAGAACTCAGGAGGAATGGAGGGGTGGGAGCATCAAGGAATTTAGAACATGGAGAAGAGCAGAGGAGACACAGCAGTGCTGATTCACTTGGGTTGCTAGAGAAGGCTGCAGTGACAGCTGTGGCTGCTCTTGGCTCTGCAAACCTGTCTGAAAACAGTGTTCTGCGGCATTGTTCCGGTTGTCTGCGTAGTAGCGGATTGAAGTTCCGTGGTCGGAACTTCTCCCTCCAGTGGTTCTTTTCTTTGTTCTCCCTAGAGCTCTCTGTCTGCCGATTTGCCCCATCAATTTGACATTAGCTCACACTTCCACGAGACTTTGGCTTAGTCTGTGAGAGGGCAGGAAGGCACAGGGCACAGCAGGCATGAAGTCCAGAGCTTGCTTTGTCGTTTCTTACCTTTTACCTTGGGAGGCCGAGGCTGGAGGGTAGCATTTTACGATATGTTTCTCAAAAGGCTGGCGTGTGAATGATTTGACCCAGCACAAGGAAAGCTGTGAAAACTGCCATGATGCAGTTACTCTTAGGGAGGATGAGTGCGGTTCTGTCATCATGAAGGTTGTTAATGTCTGCCCTGTTTTTTTTAATCTGTCCTGCTGTTTTTTGATCAGGAACACTTAGAATCTGATTACTTTCTCTTAGAGATTATCTCTTCTCTTTAACCTTACCAGAGAAACCTGCTGAACAGACACTCACATACCCTAAAAAATAAGTACATGAATAAAATTAAAATTAATCTTTTTGAAAAATGGGCTGGCAAGATGGCTCAGCAGGTAAAGGTACTTGTGAGCACACTGGACAACGTGAGTTTGATCCCCGGTAGGGAAGAACCTTCTCCCAGAGTTGTCCACTCACCTCCACATGCTGCTATGGCATATGTGTGCTAATAAATAAATAAATATGTTTTTTAAACCTACTGAGCTTGACACCGTTGGAAGAACCGGCAGCTATGTACATGGATTTGGACAACCTAAATCAATCTCCACATTGAAGTCTTCAGCCAAGAAAGCTGTCCTAGTTAGAACTTCAAGGCACTTGGTTTCATGAATCTGGTCCAGGTCTCCCATCATCGTTCCTTTAATCACTCAGACTGCCTGTGTGGTGTGTCCCTTTTGAGAGCTTCCAGCATCAGGAGTTTGAGGATAACGTCTTTTGTCATGTCATGTACTAAAATTATGCCATTGTACAGTGATGGCTTTCATATGCTGGGGCTGCCCCAAACATCCCATGTTTCTAGGTAGTAGATCTTTGGAGGTTTCTTCTTTGTAGTCATGAACTGAGCAGCCCATATTCAGGGAGGAAGTTCCCGGGACTTGATTTTGGTATAGAAAACGGACTAGCGAAGATTTCCCAACATCTGACTCTTCTAGTATCAGTGCCTTCACCCATTCTGTCTTGTCACTTCGATAAATCTTGATAGAATTGCAGGGCTAGATTCTCTGAAGAAAAAAGTGTGAAGCAGTCTAGTTATAATAATATGTTCTATTTGGAGCTGACGTATGATGATTGTTTATATAAATACTGTCTTAGTTAGCGTTTCTATTGCTGTGAAGAGACACCATGACCATGGCAACCCTTATGAAGGAAACATTTAATTGGGGTGGTTTATGTTTTCAGAAGTTCAGTCCATTGTCATCATGGTGGGACATGGAGGCATGTAGGCATATATGGTGCTGGAGAGGTAGCTGAGAATTCTACATCTTGTACAGGCAACAGGAGGTGGTGTGTCTCACTGGACGTGGCTTGAGCATATATGAGACCTCAAAGCCTGCCTCCACAGTGACACACTTCCTCCAACAAGACCACACCTACTCCAGCAAGGCTCCGCCTCCTGGTAGTGCCACTCTCTTTGGGGGCCATTTTGTTTCAAACCACCACAAATGTGTTCTGGAGAGTATGTTTCCTCAGCATTCCTCAGAAAATAAAATATCATATCTCTGCATTAGTAAGTGAAACAGGAATTGATGCTATACTGAATCCTAAACACCATGATGCTGAATAGCCAAATTTGATAAGATCAAAATCTCCAAAGTCTAAAATTCTGAAAATTTCAGTCTCCAGAGATTAAAGCTACAAAGGGTCAGAAAGATGACCCTCTGGAGAAGGGCTGGTGTGATCATATGTGGTATAGGTGCCTTGTCTTAGGTACAGTGAGGACCCAGAGAACTGTGTCTATGACGGTATTTCCATAGGCTAGTGTGAGTTTGAGTGGATCTTTCTATAGCTTCCGATACTGGACATAAATTACTTGAAGCCTTCCAAAGTTTTTTCTTTGGTTGGTCTTGTCTCTTTGTTTTTAATCTTGTTGAACTTTTGCAAATCTGACATAGTGAGAGTCTGCTATACTACCACTGGCTTTGTGCATGTGTATAAAAACGTTAAAACTTGCTCAATAGGAATGATATTTCCTTTTTATACAAATGCATTATAAAAGATAAAATTTCTCAAGATCTTAGTTCTTTGGGTGACTGTATAGCTGGTGGTGAGCCATTGTGAAGTTTGACCATCATTTTGAAGGATTTGGGCTATTCTTTACTTTATTTCAGACAACCAGACTTCTAAAGCTGCTGCTCACACCTGCCAAGCAGTGCTGTTTGTTTCTACAATCAGTTTTTTGATGTATTCATTTGTGAATATTGTTCATGTGGCTCTTAACTGTTGTACCTTTATAACTGTGATTTGTGTTTCTGAGTGTTTATGCTTCTGAAAATTTCTGTATTATTTGCCTATTTTGTGTTTTGAAGTGGTATCATAAGTTATATCTTGTGTTGTTATGTTTTCCAAATAGCTTTAAGAGACTTTTCTGTTTGCTGGTTTGCTTGAGGGGGGGTATTTTGTTCTTTTTTTTTATTTTTTAGGAATTGGTATCGAACCAGGAACTCTGCTAAGTGGGTGAGCTACACCCACCCACCCCCAAAGAATTTTTTAAATTAGCTTTTCTGGAATTAAATTTGAGATTTTGGACTTGGGGAATTTTAGATATTAGGGATTCTGATATTTGAGGATTTCAAGATTTGGAATTGTGGTTTGAGGAATTAGGTCCTCGCCCACCCTTTAGATTCCTATCTGGGTAAGGAGACTGTCTGAATAACTTTTCTGTTGCTGTGATATAAAGCCAAGAGGAATTTATTTGGGCCTACAGTTTCAGAGGGCTAACAGTCCCTTGTGGCAGGGAAGCATAGAGGCAGCCAGCAGTCATGGCAGCCAGCAGGAACTGAACAGAGTGCTCATTTCTCAAACCTAGCCAGGAACCGGAGAGAGCAAGCTGGGAATGAGAGTAGGTTTGGAACTTCAGAGCTTGCCCCCAGTGGCACTTCCTCTAGCAAGGCCACACCTTCTAAACCTTCCCAAACAGTACCAAGTGGGGATCAAGTATTCAAACACATGAGCCCATGGAGGCCAGTCTCATTTATACCACCACAGTGACTTTGTGGCCCTGTTTTTTTGTTTTTGTTTTTTAATGGCAAAAGGATTATTTTACTAATATGTATGGGTAAAACCAGTCTATGGAGTCCTTACAGCACCATGTTCTCGTGTTTGTGTGTGTGTGTGTGTGTGCGTGTGTGTGTGTGTGTGTGTGTGTGTGTGTGTATATATATATATGCATGCACTGAGCAATGCTAAGGAGGTGCAAACACAAGCCCATCAGACGTAAATCCATCTGAATTTCATCATCAGTTTAGGAATATGTGTCAGCAGGGAAGGGAGTCTGTACAGTCTGCTCCCATAATTCTCTAAGGTTTAGGTGCATGGCTTTCTGTTTTCTGAATTTAAATTCTCTAGACTTTTCTTCTTTAGTTTTCTTGGCAAAGACGTAATTAAGGTAGAAACACCATCGCAACATTTGATTTGCCTCTTTTCCTGTTCTTCTGTGACTAGGAGTCTTCAAGAGCTCCTGGATTACCCGGGGGAAGATGTGGAGGAGACTTTCTGCCTCAACTTCACGGTACGCATTCCTGTATTTATGATCGAGGTTGTTCCTCATGGTGATTACAATTCGTAATTAATGTTAGATTTCCTACAGAACAACCAAGTCAGAGACTTGAGTCAGACTACTTTAGTTTTCATATCTTGAATTCAGTAAATGTGTTGTAGAGAAGAGTCTGTGTTTATCTGTGTACTTAGTAAAGTTGCCAAAACATGAATCTTCTTTACTTTTAACATGTAAAAGCTACTGTTTTCTACAGTTCATGTTGCTTTCCCCTGGATCCCATTTATTGGTAACTCCATAACTTAAGGTGTTTTTGAGGTCTTCTGACCCCGATTTTTACTCTACACCCCCGTTTCCTGTAAACGTCATTAAATTACATTTACTCCCAGTTTCTCTGCATCATTTGGGTTCTAGGAAGGCAAATTAGTTAACAAAAATGAAAACACATCTTTTTCTGTGTTAAGGTGTGCCGAGAAAGCTACGGGGTGATCAAACAGAAGAAGCTGATACCCGGGGGGGACAAAGTGGCCGTGCACAAGGACAACAGGTTGGTCCTGAGCTTGGGCTGCTGGATGGAGGTTTGTCTGCTTTATTTTCCTGAAGTTTGATGTTTTAGGCCAGAATTGAAGTGATGTTTTAATCTCCGTACGGAGAAGGTAAGGGCAGTAGAGCAAGAACTTGAAGACTACAGAGAATTTTTAATAGCAGGGCAAGACATGGATGTAATGACTTCTTCTCTGTCTTGCCTGCCAGCTCCCAGATAACCACATGGAGACTTTTTATTAATTATGAAAGCTTGACCTTGTTTCTAGCTAGCTTTTATAAATTAACCCATTGCTATTCATCTATGTGCTGTCACGTGGCTCATGGCTTTTACCTCTTCACCTATATGTTCTGCTTCCCTTGTGTCCTGCTAGCAACTCCCCCTTTCTTCCTCCCAGAGCTCTCTCTTTCTGGAAGCCCCACCTATATCTCCTGCCTAGCTATTGGCCATTTAGCTTTTTATTAAACCAACCACAGTGACACATCTTTACACAATGTAAAGGAATATTCCACAACATTCCCTCTTTTTTGTCTAAATTAAAAAAGAAATGTTTTAACTCTAACACAGTAAAAAATTATATACAATAAGAAATAATATTAACTAAGTAAACAGGAAGTACTCTGTAACATTGGGACGTCCATCTTTGGCCTACCGGCCTAGTATATCTGACAGACATTTCTGTGAAGCAGGCATTTTGAAAAAATACCCCACTTTGTCTTGACAAAGTTTTGCAGTTGTCTTCTTTTGTGTCCTGCTTGTCCAAGTTGGACAGCATACTGTCAGCAGTCAAGACAAGGGCAGTTTTTTTGCCCAGTAGCTAGCTTTTGCCACAAAGAAAGCAAACTCAATATGGAGGTTCTTCGATGCCCATCATCTTCTCTGGAGTAGATTGGTGCTGTCTCATTGTCATGAAAAGTGTTATGTTATTAAAACATCTTAAATGCTATATTCTGTAGATCTCTGAAGTGTTTGAAGAGTGTCTGTCTATCTAAAATATATCTCTGTTTGTCCTTGAAAACATACCTAACATGGCTATAAATAACTTAAGGACTAGAAATTTACATTACATTTTTAAATGAGCTGCATAGATACAATACCTTAAATAAGAGTGGAAACTTATATGCAGTATAATAAAAATAACCTTAAATTTGTATCAATGTACGTAAATCCATGCCAATGTAAAATATTTAAGACTAATGGTTGTTGAAAAGTAGACTCAACAATCCACCCTTTTATCCCATCATTTCTATACTATATCCCCATTTTTCCCTTCAGAAAGAGATCGTGAATATAACCTCCTTTGTTTAGTTTTCTACCTGAACAAGACCAGTAACAATTTGTAACCAATCCCCTAAATGATGACAAACATCCATAACCCATTGAATGACCCAAGACCACCCACTCCACTTTTGGGAATGTGGACATAATGTTTTCTAGACTGCTTTCTGTTATCTGGGGGGTGGGGGAGGGTGAGGTAATAGCATCTTTAACTCCATTTTAGACAGTAGCTCCTCCGTGCTCACTAATCCAGCTCAGTTCTGATCTGCACTGTACTGATAGTCAGACTTGTTATCACTATCACTACAAATAACCCGAGAAAAATAACAAAGACTAAATATTTTTGGCTCACAGTGGAACCTGAGCTGGTAGAGAACTGTGGTAGCATGGTATGGTAGAGAAAAACTGCCTCTGCCATGGTAGCCAGGTATGCAGAGGAGCTGTGTAGGTAGTACTTTCTTGTCGGGACCACCAGCCTACAAATAATGGCATGGAGACTTATTATTAGTTGTGAAAGCTTGGCCTTTAAGCTAGGCTTGTTTCCAACTAGCTCTTATAACTTAATTAACCCATGATTTTTAATGTATCTTCTGTCATGTGGCTTTTTACCTTTCCTTAGCATGGCACATCCAACATTTCATTGTATTGTTCGTGTCTCTCACGCGCCTAGATTCATCCTGAGTTTTTCTCTCTGCCCAGAAGTCCTGCCTGTGCTCCCCTGCCTAGCTGTTGGCCACTCAACTCTTTTTTTAAACCAATTACTGTGACACATCTTCACACGGTGTAAACAAATATTTTGCAACAAGGCTGGGAGAGGCCAGGAGAAAGATACATCCTTCAATGATAAGCCCCACTGGCCTTCTTCCTCTGTTAGGGCTACCTCCTCATAGCCCAGTTAATACGAACTCTTTAATGGGTTAACCCATTGATAAAGTTAGTACTGTTGTGACCCACTCATGTAGTTGGAAGGTTTCTCCAGTCTCGCTCAGCCCCAAGGTCCCAGAGCCGCTTATAAAATAATCATTCAGAGGTTTAATATTAGTTACCAATAGCATGGCCTATGACAGGCTTCTTCCTAGCTAGCTCTTATAACTTTGACCCATTTCTGTTAATCGATAAGTTGCCATGTGACCGTGGCTTATCGGTATTTTCACATCTTGCTTCTCCTGATGGTGCTGGCGTCTCTCTCGCCTCCCCTTTTTCCTTTCACTATCTCTCTTAGATCTTCCTGCCTGGCTCCATTTTGCTCTGCCATAGGCCAATGCAGCTTTATTTATCAGCCGATCAGAGCAACACATATTCACAGTATACAGAAAGACATCCCATAGTACACTCATGTCTTAGAAATTCCACAAGCCAGGGACTGAGCTTCAACACATGTGCCTTCTGAAGGGACAATTTATTGTTCAAATATCTCTATCTGAGGGACAATATCAAACTTATTTTGGGGCTTAATCCTCAAAGCTAACACCATCCTATGCTCACCTCAAGCCTCAGGTTACTTTACCTGTGCCTCTGACTAACGGGCTTATAAATCAGATTTTCAGTATGCCCTCCCTCATGCTGATTAGTTTGATTGAAAGGGTCATAGAACTCAGAGAAATGCTCACTTATGGTGGGATACAGATGAAGAGCTGCATAAGACCAGGTATGGGGAAACAAGCTTTTGTGCTGTTTCTGGGTCACCTTCCAGTAACTTGCCTCTAAATCATGTCTGGTCAGGGTTTGTAGAGACTTCTTTAGTGTATCTAATGCTAGTAGAGTGCCTGGGGAAACTCAGCAGTGCCTGACTGTATGGTTCTTCTTAGCCTGTGTTGCATTCTTGGTGTGGATCAGACTTCCTTTTGAAATGGGTGTCTTATTATCTATTATCAGCCAAGGTAGGTCACAGTAAGACAGGGACTGTAACCAGGGATCTTTGGACAAAATAAAATGGTACACACACATCTCAGAATATCACACTGGTGACTTAGTATATTTAAGGTGAGATTTATGATTCAAATTTAAAGATTTAGCAGAGTTGTCAGGATGAATCTCAGTCCTTGAGTTCACTTGTTAGAGGAAGGTAAATATTAGAATTTGTTTAGTTTTGCATTGAACTATGATAATCTGCACAGACATTCATTCATTTTACAGACACTGAGTGTTTACTGTGTGCCAGGCATGTTACAGACTGTAATAGATGACTATTTAATATCCTTCTATCTGTGTTTTGGGAATATACACAAATATGTAACAGATTATAGTATATGTTACATCATGTGTCATAAAGCTAGGAGAGAAGCAGCAGGGTTTTTATAAGATATTTAAGAATGTAAATGTGGGGCTGGAGAGATGGCTCAGCGGTTAAGAGCACTGGTTGTTCTTCCAGAGGTCCTGAGTTCAATTCCCAGCAACCACATGGTGGCTCACAACCATCTACAATGAGATCTGGTGCCCTCTTCTGGCCTGCAGGCTGAACACTCACTGTATACATAATTAATAAATAAATCTTTAAAAAAAAAAAAAGAATGTAAATGTGGGGGCACATTTTAGGCAGAGTGGATATGTGAGTCAGAATGTTCAGGCTTGATAGATGATAGAAATTGGCAAGGATTTGTGAGTGGGCCAGGACATGGTGGGTGCAGAAATTTTAGAATGAAGATTAGCAAAGCCTTGAATAGGGCTTGGATTAAAAGATAATTGATCTTAGTTTTAGAAAGATAACTTATGGAAATAGACAGTGTGCCCAAAGACCTGAGAGGAGGCCATTGAGTTGAATCTGGTAAAGAATGGCAAGAGCCAGGTTGGAAGTTGTAGGAATATCAAGTTGGTTATGTGTGAGTGGCACAGTCAGCAGGTGTCTGATTATGTGGGAGCAAGGCTTGAATTGGTAACAGTTTCTCATGTGGGTAGCTGTATAACATGGAACAGACTATAAATAAAGCCGGTTCATTGAGGGAAGTTCTGTTACTTTGACTATCTGATAATACCCAGGCAATTATTTAAAGCAGGAAATTTGTGTGGGTCTCAGGAAAGAAATCTCATTCGAAGTCTTTCCTTTGGTTATGCATGCCAGCCTTAGTCACCAGTGAGTTTGAAGTCACTTGAAGTGGTAAATCAATAGAAATGCTAAAAACAAGAATAAAGGGAATATGCATTCCTAGGAGGAGCTGTATAATTAGAAAGCAATGCAAGCCATTGAGATGAGAATTTGAGCATTGCTACCTCCCACACTGGCTAGCAGTAAAGCTTGTAGGCGAAGAGCAGGGGAGGTAGGGGTGAGAAAATGCTTGTCTCCAAGGGGGAAGGCTGTGGGTGAGGGAAGCCTGGACACAGGGAAGCTGGGCTTCAATTAGGCTCTGAGTAAGGTTGTAGAGTCACAAGATTGTATTTGTAAGTGTGTGTATACACACACACACACACACACACACACAGTTTTGACTTTAACATAGTAAAATTATATATAACAAAACAGTTATCAAGCAAGAATTACAGTTACAATATCTAGTTTATTTATATTTGGCAAATTCAGAGAAAATATCCTATTTATGGTATATTTGTGAGTCTAAGTTGTATGCAGGAATGACACTTGCAGAAATAATGCATGAGAGTAAACAAGCATATTACTGTTTTATGTAATTATTTTAGAGTGTTACTGACATACCAAAAAAAAAAAGAAAAACACACACACACACAAACAAACAAACAAACAAAAAACACTGGTTTCACCTCAAAAGGAGTAAGAGATAGTTTATTATAGAGCCAAATGAGTGACCAAGACATGGGAAGCATGGAACTCAGTCATCCCAGTTTCCATGTTCCAACACGGCAATTTATAAATACATTGGTGGAAACCTTAGAGAGGCAGGTTGCAGCAAGATGGAGAAATCTCTTCTGTAGGCCTCTGGTGCTGTCTGCTAAGTTATTTACTCCAAAAGTTTTTATCGTTTAATCACAGGATGGTAGAAACAACGTTAGTCACAGAATGGGGTAAGAGGTTAAGTCTAGCCCAAGATAAACTGTAATCGGTCTCTGGACTTACCATATTCTAACCTCTCCACATCACTGCTGTTCAAATCAGTGAGTCAGATTTTGCAGACACAGCTTCTCTTGGAAATTCTGATTCTCCGTTGCATGGGCAGCCACCTCAGTCATCAGGTGTGTGTGTGTGGCTTGGCCTGTGTAAGGACACACTTTGAAGCTCACACAGTGATGAAGTAGCATGTAAGTGTGGTTCACCGAGGCATCCCCAAATGCATGGCTAGATAGTCTTTCTACAAGATGTTTTACCTTTTGTATTAACTTGGCTTCAGACAAGAAAGTGTGTGTGTGTGTGTGTGTGTGTGTGTGTGTGTGTGTGTGTGTGTGAGAGAGAGAGAGAGAGAGAGAGAGAGAGAGAGAGAGAGAGAGAGAGAGAGATTGATTTGTTGGAAATTAACAAGAAGAAGACAAGAAGCCTGGAAAGGGGCATTGGAATATCTCACACTCAGGTGAGTCCTCCAAGTGCACTTTGTGTTGGGTGCACTTGAAGGACAAAAACAGTCCAGTGCAGTACAGGCAATTCTGCAATATAGTCTGTAGTTGAGGCAGTTTTAGGCATTTATAAATCCTTTTTATACTGTTATTAAATTATTTCTTTCGCACTTTCCTTAGTTAACAGACATTTTTTCTGAATCAACAATCCAGTTGAGTCAGCAACTGCAGGATAAACTGCGTGGGAACACTGAAATAGAACTGTTTATTTAGGGAGAGGAGCGTTCTCCCATGCCACTCTAACTAAGCTAGGGAAGACTGCATTGCCGTGGTTTAATCTGAAGACAGTCAGAGAGGTCATCTTAAACACATACATATGGGGGGGCGACACATCTGGTATAGACCTGTTCACTCTTGGATACTGGAAAGTGGAGAAGAGGTCACTTACGCATGAAAGTGCATTTTGTACAGTGATGGATAAACCTGGGTTGTTTCTTCCGGGAAAGAGGAGTGAGGCGTTGCTGGGGAAGCTTCACTTGTACAGCTCACGTGGCTCAGGTAGGGGATTAGATTGAAAAAGGCTTGCAAAGGCAGAAAAGCTAGGCTTCCGTTTGCAGGCGATGAAAAGTCACTGGTGTTTCGTTAGCAGAGAGCAGCTGTGTTATAGAAGCGTGTCCGGGACACACTGTTTACTTTGCCTTACCTTCTCCATCCACTGTTTAGTTCAGTTGCTGGCCCAGGTGTCCTAATGAGCCTTGCTGAATCCGGTGCTTCTCAGGGTCAGTGACCACTTGCCCTTTGAGGGGAGCTTGTTTGTTTAAAAGACATGCCTGCTCTCTTCTCTCTTGCTGGCCTCCCTTTGACATCAGTGCTGCTCTCACAAAATGGCTACTGTAGGGTGTGCGAACGGGACCAGAAAGAGAGTGCATAAACCTAGGTAAGAGTAGTTACAAGACAACACACACGAATCCCATTTCGTCTTGTGCATTCTCATAAGCAGGTTCCTTTAGTGGCTCCTAAAGTTGCAGGAGTTTCATACTGTCTGTTAGCAAGCAGTCAGTTCCAGAGCAAACATGACTGGCAGCCCTCTAACCCAATTCATTTCTTTCACTGTTTGATGGGCAATACCAGTATATCCCACAGGCTGAGGACTCAAGCTTCAAGATTCCCCTGGCCCCTGTCTGGTGCCAGTTGTGAGCCTCAAGTTGTTTTACCTTGGTTGGCTTCTGATTGACTGGCTTGTAAATCAGTGTTCTCATAGCCCTGACCACCCCCCACCCACCCCCGTTCTATTGGTATGTTTCACGAATTTCAGGGAAGTAGTTACCTCTACCAGTCATTGTAAAAGACATTACATGGGGTACACATGAGATTGATGCCTTGGGTGAGGGATGTGAGAGGTAAGGTATGGAAGAAGCATGTGCTTCTTCTCAGGTTGCATCACTTTCCAGGAACTCCTACGTGTTCAGCCATCCCATAGCTATCCAAACCCTATCCTTTTGGGGTCTAATGGAGTGTTTATTATTTATGCCTAGCCAACGGTGTAGAAATTTTAGTGGGTACAAATCTTGCCGGGCAGTGGTAGTGCACGCCTTCAATCCCAGCACTCGGGAGGCATAGCCAGGCAGATCTCTGTGAGTTTGAGGCCTGTCTGGTCCAAAGAGCAAGATCCAGGACAGGCACCAAAACTACACAGAGAAACGCTGTTAAACCCCCCCCCCAAAAAAAAGAAGAAGAGGGTACAATCTAATGCTAGCATACTGAGTGGAGAAACCCAATTGAGGCCTGTTCAGGTTTTTCCTGGACTATGTAGAATTTCTTCCTTTCAAGCAGTGATTCTCAACCTCCCAAATGCTGTGACCCTTTAATACAGTTCCTCATGTTGTGGTGACCCCCAACCATAAATTATTTTCATTGCTATTTCATAACTGTAGTTTTGCTACTGTTACGACTTGTAAATATCTGTGTTTTCCGATGGTCTTAGACCTCTGTGAAAAGGTCATTTGACCTCCAAAGGGATCGTGACCCACACCCTGAGAACCACTGCTCTAGAGTATAGGGCAGAATACCTTTGAAATGGAGTTCTTGTGACCCATTATGGGACATGGTCAAAGAGTTATGGGTTGTTGTGATTTTTTTAGTGTTGGGATTGGAACTCTGGGTTCTGTCAATAATAAGATATTTGCTGTCATGATTGCTTTGGATGAGAGAACAAGAGGACTACAAATCCCACTCAGATGAGTTAAATGCATCCAAGGATGAGAACAGCTGTCTGCTGAGTCTCTCCATAGCGGTAGTCACATCTGGATTACACTGTACTGCTTCACTCCTTGTAATGAAGTACTTTTTATATTCCATAGCATGTTATTACCGCGAAATGGAAAAAGATCTTAAATTGATGCAGCTAAATTCCAGTTTCGTTCTAAAGGTCATCTAAATCCATAGAGAGAACTCAAGAATGGAGCCGTGACTCTAAATGACTTCTGTTGACCCCTCATGAACATTGGTGAGGGGTGCATGCAGGCTTCAAGATCCACATTATATTTGTACTGGGTTGTTACAGGGACAAAAAGATAAAGAAAACACTAGTCATGTTTCCAGAGTGCTTACCATGTGTCAGGCACTGTCCTAAGGCCTTGACATGCAAACCGTACCGCTTTGCAGATGATGGAATTGACACCCAGGGAATTATAGCATTTGGCCCAGCTAGACAGCTAGAAGAAAAGGACATGGTCCAGGCCTGTGCTCCACAGTGCACCCTGCCCCTGAGAGCCTCCAGCGGAGCTTGAGGGTTCCTGTCCTGTCCCCCAGGGAAAAAAGTGACTCAAGAGTTTACTGTTTCTCCTTTCAGGCAGACTGTATAATTTTCTAAAAAGGAAAGCTGGCATAGTTAAAAGTGTACTATAAATGTGTGAAATTGAATGTCTAAATTTTGAACCAGGGAGTATAGTGTATATGCAATATTTAAGATGTGATTAAAAAAAGAAACCCTCATGAGTAGGGCATAGTGGCTCCTTGGATCCTGGGACTCAGGAGGTAGAGTCAGGCAGATCTCTCTGAGTTTGAGGCCAGACTATATAATGAGTTTCAAGATAGGCCAGAGCTATATAGTGAGACCCTGTCTAGAAAAAAACAAACGAAAATTATAACAACAAAAACCTCTCTTGGATACCTGTAATACTGTGTGGTCTGATATGTAAATGTGTGTTTTCTTTGGGTATTTGGTTGGTTTCTATGTTCTTTTTTATCACCCTTCTGTATTCTTTCAGCCCTCCCCCATTTTTATTAAAAGTGTCTCAAATGTGTTTTGTATAAAAAGGGATTCTTTTTTGCCTTTAAAATTGCTTTTTTAATGATAAAATTCCAAGGATAAAAGTATGACATTTTGAATCTGTTAACAAGTAATTTTGTTAGGTTATTCATCTCTATTTGTGTATAAGAATACGTTTCATGTTATGTAAGTTTCAGCTCAATAAAAAACAGCATTTGTTTACATGTGTGTACAATGAAGAAGTGCCTGTGCGTGCCTGTGTGCGAACCTTCAGATGAGCAGAGCCGCAGCCCTGAGCCTTGAAGTGCTGCGGATTTCTGCGTCACACTCTTGAGAGTGTGCCCTGAATGTGTAATGTGCGCTGCTGGTTACTTCGTGCTCTGCTGAGTCTGGCCTTTCATGGGTTAAGATGGTTTGCCGCAGAGCAGTATTTTTCTTGCCCGGAGGAGATGGTGTCCTGCAGACACGACAGTGCAGCTGTGACGCACTATGAAATAAGCAGTTCAGGAGACGCACGGTTAGGACCAGCTCAGTGAGGAAAGGACATTGACATCCATCCCAAACATCCCTGAATTCTTAAAACAAGTAACCAGCCGTGGTGTGGTGGTGTGACTGCTGGCCAGAAAAAAAAAAAAAAAAAAAAAAAAAACCTGCTAGTCATATATATAATATAAAGTAATGCCTGTTGGCCCGAGCACGCAGCTGGAACGTGTATGTCTCCAGCCTTGCCAGAGCCCTGCTTTACCTAGTGCTGGGCACAGAAACACATCTCCCTCCCCAGTATTTTTTCTTTTTAAAATAATCAGCTCAGGATCTTCATGTATATCTCTAAAGGGACTAATTTCCATATGATTTGTCAAACTATTAAGACCATGAACCTTTTGTTGTCTGTATCTATTGTAGATATAATTCAGAGTTCCTGTTTGCATTTGAAATGAATTATATACTCAAAACTTGATTGTTTTCTGACTTTTGTCTTGTCATGTTTATTTATTTTGACTGTGTGTGTCCTAATCTTAGCCTTTCTGTACCTAATAATTGATAAATACTGTGTGTATTTTCTTCATTAAAAATGTTTCCTTGAGTCTCTTAAAGTCTGATTTGTCTCTAAATTATTGAAGGCAGTCTCAGCTATTCTTATAGGTGAACAACACAGAAATTGTATTAAGTTCCAAATCCCACTTGGGCTTTGAATTGAATTTTGATTAATTATAAGTTAATTTTTGAAGAATTAATATTTTAGTGATAATCTTCTAAGTCAGGGGCTTATTTTTGTGAAATCCCCTTTTTTCACATACATTATACACTTTTTATTATAGGCTAGCTTATGTTTATGTATGCATATATTATTTCTAGTATAAGAGAAACCTTATATATTTTAATGCCTTGAAATAATTATTGATTTACTATATTTATCTGATAACTAGTCAGTTTATCAAACTTGTATCTAATGGTTTTTTTTAGTTTATTCTCATGGGTTTTCTATATATAAGTAACTATATAATTATAAAATAAATTTCCAAATGATTAGACCCTTTATTATTTAGTTATTTTTTAATTTTTACTAGACCTAGAGAAATATTAAATGGCAGTTTCTCCATTTCTGAAGATGAGTGAATGTTTTCATTACCCTTTTTACTTATTAAAATAATCATATGATTATGATGATCATAATGTATGTAATATACTCCTTTTGTTGGGTTGGTCAGGCCATAAGGAAGGTTACCACTATCTTAGAGTTGTTCATGGTCAGCTGTTGTCATTAGCAACAGGTTAGCGTCGCCCTCCCATTTCCAACGTCGTCCTCCATTTCCAACGTCGTCATCAGGTTTTGCTGCAGTGTGATTAACCCTTGCAGCAAGTGGAAGAAAATGGCGTCTGATGTGTGTGTGTGACTCATAATACCTCATTAAAGTCTTACCTTTTATTAGAGGAAACTAAAACCAGATTGTATATGAAGGAAACCAAAACAAGATAGTTTTTGAATGGCCTGTATTTCTGAATTAAAAGCCATATTTTTTGTTGTTGTTGATAATAAGGAATCACCAAGGTAAAGATTAATAAAGGTACCATTTTTTTTTCTTGCGTAGCAGGAGAGAAAGAGTTGAATTTTCTATCAGGGTCTTTTGTCTTTATTACAGCAATAATAGCTGGAAATTATTAAGTGTCAGACACTGCTGTGTGGGCTATAAGTATAATAACTCATTTTTTCTTCATAATACCTGTGAGGTAGGGACTGTTACCACCCACTTTTATAAATGAGAATACAGACAGTCAGAATAACAAGTCTTTTTATTTTTTGAAAATACTGTTTTGATAACACCACAGTGGTAAACAATGTTATGTTTGTACTCTTTACAGAACATTGGTTCACAGATAATTCAAAACTCACAAAGAAGCTAAAGGCCTTTACATTAAATGTCTTTCCCAGAAGTCCTTCCTGTATGCCATTCTTCCTTAAGCAATAAAATTTGATTGTGCACCATTTAATGTCACATTTACATAGCAAAATAATGAAGGCACAGCTAATACAAGCAAACTTAAACCCTTTCTATTTCTGAGCTGGGGGTGGGGATTCACACTTGGTTTTATTCTTCAAGTATACATTTTTCCCAAACATTAGCTTCATTGAGGAGTTCTGATGGTTTTCACAGCTGCTTGCTAAAAGCTACAAGACAAAAAAGACTTCACAAAGGTCAAACTACGCAACACTGGATACACATGCTTTACAGAATTGCTACATTCTACATCTCTTCAAGTAAATTATATTTCTAAAATGCTATAGGGTGATTTAATACTTAAAACATTTGGGGGTAATTTTCACAATTTTGTAAACAACACTACCAAGAAAACAGGCAACATGAGACCACAATAAATGAACACGTGTTGACAATATTGTACATGTAATACACCCTCTGTCTTGGAACCGTGTTCTTTCTGTAAACTCAGATATTCAAAACATTTTCCATAATTTAAATGGCAGTTTCCCTAGCCTCATTAACAGTAGTGTCATGCCATCAGTCCAGGCTTCCTCCATGCCACGTCTCCTCCGGAGTGTAAAGCTGATGTCTGGGTTTGCAAACGCAAAAGTCTTAAAAGATGACGTCTTTCTTGGGATCCTTTTCCTCTGCGCTGAGAAATGTAAAGAAACTGAAGAATTAAGCATTGAGAAGAGTTCAGTCTTAGCTTAGGTGGTCAGGTGTAGTGTGATGAATGGATTTCAACGTGTGACGCACTTCACATTTATCTGACAACCTGTCATCAGTCTCAAGTCCAGTTCTCACAGAAGAGCAGGGAGAAAGAAAATTAAGCTTAATTAGGCTTTTTTTTCTTAAAAACGTCTTTTGGCATCTGTTTTTACACAAGTAAAAGTCAGATTAGAAACGGGCTAGCCAAAATCTACTTGATTCAATTTTTAAATTTAGGAATGTCTGAATAGATTCACATTGTAATTTTTGGGCAAAACCTGAGCCTTTTAAAGTCTGCCGACATCGGAAATGAAAGGGGCAGGGGGTTTATCACCTGTCAGCTGCCGTGTTCACTTCTTGATGTCGTCGGGACCCCCGGTTGCGCCGGCCGCTGCCTCCTCTTCCTCCTCCTCAGTGTCGTCTTCCTCGTCGTCGTCATCATCATCATCCTCCTCCAGGGTCCACGCGCAGCCCTCCATCTCCCCGGTGAGCTCCTGGATCTTGGCAAGAAGAGGCTTGTAGATGTCGTTGTACTTCTTCTCCAGAGCCTGGAACTCCTTGTCAAATTTGGCCTCGATCTTATCGCAGCGCTTCTGCAGCTTCTTGAGCGCCAGGACCCGGCACTTGACAGAATTGGGCAGGCTCTCGATAAACTCGTTCTTGGGCTTGGGCGCGTTCTCCGCGGGGGCCTGGGGCTCCTCGGCCGCGGGCGCCGCGGCACCGTCGCCACCGGTTGCCGCATCCTCGCCACCCTGGGCGCCCTCCATTACCTCGTCTTCGGCGCGGCTCTCAGCGGGTCCCTGCTTCTCGGGGTCGGCCATGGCTAGCGCTCGGCTCGGCTGGGCTGGTTTGCCGCAGTGGTCCGGTGATGGCGCAGTCTGCGACTGAGCTGGTCCAGAGAGGTCCTGCAGCTGTGTCTGCGGCTGGTCCAGAGTGAGCCTAAAGATGCGGCAAGCGCTGACGGCTGTGGTGACGTCCGCGCCGCCGCCGCTTCGCGGCTCGCGGCAAGTGAGTGGCTGCCCGCTATCAGCTGATGGTTGTGCGCACATACTGCACCAAATTGTTGCTATGCTCCTATCTCTGAGGTCTTCAAAGCCACTTAGACACCCAGCCCCCAACTTCCGCCCCCACCCCCGCAGAACTGGCTGGAACCAGCTCGAAGCTGAGGCTGTATTTTTCCATACCTGTTTGTACAGCCTCAGTCTGTTTACTGTGTGCCCCCCTCCGATCTCAGCTCTTTGAATCCACAGTGCACCTGTCGACCTCTGTCGGAACTGCGCCATAGCTGATGTTAGTCAGCCTTGGTTATGGGTCCCTTCTTTTCCAAATCTTGATTGCGTCTTAAAAAATTCACTTTCAGAGAACGGAAATGCAGGAGAACCATTTTTCCTCCCACTCCTTTGCAGACCCACAGTATCTGCCTGTATCTGCGCAAGCCCTCTTGGGGTCCTAGAGACCCCAGCCAGCCAGCTCTGTTAAATCTAGTTACATATATCCTGGTGGCAAATTGTCACAGGAGGGACTTTGGAATTAGTTCTAAAAGTGTTTGTGTGGGAAATCTCAGCGCCGTAAGCATCCTGGTAATGTTACCGAAGGGTCCACACAGGCAACTATGAAAAGGAATAAAGCGGGAGTGAAGAGAAAAAACAAAACAAAACAACAACAACAACAAAAACAACCCGGGAGTGTCCGGTCTTGTGATTTAATGAAAAGACGCCATCATCTCCAAATATGTAGTGCCCAATTTATCGTCACCTTGGGAGGCATGAAGCCTCTGGGTGGCAGGTTAGACATGCTCGTAAGGGCCGGGGATTCTTTTCATAAGGGAAGAGATTCTTTTAATACATCTTGAAAAGCATGTGTTCAGTCTTACTCTTCCTTCCAGACCGACAGATGCACATACAACCATTCATCACAAAACACTTCACAGTTAACCATCTGCTCTTCGGATCTGCTTGTGATTTACATGTGAGAGCGTTGGGAAAGATGATAAACATCAGACGCTTGTTTTCTGATAATGAAGTGATTGGGCACTTTAATTTCTTACCCATTCAAGCCAGAATTAGAATTTTTCGTTTTTGTTTTTTGTTTTTGTATTTTTTTTTAAACCAGCCCAGGATAGCTTCTAACTCCTGATCATTATGACCTTAAACTCTGGGTCCTTCCTGCCTCCTTAGAGCTTCTTGAATAAAGGGCAGGGCACAAATCTTAAGTAGTTTCTAAAGGATGCATTTGTTAACGATTTAGGTGTTTTTCTTTATGTTGGGTCTTGCCAGAGTTTTATGCTGAAAGGAATTTCTAAATTTTTGGTTATGTTTAGTCAATTAATTATATGTAAATCACTTAGTGCTGGTCCATAGTAAACACTGAATAATTTTTATAAAGTTATTGCATTAATATGCAAATGATAATTATGCATAATGTCTTTAAAAAGCAAACATCTTTGTGCCTCTGATCAAAGGAAGTAAATATTTACAAAATGTATTTTAATGTACTCGTGAGTCCTTTAGTTTTTTTTTTTACTTCCCTCTTCTTTTTTTTTTTTACATTACATTTACGTATTTATGTTTTGATGGAGTAGTTACGTTTTCTATGGTGTGTTGGTTTTCTCTTGCACCATATGTTTTCTGGGGATTGAACTGAGATCTTCAGGCTTAGGAGCAAATGACTCACTCACCTGCTGAGCCATCTTGCTGGCCCTCTCTTAAGACTTTTTCTTTGTCACTCAAAAGATCCTAAAACTTAGGCTAGGCTATTAGTAAAATTCAGCATTTGGAGAGAGCTTCCACAAACAAATGCATTCATGTAAGCATCATGGTAATCAAGATACAGTAACTTCAGTACCCTAAAATACCCTGGGGGCCCTTCTGCTACAATGCATATGACACATTGACCTGTTTACAGTCTTAATAATTCTGTGTTTTTTAAGTTGTCATGAATGAAATCACATGTAGCCTTTTGGAGTCTGTCATTTTCACAAGCAAATGCATTTCATATTCTTTTGTACTGTCATGTGTTACTAATTTGTTCCTGTTGATCCAGTACCATGTATTGACTTTTATGGACAATACTACTTTATCTGCCACATTGCCATTGACATGCTTTTAAAATGACCCTTAATATGATTTAGATTGAGACTTCTAAAAAGTGTGGGCAATATATATATAGTACTTGTATAAACATGTCTCTTTTGGTGGGCTTTATCCACCGTGGTACTTAATCTGGAATACAGTAACACATAGTGAGGAATAGTACAGATGAGATGGTATGTGATGAACTCTTGTCTGACCTCTCATGAAGCTTCATACAGGAAAGGGGTGGGGGTGGGGTGATGAAGGACAGGCAGCAGCTAGGTGAAATGGTTGTGTTCTCCAGTCCATGCTAGAGCCGAGTTTCAATTCCTGCCTTACCCATGTGTTAATTGTTCCTTTTAATCTCCGTTTTTAATTCCAAATAATTATGTCAACTTCAAAGGCTTTTTTGGTATGTTTATATTTATTGACCTATAATTCTTTATTATACAATTTACTCAAAGTATTCATCGAGTTAATGTAGATCCTGGAACTTCTTCATTAGTAAGTACCCTGAAACAATTTGAGGATCATTATTTTAAAAGTATTGATAGTAATGCTATTAGAATTGGCATGTCAGGGTTTGAGTGTATGTGTTAGTTTTCTAGGATGCTGCAATGAAGTCTAACAGACCAGGCAGTTTTAACAACAGCAGTCCATTGCTTAATAGTTAAGGAGGCAAAGTCCACACAGGTCTTGGCAGGGTTTGTTCCTTTTGAGGACTGTGAGGGAAAGAGTGGTTCTCTTTTTTGGCTTGTGCTGGGTGCCTTCTCATCTCTTCATAGCATCTTTTCCATATGTTATAGATACAGATAGGTCCTTTCTCTAAGGTTCCATTCTATATGTGGCTCATCCTAATGACCTCAGTTTAACTGGTTATTGTGATGGCTAATTTTGGATGTTAACTTGATAATATCTGGAATCAATGAAAATCCAAGCAGCTGGGCATATCCGTGAAGGATTTCCCTTGATTGGATCATTTGACATGGGATGATACCCTTAATCCGGGTCATACATTCTGGTGCCAGTCCACATAAAAGGACATGGAAGAAGGAAGGTTTTGCTTTTTGCCTGCTTGCACTCTCTCTCTCTCTCTGGCAAGTTCATCTCTCCTGCTTTAGAGGCATCTTGTTGATGGTATTCCAATGTAGACTGCTCAGTGGTTCTCTAGGAATCCTCTGGGACACCAGCACCATGTTAGGACTGCAGACTTGAATGACTCCTGTGTTCTTTCCATTTGGAGATAGCCATTGTTTGATTAGTGGGATCACAGCCTGTGAACTACTCTATAAAGGCCTCTTTCATGGATATTCATTCATTCTATCAGTTCCAGGCCTCTAGAACAGAGGATCTCAACTTGTGAGTCATGACCCCTGAGACAAAGCTCTGTCTCCAAAAAATTTACCATTTCTAACAACAGCAAAATTACAATTAGGAGGAGGAGATGTATCACTGGGTGTGGACTTTGAAGCCCACAGCATTCCCAGTCAGCAAGGGTGCCCTCTCTCCTCTCTTTTTCTCTTCTCCATTTGTATGTGGTGTCACTCTGTCTCTCTTTGAATTATTTCATGAAGTTTATGTTTTTGTTTTTGTTTTTTACACTCTGTGTCCTGGGGTTCATCTAGACACTTTTCAGTAGAGAACGCTCCTACAGGACAGGTGGAATTGAGGGGGGAGTGACTGACTTGGCCTTCCATATTTGTGTTGTTGCTATGAGACCAGGCATGTAGACTTCTCTCATCAGCTGTGTGTCTAATGTGAGTTTCTAGGCTGCCTGTTTGGAGGAAGTTTGTTCTGTTGTTGTCCAAGTTTGACTGACTCGAGGTCAGGTATGAGGAGTTAGTGTTGATGCTTAGTGTTGCATATGGATTAGCTGAATGGGAGTGATTCTAAGTCAGTGGTTAGCAAAAAATCATGGTACAGGCTAGAGAGACACCTCGGTGGTTAAGAGCACCGGCAGCTCCTTCAGATGCCCCCAGGCTTGATTTCCAGCACCCACATTGTGGCTGACGCCATCTATAACATCAGTTCCATGGAGATTTGATGCCTTCTTCTTTTGTTTATGGGCACCAGGTGTGCAAGTATTCAGACATACAAGGAGGCAAAATACCCATACCCATAAAATAATAATTTTTAAAAGGAATGGGGGAGGGAAGCTTTAGGGTGAGAAAACATTTGAAAATGAGAAAGAAAGAAGGAGGAAGGGAGAGAGGGAGGAAATGGCACAAGTAGCTGGATCTGCTTAGGTCGGTTTTCAGTCATTGCTTCCCAAGCTATGCCTGGGACTGAGGTGGTGCTGTGGGTGGGCCGAGTTCTTGGACATCACCGGTCTAGGACTGTATACAAACTGAAGTAAGACTTAGGAATTTGGAACAGTATGGGTGGGGTTGATAAGAATCAGCTGGTGGACAGGGTTTGCAAAAGGAACCAAGCCTTGGGGGGGAATTGTGTAAGCAAATACTCAGACTAGACAGAAGCACAGGGTTTGTGACCTGGTATAGCTCTGAGGACTCAGGAGAGTGCAGGAGATCCAGTAGACAACACCTACCTTCATGATGAGATAGTGCTACCATTGTTACATTTTAAAATTTTAAAAAATGCAAATATTCAAGGAATAAAACAGCAACTGTATTTATATTTACAACCTCTGGTAAACATGTTTTTCTTGTACATTTTAATGAATGGCTTTTATGGTAACATTTTCAGGCTTGTCTGTAGTGAATTCTGGTGATACTCAGTACCCCATTGCTTTCTCCACTCACTCCCACGTGTCCTTTTCTATTCCCAAATAGTGCTTTTTCTGCTCTCATGTCTATTATTGCTTTTGTTGGGGAATTTTATCACAGCAATAGGCAAGGAAAGTAATCACAGGCAAAGGCTAAATCTGTAACCGGGCTTTTTTGGGTGGTGCCACAGTCAATATGGCAATGCAGGCATTTTTTTTGACAATTTCATTTCCGTTGGATTTATTTTCCAATATGTCTATTATTGGTATATAGAGAAGCCTCTGACTTTTGAACATTGATTTTGTATATTGCTGCTTTGATGAAAGTATTTATCAGATCTGAGCTTTGTAGTAGAGTTATGACATTTTAAGGATAGGATCATATTGTCTGAAAAATGGGATACTTTGTCCTTTCCTATTTATAGTCCTTTTATTTCCCTTCTTGCCTTTTGCTCTGACTATGATTTCAGACTATATTGAATAAAGGTGGGGAGTGTGGCCACCCTTGGTTCATGCCTGATTATATAGAGTAAATGCTTTCACTTTTCCCCATTCCACATAATATTAGCTATAGTTCTGTTACACACACACATACACACACACAAAAAACGGGACCTCTTCTGCGGTTTTTAGTCTTCACTTCATTGATTTCTGTTTTGATTTTTACTGTTTTTTTTTTCCCATTTGCTAATTTCGGATTTGTCTTGTTCTTATTTTCCTACAATGTTAGATTATTTATTTGAGATCTCTGAAATGTTTTGTTTTGTTTTGTTTTTGTTTGTTTGTTTGTTTTGGTTTGGTTTGTTTTGGTTTTTCAAGATAGGGTTTCTCTGTGTAATAGCTCTGGCTGTCCTGGAACTCACTTTGTAGACCAGGCTGACCTTGAACTCAGAGATCTACCTGCTTCTGCCGCCCTGAATGCTGGGATTAAAGGTGTGTGCCACCGCTGCCTAGCAAGATCTCTGAAGTTTAATGTAGGCACTCATGGCTCCAAAGTTCCTTCTTAGAACTAGTTTTGCTGTGTCCCTCAGGTTGTGGTAAGTTGTATTTTGTTTTTCGTTTGAATTTGTTAATTTATTAATTTTCTCTCTGATTTCTATAACCCACTGATCATTCAAAGTATATTGTTCAGTCTCCATGCACTGGCTTAATTTCTATAGTTTTTCTTACTATTGATTTCTGAATTTCTTCTATTACCTGATGAGATACAAGAAAAACTTCCAATTTCTTCTGTATTTATTGATTTGCTTTATGGCCTCAAATTATACGATTTTAGAAGAAGTTCTGTGGGCTGCTAAGAAGAATGTATATTCCATAGCTGTTGGATGGAATGTTCTGTAGGTGCTAATGTTAAGTCCATGTGTTCCGTGTTACAGTGTAACTGGTGTTTCATTGCTCATGTTTTTGTCCGGATGACCTATGTATTGATGGTAGTGAGTACTGCATTCATCCACTTGCATTTTATCTGAACTTCTGGGTCCCTTTGCTTTCAGTACCGTTTGTTTTCTGTTCAGCACACATGTACTTTCAATTGTTATCTCTTCTTGAAGGAGTGCTCTCTTTATTGGTGTAGAGTTAGCTTTTTATCCCTTCTGACCAGTTCTCACTTGAGGTATAATATGCTGGATGTAAATATAGCTGCTTCTACTTGCTTTCAGATTTCTCGCCGGGGGTGTTATCTTCCCTCCTTTCACATCCAGTCTGTTTATGCCAAGGAGAAAATAGGCGAATCTTTTTTTTTTTTCAATCTATCTTGTCTTTTAATTGACAAGTTAAGACCATTTACACGTGCGATTAGTGTTGCAAAGTATGTAATAACATCTCCCTTCTTCATCTTGGAGGTTTGCTGGTTTACTGACTTAATAATGTGTGATTCCTTCCTGAGCTCTTAAGCCTGTGAATACCATTCGTCTGGGTGGTGTAAAGCATTCCTTTAAGTGTCTTTTGAAATGCTAGCTTTAGTGGCTGTCCAGAAAAGTCCTTATTCCTCCTTCTAGCACAAAGGATCGCCTTGCTTGATACAGTAATGATAGGCAGTTACTTCATTTCATTTTCTACAGGCCTTAGAGTGTCTTCTGAGAGGTCTTATTCTGAGGGTGTTATTTGGATAGGTTGGTCCTCACAAGTCGTTGAGATTTCCCCTTCAGCTTTCAGTGATCTTTTTCTGTCCTGTATTGCGGCGGTTACGCCATACTATAACACAAAGAGCTTCCTGTCTGTCTGTGGGTTGTAAATACCTGCGGCACTTGGATGTCTGTTTCTTTCCCTAGATTTGGAGAATTGTATGGAAAAAAAATGATTCAGTAATTCATTGTGTATCTCAGCTCCTTCTTCTGCATCACAGATTGTAGTTTTGATCTCTTGGTTGTGCCCCAGAGGTCTTTACATATTGTAGCCATGATTGCTCTCTGAATTAGTCATTCTTCAACCTTGTTGTCCATCCGGATTTCTTTGTTCTGCCTGGTATATTGGTGATACTATCTATGCAGGTTTTTGTTTAATTTAGTGAGCTTTTTATCTTTTCATTCCCAAATTGTTTTAAACTAGTCTTGGTCCTAAATTCCTTTATATTTATTAACTGTTTTCTCCTTTCCCAGACGCGAAGACTGAGGCAAAGACTGAATAAGTAACTTGCCTGGGTGGGGGCTGTAAGTGGCCATGCTCTTGCTTTTCATTGGTACCATTGGAGGCAAAAGAAGCAATTTGCATGAAAGCTGGCGTGGTTTACCACACACTGAGAAGCTTGGTTAGCATTGAGCATTCCTGAGTTCTGTTTATTTGGAGAAATGCAGATCTAGTTAATTCTCCAAAGGTGTTCTGCTTTACGATTTCCGTTCTATGGCTGTACCATCTTTTCGTTGGTCATTCTTATGCTAGTGGATCTTTGGTTTTGTTTCTCTGAATTCTCTTGGTAACAGGGACGTGCTGCAGCAGACGTCCCCAGCTCCTTTTCCTGTTTCTCCAGTATCTCCAGGTCTCTTTGAAAGCTCATAGAGGGGCAGGCGGGAAAGGAATCTATATTTTCAACTCTTCCAGATACCGACAAATTCTGCCTTTGAGGATTTATGTCTCACTTCTTAGTTTATGCCCTTGTTTGTGAGAGATTAAAATAAACACATGCGCAGTGGCCTGCCAATCTATAAAATAGAATTTTGATCCATAATTTACAGAGGAAAACTAACTTTATACAGTAAGCCATGTGGGGAGGCCTGCCTGCTCTGTGGGCTTTCTGTTTTTCTCGGTAACTTGATAACAATCAGATCAAAATGGCCAGGATTTTGAACATTTGACAGTCTTCAGGATTTTGAACATTTGACAGTCTTCCTAATTTTTGTCCCAACTACCAATTTAGTACTAAACAGAGAAAAACCAAATGTGCACACCTAAACAGTTGCTTAGGGTGCCACACACATCTGTTCAGCCAGCCACAGCTTGCATGTGACAAAGGCCTCCTCTTAATCGGGTTGTTCTTGAAGTGGTCCCTTTTTCTGCTGTGAGATGCTCCCTCCCATTCCTGCTTTTGAGTCACACAGGTAACAGCGGCTGGCTCCTTTGCTATAGAACGATTTGATTAAATAGCCTTTGCTCTTCTCATGTGGCTGCTCCTCATTCATTTCCCAAGTAACCATGTGTGGTTCCTGTCATTCCCCAGTTTCTCCCCACCGTGGCTCGCTCTGAGGCTCCAGTTTCCCACTGATGTTATCTCATTTTGAAGCTTATGCTAGTCCGACGCATGTAAATGGTAATTCACTGCTGTTTTCATTTGCATTGGCCTAGTTATTGGGAGACAGAGTAGTTGTTTCCTGAGGTACGGAAAAGATTTGTTAAGAAAGGAGATACAGCCAGATGTGGTGGCCCAAATTCGTAACCAGTCTAAAGCAAAGCAAACAAAATGAAAGAAAACAGTTACGGAATTGTGTTCTTGGGCCAAGCATACTTTGGATTTGTGTAGGTTTCTTCTCTTTTCCCCTCCCCATCCCGTGTGCGTGTGTGTGTGTGTGTGTGTGTGTGTGTGTGTGTGTGTGTGTGTGTGTGAGAGAGAGAGAGAGAGAGAGAGACAGAGACAGAGACAGAGACAGAGACAGAGACAGAGACAGAGACATGCTAAAGGATACTTTCAAGCATCCTTCTCAGGAACTGTCTACCTTGCTTTTGGGGCTTAGCTCTCTCACTGGGATCTCAGCTCACCAGTCAGCCTGTTGTTTGGCAAATGCTAGTCTCTGCTGGGGATACCACAGCTGGCTTTCCGTTTGCTTGCTCAGACTGAATTTGGATTTTCTTGCTTGGACAACCAACACTTTGCGAACCGAACTGTCCCTCTAGCCCTTTAGTAGTTACTTTTTACTCCCAAATGCAAAATAATCTTTATTCTGGTAGATTTTAAAATGTTGAACAAACTTCTGAGGAGATAGGGCTAGGAGGCTGGCTCAGTCCGCAAAGTGCTTGCCTCACAACATGGCAGCCTGAGTTTGATCCCCAGAACCCACATAAAAATACTGGGCATGCTAGTGCCCTTGCAGCCCAGTGCTGGGGAGATGGAAGCAGGTGGAGCCACAGGGCTTGCTGGTCGGGCAAGCTGTTCTCCTCAGAGAGTCCCAGCAGGGATAAATTCTGAGTCATACAATAAGGTGATGTCATTTGAGAAATGATACCAGGGATTGTCCTTCGACTTCTACATGCACGTGCATGTATACGTACATACATAAAAACCCAAACAAAAGAAATACACGAGGGGGAGGACTGGAGAGATGGCTCAGTGGTTAAGAGCACTGGCTGTTCTTCCAGAGGACCTGGGTTCAATTCCCAGCACCCCCATGGTGGCTCACAACTGTCTGTAAGTTCCAGGGTACCTGACACCCTCATACAGATGTACATGCAGGCAAAACACCAATGCACATAAATAAAAATAAAGAAAATAAAAATAAAAACCTAAAAATTAAAGAAAAAAAAAAAAGGAAATACACAAGGATATAAATACCAGGCAGCTTCAGTGACAGGGCAGTTAGTTGGTGACTATAACCATGGACATCTTTTAAACAGTGTTTTTCTTTCTCTTAAACGAAACTCTAAGCAAGACCTTAAAGAGATGACAATTGGAGTACCTCAGGTAAGGCCAGTAGTTTGGTTTTATACCATTGCCTCCCTTGCTCCAGATCACCACGATAGGCCCTCACCTGATGAAGAAAGGCCATTGTCATCACTTTCAACCTCAGGATCGCAAGGTGGCTTCAGAAAGACTGTGAGACTCTGTGCCAAATCTACAATGCATCCTATTTCTCTGGTCCTCCTGCAGGCAAGAATTCGTGGATGCATATGTGAATTATGTGTTCCATGTCTCCGTTCACGAGTGGTACACAGCCTTTTCCAGTGGCTTCCTAAAGGTGTGTGGGGGCAAAGTCCTGGAGCTCTTCCAGCCTGCGGAGCTGAGGGCCATGATGGTGGGGAACAGTAACTACAACTGGGAAGAACTGGAAGAGGTGAGTTCTGGAGAGCACCAGCAGCGGGGTAGGTGTGCCAGGGATCTGTTTCCTTCAGATGTGCTGCTCTTGAGCAGTTGATAGGGGTCTTGTGCCTCCCGGCCATTTCCATCTCAAATACAAGTGGTATCTGATGTGCTCTGTGACATTGTCCTGATTCTGTAAGATACATGTTTTTTTGTTTGTTTGTTTGTTTTCCTCTTTTGGACAGACTGCCGTCTACCGGGGTGATTATTCGGGCACACATCCCACTGTGAAACTATTTTGGGAAACATTCCATGAGTTCCCACTAGAGAAGAAGAAAAAGTTTCTCTGTAAGTATTTATCACGTCAGTGGGTTGTCCCTATTTTAGCGTGACATCATGTAGGATGGTATATTTCACAGGTAAAAATTAACTTCTAAAATGGCTAGATAATAAAGAAAATTAAGCTTCAATATATTTGCAGTATATTAATTAAAATGTATTGTAGGCTGTTCGTACACATATGTGAAACAAGAAGATAAAAATAACTAAAGAGTCATTTCACCGATCTTCACTTTCTCTAAAAATAATAGTCACTTTAGGTGGAAGCATTGATTCATGCTTATAGCCCCAGCTACTTGGGAGGTTGAGACAGGAGAATCACTTGGGCCCAAGAGATTAAGATCAGTCTGAGCAACGTATTGATAACCTGCCCTCCCAAATCTAAAAAGTTTAATCTGGAAAGATTCTAGATAAAACTGAGAAGATTTGATTATAAAAGCTTTAAACATGCCGTTTCCCTCTTTACAATGTCCAGGCAAGGGTGGTGTAAGCAGGCTTTAGTATAGACAATCTTTAGTGTAAAACTATCACAGAACAGTTTGGGAGTAAGTTCAGCACCTCAGAAAGAACAAGCTCCGTACTTGTCAGGATCGTTCCTCATTTCTTCCCCACACCCATCCCATCTTAAGTTTATCTGTTACAGACATTCTTGGAAATAGAACCATACCGTATGTAGTCCTTTGTAACTGGCTGCGTAACATCTGAGTAGGTCATTAGCTTTAGAGAGTGAAGTGGAGTTAGTTTCCATGATCAAATCCAGCCTTTTAGAAATGGTTGGATCTTCCTGTCTACATCTGTGTAATCATGCCCATAAATCAGTGAATAGAATACAGTTTTTATCTGCATGAAACAAGAAAGGAGCTTAACAAGCAACTTCTTTGCTTTCTAAGAACGAGCAGATATTAATATTAATGCAAGACTTAGCTCCAGATTCTGCTGCTCACATGGAGTAAAGATGAGAAAAAAACACAAAAAAACCAGTACCTCACACTAGAGCTCCTGCTCGTGTTCTTAAGCTGTTGAGAAACAGTGCCATGCACGTTGATGAAGGGTGTAGGCTGCCAAGAGAATGTGGAAAGCTGTTACCTTCAGGTGAAGCATTCCTTCTGGTCCTGGGAGTTTCCTTAGAAAAAGGACATTTCTAGTTAAAGAGAGCATTCAATTTATGGCGTGTGTTGTCTGTTCATTGTTGTTGTGTTATTAATTCTGGAAGCTTGGCAAGAATGGTTATATGTTTATATGCCTTAGCCATGGAAGGTTGTTTGAAATGGCTGATGAGGGCTGCCAGATGGTACAGTGGCAGAGTCCTTGCCTAGCACCTAAAAGGCCCTGGATTCAAACCCCAACACCACCACAAAAAGAAGAAAAGAAGAAGAAAAAAAAAAGAAAGAAATGGAAAAGAAATGGTTAATGATTTCATTGTGGTAGTTTCTGGCAAGTCCACAGTGAAAAAAACAAAACAGAAACAGAAACAGCAACAGTCAGCACTCTGCAATACTGGACACAGGAGAAGACGGCTGTGCTTGTCTACTTGGTGCAGGAGAATTTAATTATTTCTGCCAAGCAACAGTGTATGACAAGAGTGAACGGTTAAAGAACTTGTAGGTCAGGTCTTCTGGTTTATGAAAAGGGGGGAAATGAAGTAGATCCCTGGAGGGAAAAGGCAGACAGAGTGGCTCTGTTCTCAGACATCTGAGGTAAGAGAGACCTTGAGGTCACAGAGACTTGAGTTCTTTGCCGGTTTCTTGTACAGGAAGGCCCTCTTTTCTTATGACAGTTCTTTTCTGCTTTGCTTTTGTGAAGGCTCCTCTATGAGGACATGTGTCCTATAGAGGTCCTAGAGCATGTCTGAGCATCCACTATTCTGGTGCAGCCATGTTGGTACATAAATAATATTGTAGTTCCCATGCAAGCCACAGGGTGTCATGCCTTCATCTGTTGCCTGGAAGACCGTTTGCTTAGTCATTGATGCCATTTTCTTTTCTTCAGTGTTCTTGACAGGCAGTGACCGGATTCCCATCTATGGCATGGCCAGCCTGCAGATTATCATCCAGTCCACAACCACTGGGGAGGATTACTTACCTGTGGCCCACACCTGCTACAACCTTCTTGACCTCCCTAAATATAGCAGCAAAGAGATTATGAAGGCTCGGCTGACCCAGGCCCTTGACAATTATGAGGGTTTTAGTTTGGCCTGAGGTTCCCCAGCTTACCGAAGACATCCTTCCCTTTCTCAGTGGCCACATTGCGGCTGGTACAAAATATCATGGGGAGTGATTTCTATTTTTTTATTGTGTAAGTGGATTGAGACTTTTGAATCCTAAATCCCAGTCAATATGTTTCTGGGGTTCAGTAGTAAATAGTCTTTTTGAAAAATCAGTGATTGAGGATTGGCCAAAAAATTGGCTTTAATATGGGAGGTGAATTGGATTTTGTTTTGTCTTGTTTTGTTTTAAACCAAGGTACCTATTGTTCCTTTGTCTGTGAATGTGTTGTGATCTGCTGGATTAAATGGCAGTAGGTTTTTAAGCTTTTGTTTCCCAAATGTGACTCAACCCTGATGTTTCTTCTCCATGGTTCCCTGCTCTTTTCCTAGCTTCTCGCTCCTCTGCAGAGATGGCAGACTGACATAACCCTTCTTGCCTGCCATGCAGAGCATTCCCTTTCTCTGCAGCTTTGGAAATGCATGGCTTCTTGCAGCCCACTCCAGCCCACAGATGGAATAGGCTTCTTCAGAACTTGCAACCAAAGCGCTGAGTCTGGGTCCATTACTTGTCATAGCTCTTGAGACTATATGGGAGCCTTTGTGAACACACCCTGCTTAAAGAAAATAGGTCATGAAGGAATAGCAGCCTTCTGTGACTGCCCACTGCCTAGGCCTCCCGAAAGGCACATACAACAGCCTCAGGTTGCAGGTGGGCTGCATGTGTATTGTTAGCCATGACACCTGAATAGACAATGAATTAGTAGACCCCTTTACCTTGCTTTTGAAGCAAGTTGCATTTTCTTGTCTACACATTGCCCAAGAATGGTAAAATTAGTAAACTTCTGTTCCTTTCTTTATTACTTTATATTTATTGCTTCCTCTTTCTTGCATTTCTTTCCTGTGTTCCCCAACCCTTCCTTTCCTTTGCTCTCTTATTTTTCCTTGTCTTTCCTACTTAAATCAGTTCCCCTCTTCCTTCTAGTGGATGCATGCTGTCTTTTTTATGTTAAATTTTGTAAGTTTTTTTTTTTAACCTCTGTCTCTAACTGTTAAAATATGAAGACATTCTTTATGGTAGAGTTTTTGTTTATCACGTTTGAAATGTTCATTTCAGTGTAAATGTTCATACATGTGTGTCAAAAATTATATGTTTAACTGCTCATCATTGGATAAGAAATTCTACATGATCAAAGAACTCATGTAATCCTAATTTTAAATATGTGGTAGCTAGAGAAAAGATTTATTTATATAAAATGAAGTACATATAGATTGTGATGCAGCATTGAGTCTCGATGGAAGGAATGTAGATTTTAGCTTTTTTCTTTTTGTTTTTAAAAGTTATTCCAATTGCTAAATTGGTAGTTTTTCAGTCCTTATAAATACATTTAAAAAAGATATACAACTATATGAAATGTTTATTTTCTATGTGTGTGCATATAGTTCAATATTATCCAATAAATTTGGTGTTTTAACTTAAAACAGTTTTGTATTGTATTTGTGGGATGGATGGACAGTGTGTTTTCCATGGAAGCATTAGTTCTTCCAGCCAAGGAATTGAATGATTCCTGCCGAAATGGGGTGGAGCCAAGTGCTCTCCAAGTGGCTAGGAAAGCCATGGGACGAATGGGAACAGAGAAGGTTGTTAATGGTCAAATAACATTTCCCAGAGAGGGAGAAGAGTTGGCAAGTGCTCAGACTTGGGAGAATACTTAGGGAAGAGCCTGGGAGAGTTTGAGTGGTACATCAGAGGGAAGAGAATAATGACAATAGAACTGAGAGGGAAGGAGGACTTCAGGGCCCAGAGTTGGGAGTCAGCTTTTGTGAATGGCTCCCTAAGATGTGTTCAAGGATCCGGAACTGGAGTGATGTGACATGAACTTGGAAAATGTGAGATGCGGATGTTGTGATTTAGAGGAGTTAGAATGTGAGTCAGCAGCTCACAACACTGAGGAAGTAACAGTGGAGACAGAAGAAGACATTTGAATAGCAGAGAGTGGGAAGAAGGGACACAGAAGTGAGTCAGACTTGGTCATCTCATTCAAATGAGTAGTATTAGCCCACGTACACAATCTGGGTGTGGAGCCCATCTGGAAAGTATTTTCAATCAATTTAATATAAGTACGATGCATTTTTGACAGAGTTAAATCGATGGTTTAGAAGTAATAATTGGTGAGATGACTCAGTGGGTAAAGGCACTTACTTGCCAGCAAGCCTGGCAGCCTGATTCAGTCTCAGGACCCACCTGGTGGAAGGAAAGAACCAACCCCCGAAAGTTGTCCTTTGACTTCTGCTTGTGTGACATGGCATGTGCATGCCTACACACACACACACACACACACACACACACACACACACATCAATATATATAATAAAAAATAAAATACAAGTAGTAGGGAGAACAGTAGCTTTTTAATGCTTAGATCTATTCAATAAACATTTAGTAACTTACATAATTGCTAAGTGTAAGGGAAATATTTTCCTTGTATATTAAATTTAGAACACAAATAGTCAAGCTGTTTCAATTTTTTATTGCAAAATTTATTTCTTCAGTGTTTTTCATGTTTTTAGTTTTTCCAGTTTTAGATCATTCCATTTGTGCAAGTAACATCTTTTTCCTAATAAACATTTATGTCACAAACTCTAGTACTTTTGGACTTCAGCATTCAGATTTTCACATTTCCAAAGCTGATAAAAGTGAATTGACATTTTTATCCATGTAAACAATAACTCTACAAGCTCACAGATGGAACTGCTTTAAAACATGCTTTCTAATTAATTTCTCATGGGTTAAGTAACTAAAGAAGATATTTGAGAAAAAAATGTTTTTTGAAACTTTTTGGAGATTAACTTTTATTTGAATCATGTGACCTTTATAAAGAAAACAAATGACAAAACCTGTGTCCAGGGAACGTGCATAGCACATAATAGTTCTCCAGTAGATGTCACCCTCTTGGAGCACCTCACGAGGTAAGGAAAGCAATCTTAAGTTCTCAAACTGACTCTTCAGAGACCTCCCAGGGCACAGCCCAACTAACGTGTGCTTGAAATATTTCATCTTCAAGTAGTGTTTTTTTGCTTTTCAAATATGGTTATTAAGTCTTTGAGAATTTCATACAATACATTTTGATCATAGTTTTCCCCGATCTATCCCTCTTCCCCACCCTCTTAGCTTTCCATTTCCTTTGTTTTAAAGCCATGGAGTGCGGTTTGTGTTGCTCAGATACTCTTGGGTGCACCTGCCCTGGGGAATGTCATCAACTTAAAGACAATAACTCTTCCTGTCAAAGCAACTATCAAATGTCAACGGCTCCTCAGCTAAGGATGGGGATTTTGCCCACCTCCCTACTCTATTCTCATTGTACCTAGCTTGAGCTGGGACACAGGTCTTGTACACGCTGTTACAATCCCAGTTAGTTTATGTGTATGCTTGTCCTATTGTATCTGGAAAACACGGTGTAATTGTTGCCATCTAACACGCCTGACTCTTACAGTCTGTCTTCCAGGATGACCCCTGGGCCTTGAGCGGAGGGGTAGAATATAGACATGTCATGTAGGGCTGAAGAGTGAGAAATCTTTTCTACACAGTGACTAGTTGTGGGTCGCTAAGTAAATTGCCATCTACTGCAAGAAGGAGGTTCTCTGATGAGGGTTAAAGGATGCACTAATCAATGGGCATAGCACCGAGTCATCAGGAGTTGTTCTAATACTATCAGAATAATAGTAGTGGGTTCTACCCTAGGCCCTGTAACCTAACCAGCCACAGGTTCTTGGCCCCATCAACAGTGCTATGCGTGGGTTCTGTCTCATGGAGTGAGCCTTGTATCCAATCAGAAGTTAGTTACTCCCACCACATTCATGGCAATGTTGGCCAGTAGGCAAATCTGGTAGAACACTCATTATTATAGCTTGCAGGGTTCATAGCTGGGTAGGAATGATGATTATTTTTCTTTTCCAGTAGTTTGCATAGCACCTTTCAGCACTATGAAAGCTAGCCAGTAGGGATGAAACTTCAGGTCAGCACAGCTTGATTTGTCCATGTTCTATGACTCAAATGATGATTTAGCAATAGGGTCTTATTACCAACAAGTTCTGGAGCGTAGCCGAGAGATTTGGCAATAGCCTGTTATATTTGGGGGGAATCAAAGTGATTCCTAATAACGCAAAAAAAGGTAGCCCATTCATGGTTCTGGGCTTTTTATTTGTGGTATCTGATTGAGTATTGTCCCCTGTTCTAGAGTAACTCCATTTCATATCTCTCCCATGGCCTCTTACTAGTTTCCTAACCTCTAGGTGTATTCCAAATTGACTACACATAGTTAAAGATTTAAGGCCAATATCCACATAGGAGAGGAAATGTCATGTTTGGTTTTCTAGGTCCAGGCTACCTCACTCAGGAGGATTCCCTGGGGCTCCATCTATTTACCTGCAAATTTCATTTATCTTAAAAGCTGATTAACACTCCATTGTATAAATTATACCACAGTTTCATTATCCGTTCATCACTTGATGGACATCTACGCGGTTTCCATATCCTGCCTATTGTGAATAAGCATCAATTAATATGAACGAGCAGTATTTTATAATAAGATGTACAGTCCTTCAGGTATATGCCCAAAAGTAGTATAGCTGGACTGTGGTAGATCGATATTCTCTCTCCCTCTCCCCCTCCCTCTCCCTCTCCCCCTCCCTCCCTCCCTCCCTCCCTGCCTCCCTCTCTCTCTCTCTCTCTCTCTCTCTCTCTCTCTCTCTCTCTCTCTCTCTCTCTCTCCCTCTTTTGGAAACTCCACACTGATTTCCATAGGGGCTATACCAATTTACACTCCTACCAGCCATGAATTAGTGTCCCCTTTTCCCCACATCCACACCAGAATTTGTGTTTGTGTGTTTGTTTGTTTGTTTTAACTTAGCTATTTTGGCTAGGGCAAGATGAAATCTCGAAGTAGTTTTAATTTGCATTTCTCTGATGGCTAAGGGTATTAATATTAGAAACTGTTTCTCAGCCATTTATATTTCAAAATTTGAGAGCCCTGTTTAGTTCCATGCCTTATTTTTTTATTCCATTATTTTTTTGAGGTTTAATTTTAAACGTTCTTTGTGTTTTCTGGACCCAGTCCTCTGTCTGTAGTAGATATATAGCTAGTGAAGATTTTTCTCATTCTGTATTTTTCATCTTCACTCGAATGTTCTTCGCTGTGCAGATGCTTGTAGTTTCATGAGGTCCTATTTGCCAGTTGTAGGTCTTATGCCTGTACTTCTCTGGTCCTATTCAGAAAGTCCTTCCCTGTGCCAAAGAGTTCAAGTGTATTCCATTTCTCCTCTGTCAGATTTGGGGTATCAGGTCTTGTGTGGAGGTCCTTGATCCATTTGGAGTTGAGTTTTGTGCAGGTTGGTAGGTAACATCGACTTTTGTTTTCTTATCTATAGCTATCTAGCTTGACCAGAACAATTTGAAGAGACTGTGTTTTCTTCAGTGTTAGTTTTGGCTTCTTACGTCTGCACCCTCAATTCCCATCCATTGATAGATGTGTCTGGTCTTTTTATGCCAATATCATTCTGGTTTTATTATTATACCTCCAAAATGTAACTTAAAACCAGAGATGATGATAACTCCAACAGTTCTTTTATTGTTTGGGACTGTTGTTCCTACTAATCCATCTGGTATCTTCTTCAATGGATTTTTATTATACAAGTCTTTCTGTTCCTTAGTTAGACTTATTCCAAGACATGTTTTGATGCTGTTGTTTGCTGTGTGAATACAGAAAGCCTCCTGATTTTTGTGTGTTAATTTTGTATTCTGCTACTGTATAGCTTTAGGGGTTTTCTGTTGGAGTTTTTGAGGTCTTTTTAAGTGTAGAATCATATTATCTACAAATAAAGATACTTGGACTTCTTCCTTTTCTGTTTAAATCTCCTTCTGTTGTCTTATTACTCTGACTTGTACTGTGTTGAACAGAAATGGAGAGAGTGAACACCCTTGTTTTGTTCCTGATTTTAGAGGAAATGCTTTTGAGTTTTTCTCCACTTAGCATGATGTTGGCTGTGAATTTGTATGTCTCCATATTACATTGAGGTCTGTTGCCTGTATCCCTAGTCTGTCTGGAACTTTCATCGTGAAAGGATGTTGTATTTTGTCAAAAGCCTTTTCTACATCTAAGGAGATGATCATGTTTTTTTCTGTCCAAGTATGTTTATGTGATGAGTTTAGTTACTGATTTACAGATGTCAAACCACCTGCATTTCTGGAAGTATAAAGCTGGCTTAATCATGGTAGAAAATCTTTTTTATTTGCTCTTGAATTCAGTTTGCAAATATTTTATTGAGAGTTTTTGTGTCTATGTTCACCTTAGATGATGGCCATAATTTCCTTCCTCCCTTCTTCCCTCCCACTCTCCCTCCCTCCCTTCTTTTCTTTTCTTTTTTTAGAACTTTGCCTGATTCTGGTATCACATAAAGAACTGCTCCTTCCTTTTCTACTGTATAAAATAATTTTAGGAGTATTGTTGTTAGTTCTTCCCTGAAGGTCTAATAGAATTCAGTGCTGTGTCTATCTAGTGCTTGGATTTTTAAGTTGGGTGATTTTTAATTATTGTTTTGAATTGGTGGTTATGGTTCTATTAAATTACTTGCTTCATCTTAATTTGATTTTAATAGGCCATGTATATCTAAAGATTCATCCATTTCTTTTAGATTTTTTTAGTTTAATGGAATATTGGTTTTTAAAGTGTGTCCTTATAATCCCCTGAGTTTCTTCAGTATCTGTTGTAGTATCTCCCTTTTCATCTCTGATTTTATTAATTTGGGCAAGCAAGAATTTGCCTGAGGTTTGGCAATCTTGTTAATCTTTTCAAAGAACCGGCTCTTACTGATTATCTGCATTGCTTTTCTCGTTTTTAGTAATTTATTATTTTCATTGTTTTTATTAATTTCAGCCCAGATTTTTATTATCTCTTGCCATCTAAAGTGTTGTTTGTTTTTGATTTTTCAAGTCGCTCAGGTGCATCATGAAGTTACTCCAAATGTTGTGATGTGAGATACTTGGTGCTGTAGATATTCTTCTTAGGACTGCTTTCATTGTGTCCCATAGATGTCAGCATGTTGTGTTCATTTTCATTCAGTTCTAGGGAATTTTGGATTTCCTTCTTCACTCCCTCTTGACCAGACTTCCATTCAGTAATGTGTGGTTTAGCTCCCATGAATTTGTGCGTCCTGCCGTTCCTGTTGTTCACATTCAGCTTTAGTCCACTGTGGTCGGATCAAAGGCAGGTTGCTATTCAAATTTTCCAGATTGGTTCTGACTTGCTTTGTGACCTAATATATGATCAGTTTTGCAGAAAATTCCATGGTCTTCTGAGAAGAAAGTGCGTTTTTAGTGTTTGGGTAGAATATTCTGTTAATGTCTGTTAGATCCATTTGAGGTATGATATCATTTAACTTCAGTTTCTAATTTAGTTTTTTTCCCCCCCAGATGACCTGTCTATTGGTGAGGCTGGGTATCAGAGTCACCCTCTATCACTGTGCTGGGGTCAGTCTGTCAGTTAGGGTTACTATTGCTGTGATGAAACACCATGACCAGAAGCAACCTGAAGAGGAAGGGATTTATTCTGCCCACAGTTTCCTATAACAGTTCATCATCAAAAGCAGTGAGGGTAGGAACCTGGAGGCAGGAGCTGATGCAGAGACCATGGGGCAGGAGGGATGCCGCTTCCTGGCTTTCTTTTCCTGGTTTGCTTGGTCAGCCTGCTTTCTTACAGAACCCAGGACCACCAGCCCAGGGATGGCAGCATCCATAATGGGCTAGGATCTCCCATATTGATCACTTATTAAGAAAATGCCTTCCAGCCAGATCTTATGAAGGCCTTTTCTCAATTAAGGCTCCATGTCCTCTCTGATGACTCTAGTTTGTGTCAAGTAGACATGAAACTGGTCAGTATAGTACATATGTTACAACTGTAGTATCCTGTTTGGAGATTTTTCCTTTAATGCCTATAAAGTATTCTTCTGTACCTCTTTTGATTAGTTTTTATTTGAAGTCTATTCAGATATTAGAATAGTCTGTTTTTTTCATCCTTTACCTTCAGGTAATAGCTCTCAGATCTTTGGTCGTGAGGTGTGTTTCTTGGAGACAGTGAAAAGATGGATCCTATTTTCTGATGCCACCTGTACATACGTCTCTTTATTGAGGAGTTGAGATAATTCATATTGAGTTATTATTGAACCGTGTGTCTATTTCTTTTGTTGCTTGTGATAGGGAAAGGGATGACAGAGCAGATCCTGTTAATCCCAACAGTGAGAAGGAGACCACTACCACAATTTGAGCCAAATTGGAAGCAAGCTTGATTTTTTTTTCAGTTGGGGTGCCAGTGACTGCCTCTTAAGTTGGATTAAAGAGAGCATCCCCAAAACCATCTCTTGGGCCCATTTCAAGGGGTAAAATCACAGTAGTTTTACAGAAGGGAAACAATGGGGGCAATAAGGAAATACAAAAAAATCTTTAAAAACCTTCATGTGGTCATCATGTTATTTGGGAGGGATCAGGGAAGGCCAGGGAAGGTAAGGGTATTCTCAAAAACAAATCAAGTTCATGGGTTGGGGAAGGTCAGGTCCCAGGAAACAGAGACCAACTCAACTCTCACAGTAAATAGAAACTTTTAAAAAATACAGCATAATGGCTCCTGCCTTCCAAATGGAGTCAGGCAGGTCCCTTAATCCCTGCATCTTTAGAGAAGATGAAGAGTCTCCCTTAACTTAAGCTCACCATTTTCAGTTGAAGGTGACACAGAACACACTATTGTGCCTTTCTAGTCCAGGTTCTTGGAAAAGAGAAATTACTAAACCCTGCAAGAGAGGAGTCCTGGACAGGACATACAGGCCTTGGTTTCTGGCTGTTAAGTTCCTGCTTTGGGGCTGCCAGTGGGATGCGGGCAGACCCTTTGTCCCTCTTGGCCAAGTGTGGATGCCAGTAGAACCGATCCGGCCTTCCCTTGAGCAGGAAGCTACCATCCCCTGCAGCAGAAGTTGTGCTGGAAGAAGTACCAATGTGTGTGGCAGAGGCCTTGCCTCTCCGCAGACTGGTCCATGCAGGCTTTCTGACTTGTGCTTTCTCTCCTTCCAGAGTAAGGGAATGTGTACTGTTTGGTTATTATAGCACCAGTAAAGTTAACTCAGATGTCAGCTGCTTTTCTTTTCCTTTTTTTTTTTTTTTTTTTTTTTTAAATTTTTTCTACCAGGGTGACTGGGTGCTTGGCAGAGTGCACAATCACATGCTCTTCAGATCTTTTGAAAGCTGATTTTCCTCAGTCTAATCCCATGGGAGTTAGGCACAATTTATGATAATTATGGATTCAGTTCCCACCGGTGTTGAACTTCCTGACTAACTGAACTAAAAATTAAAATATACCCCTCAGATGGAGCCAGACACTAATAACCAGGCTGGTCTTTTTGCGGTCCCCTTTTCTTTCAGATTAGGAGGGAAAGATAACAAAAGCATGTTGTAAATAAGCCCATTCCCTCTTGGGTCCTCAGAGGCCTGTGTTCTCCAGGGTGAAAAGCCAACAGCAAGGGCCAAGTAGGTTCTGGCTCCGTGTCCTGCAGGGCTAGCTGGACGCAGTCAAAGCTTCTTGTTAAAAATAGATCTCTTGACCTTTTGTCCCTGAACATTCAAAATTGAAGGACTCTCAAATTCAAGTCACTGTCAGAGGAGAGACCTGGACCTTCTGAATTTCCGAGGTAATGATAGCGGTGGGAAGGGACAAACATTGTGGAATAATTGGAATCTGAAATCTGCCCTGGTGCTGCTGGCCTCGGCCAGGCATGGTCTTCAGCTGGTTCTTCCTTCGTGTGATAAGAGTGGAGGACCTCAAGAGGGGAAACCCTACTCAGTCAGGGCCGCAAGCTGTGGAATTTAGCAGCTTGGCAAAAGTACAGCAACTCCCCTTCCCTAGGGTACAGTTAATTTTTAGTTTAAAAATACACCCTAAGATAAACTTCAGGATATCTAAGTCATCCAGAAATCAATTCAAAGGCTGTTCTTTGCCTTCACTCCATGGGACTCAGGCCTTTGTCTCCACACTGATCTCAGTGGCCGTCTCAGTTCATTCTTCTGATGCGTCTGAACAGATCAGGACCTCCCAAAATGTTTTAGGGAGAAGTACACTTAGAGGGTTTTCCATGCCCTGTGAAGGAATTTAGCAAGCATTAATCCTTTTGAGAAAGCAGTCAGGGTGTTTGAGAATAGTGATAGTCACGATTTGGTTTTTTCCCAACAGAATAGGTTAACTGTTTCCATAAAATCTTGCTCATCTTCATATCCTGAAGTTGACCTCTGACCTACACACACATACTCATGTACACATGTGCAAATGTACACACATGTACAACCACACACAACACACATATGCATACAACACACACACACACATACGACATGCATGCACACACATGTACAATGCTCACATCCTCATACACATGGGCATGCACACCCATACACACATGAACACATACTTGGACATACATTCCTGCACACAGATGTTACTTATTAGCACTGACCCATACTTAAAGTGTTGGTGTCATATTCTGTTTCTGACATGTATAAATTTGGATTGAGGCAGTGGGTGGGATGGAGAATGATCTTGGGAAGTACAATGCCTGTTCTGAAAGACTTCAGAATGTGTTTCTGGACTATAAAAACATTATTTCGATGCTGACCCAGCAGTGAGCCTATAACAACCTATAAAGCAAGTCCTGCAATCATTTGCACTTTTTCATATGTAGAAACACAGGGCCCCTGGGAGGATAAATGCTCTGCCTAGATCACACAGTGGGGCCTTCAAGGGCCTACATGGTTCTGGCTCTGGGTGTTGACCAGTGGGCCCACCCTGTCTTGTTACATAGGAGGTGGGATTAGTTGTAGAACTGCTCGTGTCTACAGATCCACATCACGCATCCTGCACCCTCCTTAAGGTTGGACAAGCAACGTGACAGCAAGCAGAAAAGCGTTACCAGATGGCCCTTCCTGAGACTCTGAATCCTGAGGCCCTTTCTCAGCTGCAGCACTCATCCCAAAGTCCTCACTGAGGTGGCACCCCAGTAGCCCAGCCACATGTTTGTCCAGATGTGAGAAGCATTCTTACCTGTTGCCACTGTCCTTCCCCTAACCATGCCTAGTAATAGACAGTGATCATCAGTGTCTCAAAATGTCTTACCAAGTCGTACTCAGAGCTGCAGGCCTAGAAGGATGGCTTAAAGATTGATGTATATCTTTGAATGGCTTTTGGAAAATTAAATTCAAAGTTGCAAAAGAGCCTGAATTTCAGAATTTCATAGCAACGTCTGATTTAAACACACATAGGCTCCACTGGGAGTCGGAGTGGTCCAAGGGATTTGTTTCTCACCATGTTTTGTGCCTTGCTGCCCTCGTGATAAGCCTTGTTGCTGGAGAAGAAAGTGAGAACCAAGCTGTCAGCACCTCTAGGTCTTGCCAAATCCCTCCCCCACCCCCATCCACATGCCAGGATGCTGAAATGCACTTGGGAAGTTTGACTTGGCTTAGTGGGTATAAGATTCTACTGAGTAAGTCCAGCCTTGGCAAGCTGACCTAGTTTGGAGATTACATTGGTAAATTTTGTCTTACAAGCTGCTGAATCCATTCCAGAGAGGCAATCATGAAACCACTTCCCCAGTGTGCCCTCCTACCACATGGAGGTCTCATCGCAACCTTCTGTTCGGGCTGCCAGCTCTACAAACTACCACAGGAGGAGAAGCAAAAGCGCCACACAGCTGGGGTAGAGGACAGCGTGCACACTGGAGTGCATCTGGCACTCGACCAAGTTGTAGACCTGGGTGAATTTGAGCTCAATTAACTTTCTGCTCCCGCAAAAGAAGCAGCATCACCTCCCTGGGCACAGAGCTTGCTCTGCAAGCATGAGGATCTGAGTTTGGATCTCCATCTCCCACATAAACAGCTGGGAAAGGTCATGCATCCATCCCTATAACCCCAGCATTGAGAGGAGGAGGGAGCAGATCCCAAAAGGTCCCTGGCCAGGTGAGCTTGCAGTTTGTCTAGAGCAGTGGTTCTCAACCTTCTTAGTGCTGTGACCCTTTAACACAGTTCCTTATGTTGTAGTGACCTCCAACCATAAATTTTTTTTTTTTTTGCTACTTCTTAACTGAGATCTTGCTACTGTTATGGATTATAAGGCAAATATCTATGTTTTCTGATGGTCTTGGGTGATCCCTGTGAAAGGGTCAGATTGTTCAACCCCAAGGGGTCACAACCCATAGGTTGAGAACCACTGATTAACAGCCCTTGTGTGAAGGCAATAAGATAGAGAATGCTAGGAAGCTTCCAGTGTCCTGTTCTCCTCTGACCTCTGTCCGTGTAAACACAGCATCCTTCATCATCACTCTTACATGTGTGTACCACAACTAACACACGCATACACACACAAAGCGGCATCAAAATATTGGAGGAAACAGATTCACTAAATGCCCCCTGCCACTTCTTCCAAGTTCATTACTTTGGACTCATTGTCAGAAAAACTAAAGTACTCCAGGTGGGCTTCAGTTTGGGAAGGGTGGAACGAAGTATCATCTCTGTGCCCTGAAGTCACTCATATTTCAGCAGTGGGACAAGGTTCTTCCAACCTAAATGATTTTCAGTCACTTGGAACGTATACAGACACAAGCTGTTTGAAGGTCACAACTATGCCTTCTACCACTGGAGTACTGTGTCCCCTCAGCCATAGGGGCATGGAGTCCTGTACCTACACTAGAGGCTAGCTTTCAGGGAGCAGGTGCTGGGTGGCACCTGGCCTGCCAGGTGACTGACTCTGAAGGCTGAGCTGCTTCCTTCACACAGCTGCAATGTCTTTTCTCCAAACATTTATGGTCCTCGTTTACTTTCGGAATAGTAAATGCCTAAAATATGTACCTCAGGTGGCCTCGTAGACTTGCAAATGTATTTAACCAAAGAGAGGGCTCCTTGGGGCCCTTGCTCCTGCACCTCTTCAGCTCTGTTAGGAATAATTTCAAGGCAGCTGGTAGAAAGTACAACCTGCTTTTCTAGTTTCTACACTGACTACCACACATGGGCACAGTGTGCTTCACCTTGCAATGCCTTCCTTCTCTGGAGACTGAACAAAAACCTAATCCTCATGAGGCTTTGCAGGGGCTCAAGCGGGCCAGCACTGGATCCTACAAGAAGGGAAAGGTCATACCCCAGCTCCAGCTCAGTTACATGATGCTGACACAAACTTCAGAGCTTCTACAGTTAAAAATAGTTTATTTTTTTTAATAAAAAATGCCATCATAAAAATGTACACAATGGTTTGCATTCAGCTTCTCTTTTTAAGGACATTGGTAATTTAAATATTTTCTGCTTATATTTCATATAAATATTGCTGTGGGCCTATATTAGTAACATTTTACCCATTTCTGATTATTTTCATGCTTTCAAATGGAGAATTAGATCTGTCAACAAACTGATTCCTTGGGCCATGCACTTGACCGTGGCTGGCCCCATTCTGGGAAAAATGAAACTTTATAGAGGCATGAATCTTCAAAATAATATAAAATTGTAAATGCATAGACTTTTCCCCTTCACATATACATCTATGTGTATCTGCAGTTCTGGCCTTTGTCTATATCCATACATGTGTTATGATAATGGGGCAGTGGCCAGTGACATGGGCAATGCTGGATATGTACATATTACTCTTATTTAGAATATCCCTCGTTAAGTAGAATTTTTAGCCACGCTAGTATGCACAGTGTAAATATAGCAATTTGAAAACATGCTGACTTGTCTTTGAGAAAATGTTCTTTTTAGTACATTTTAGGGTCAATCGGACAAAGTTATGTCAATGAAGGAAATTAGAACACATTCTAGATTCTGCTAAATATACATGACACTTCAGGGAAAATGTGGCTCCAGCATTCAGGAGACTGTTTTGTCCCTCCCTACTGCTTGAACCAAGTGGACAGAGAAGTTATCACATGGGCTCTGATCTCAGCACAGAGTCCATCTTGCCACACTGGGGGAAGAAAATTCAGGATGCGATGTGAGTGTTGGGGAAAACATCCATGAAAGAAAACAAAACAAAACTTAGACTGCAACTAGCTTTTCACAGAGTGGTCTGTGGTACACATACTGTCAGCAGCAGAGACATTCTGTCTTCCTGGAGTTTAAATCTCTTTTGAAAATCAAGTTTAAATCTGTGACATTCCTTGTAAATTTGTGATGGCTGCTGCACCCTGTTTCCTCTACTGAAAACTAGGAAGCCCCGAGACAGACTACTCTAAAGGATATTGTGACCATTTTTTATTCTTTCATTCTGAGTCTTACCTCACAAAAAAATTCCAAGCTCAACTCAGCTCAGTTTAGTCAGCCCCCAAGGGCGCTAAGACTGATGGCCCCAGGCACAAACTGGCTAGAACGGTCCTGGTCTAGAAATGTCAGGTGAGGAGAGCAGATCCAGCCTGCAAGAGGCTTTTCCTGTTGCATAAGTGTTGCATCAGAAAGAGACAAAGTGAAAATTGCTCTCTGCTCCAAACAGTCATGCTTGATAGCAGCGCTGTAGTGAATAATAATCTTTTGACTAGACGCAAGGTTAAACTTTAGAAGCCCCCATCAAGAGGGAAAACTTTAAAAAGGCCCATCAAGGGGGAGAAACCTAGTATTCACAGTGAAGTCTAGTAATAAAAAATCGTAGCTTTTTAATTTGAAATCCAACATGATCTTTAGGAGCAGGCCTTTATTGGAAACATTGTACCACCATGTCTTAAAAAGTAAAGTCTAAACTAAATGATGAAAAGATGAAATGCTGTAATGGCAGTGTAATTAATAATTACAATAATTAAAAAGCCTATTTCAATATTTATTCTAGACTATACACAATAAAAGCAAGCATTTATAAACATTACATGATTTTGCCACCCCGTTAATCCTCATGATCACATAGTCAAGCTTATTCTTACATAACCCTTGATGTTTTTTCTTGTTATGTACTAAGATACATGCTTGTTCTCAAGAGAGCAAAAAGAATCCCTAGCCTACAGCATTCTGTTTGTGTGAAGCCAATTAAGATGCTGCCTCTAGTGCTTGGAGACAGAGAGCTGCAGAGACAGTTGCCATGGAAACCACTTTCCCCCACACTTCTAGCAGAGCCAGAAACCGCTGAGTAATATGCCTGCAGAGAAGACCTGGTATAAACACAGCTCCCACATTCGTTTAGACTCCATTTTATGAGGAAAACGGGTTAGAGATTATGAAGGAAACCATCCCATACATGATTTATTTTCCAATAACTTGGTATTTTATTGATCACATAAAACTGAGTGGGAGTCCTGATAAGTCTTTTAGTTCATTTACCTTTGGTGAAAACAATGGATTTCAAAACATCTAGTAGCATTTCATTTATATGCAGCTTAGAAAAAAAACCTCTAGTGTATTTTTTTTCAAAACAATACTCCTGAGCCCCCATGTGCTTTAAACATTAACTGGTACTAATTTGAGTTATTCCACACTTTACTTAGGAGAATAAGTAGTTAAAAATTACAGACTAGATATGGATTTCTTTTTAAAAATACAATTTTTGGTCATGTGAATGATTGATGTTCAGGCTTCAAAAATAGAAAACAATCCTACATTACATAATTTCATTTCTAATACAGCTTTTTGAAATCGGCAAATGTAAACAGCAGAGCAAAGAACATCGAACTACCTCTCCATGTCTATTGAAATTTGTAGGATTATGTACCGTCTTTAAGTGTGTGGATGAAAACAGAGTGTTTCCAACACATAGCTCATGCTTCTATGTGATTATTTGTAAAAGCAAAACGGAAGGAATTCTCCACCCCCAGCCCCATTACTGAAAGAGCCCCCTGATGACTGAGCTGCAGTGAGGAGAGCAGTCCTGAAAAATCATCTGACCGGAGAACCCCAAACTGGTGTTATCATTGCCACGGGTGTTACAACTTCCCCTTCTCCTCCTTCACACTGCACCCCGCAGAAGGCGACTCTCCAAACAGAACGAGGTTTCCCTGCTGCCTGCCCAGCCTCTGCCGCAGTCGTCCCAGGCAAGGCTGTCACGCACCTCGTGCGGTGCCTGCAAAGCCCAGGCTTCGTTCTTCAGACAGACACGGTGGGTGAAAAGAAACAACACAGCAGAGTGACAGCAAGCACACAGAAGAGATGAAGGATTGGGCGTCTTAAGTTCCCTGGTCCCTCCAAAATGTCTAATATAGACCGCTTTGTGACATAGACTTTGGGGGGAAAAAAAGAGCATCGAAATTGGCCACACACCATTTTGTTTATGTATCATCTTGGAAACTGGGATCTAGATCCTGCCTTGAGACGGAGCTGAGCTCTGAGGGCTACATCTTCTTACCCATCCATTTAAGGATTTTAGTGCAGACTCACTTTCGTAGAAAAATTAAACTCTGGTAAGCTCAGGAGGCTGATACAGACTCCTCTCTCCCAGGAGAGTCTAGACCTAGTCTAATAATTAAGCAAGACCCCTTTGTTTGGCTAGTGCAACAACAAAATTGAGCCCCAAACATGTTATCGTAGGAACACTGGCCTTGTTTTGTGTTCAACAATGTCTGAGGCTGGAAAGTGCAGTCAGTGTCTTGAAGAGGTTTCAGGCTCTTCAGCTGTCACCTGATTTTAAAAATCGCATCTGCATAGCTACTTCGGTTGTCACTCTGTCCTCAGCATACACAAGTATGAGGCAGGGACTTAAAGTCTGTCGGCTGAGAGCGCATCAACGAAAGGACTGCCCTGCCACCTCTGGCAGATACAGCTTCCATCTACCTGAGAGCTAACGGGAAATAGATCATCGGTGGGAGAGAATAATTATAGCTCGGGGAAACGGCCAAGGCAGCAAATGGTACACCAAAGCATGGTCACCATGTGGTGGGGGCCAGGGAGAGCACAGACCGCCCCAAGAAGCAGGCTCTGCGAGGGAAGTCCTGAGCTTGTGTTTGTCACAGTTTTAGGATGGCCTTGTGTTTCTTAGTTGTCAGGGAAGAACAGCAAGTTATCTGTAGAGGGGTGTGTCTGATGGTGTGTCTGATCACTGCTCATGTCCCTTAAGTTCTTACTGCAGTGTGCGTTGACATGGGTAGGAGTCTCGACTCTCCCATCATGAAATTCCTAGGTCAGGTCACACTGTCATCTTCCATGCAGGCAGTTTCAAAGGCAGGCCATGGAAGCAGGAGCTAATCTGATGGCTCAGAGGCAGGAGGTTGCCTGCTTCGAAGGTATAGCTCCAAGGCTGCCTTCCGGAGCTAATCTTTCCTGGGAAAGCTGTTGTCCACGCTGCTAGTCCTTCACATAGACTTGGAATCAGCGTCTCTCTTGCTGATAAGCACCTCCAGCAGCCGTAGCTTCGCCTTTATGTGCTTGTATTCATTGTATTCCTCGGCCATCGGAGTACGGTCTTCCTTCTGGACGTTTCTAGAGGAAACAAAGGAAAGAGGAGCTGAGGATCACTTTCTACTGGTTTTAAAGGCTAGCATACACCGGGAATTGCCATTTGGAAACTACATATTCTATCAACCTGCAGAATCAGTGTTGGTAATTGGCTCTTGGTATCTAGATGGGCTGGATTTAGGTAAGTGAAAAGTGGTTTTTCTCTGGAGGTGCCATGCAACTTGAGGGTCTAGAAAGTTAATCTAGGATCTAATAGAAGATCATAAACAACTAAGGAATTCAGGAATTTACTACTGATTGTTAAGTATGATTTCACAGTAATAGTTTACTCAGAATAAACAGAATTTTTTGTTTTTGTTTTTGTTTTTCAAGACAGTGTTTCTCTGTATTACATCCCTAGCTGTCCTGGAGCTTGCTCTGTAGACCAGGCTATACTCAAACTTAGGGATCCGCCTGCCTCTACCTCCCAAATGCTGGGATCAAAGGCATGTACCACCACACCTGGCAAAGAAATATTTTATTCATTCTTGACTTTCTTAGGGCTTCTATTGCTGTGATAAAACACCATGACCAAAAACAACTTGAAGAGGAAAGGTTTTGTTTCAGCCCATCATGAAGGGAAGTCAGGTTGGAACTAAAGGCAGGAATCTAGAAGAAGGAACTGAAGAAGAGGCCATTCATGGAGGATTGCTGATTAGTGGTTTGCTTCTCATGGCTTGCTCAGCCTGATTTCTTATATTTCTCAGGATCATCAGCCCAGGGGCAGCATGCCCATATTGGGCCAGGCCCTCCCACACCAATAATTAATTAATTAAGGAAATGTACTACAGGCTTGCTTACATGCCTTGTGGGGGTTTTTCTCAACTGAGATTCTTTTTTCTCAAATGACTCTAGCTTGTATCAAGATGACATAATACTAAACCACACAATTCTTAATATTTTCTCATTTTATATATTTTATTTAATGAGCCATTAAATTTCTTTTTAAGATTTATTTATTTTTATTTTATATGCATGAGTGTTTTTGCCTGCATATGTATATATACACAAATGCACTACCGACATACACAGTACTCACAGAGGCCTGGAGAGGAAGTTGCATCCCCTACAACTGGAATTATGGATAATTATGAGCTGCCATGTGGGTACTGGGAACCAGACCTGAGTTCTCTGTAAGGCAGCAAGTGCTCTTAACTGCTCACCCCATTAAATTTCCAATCAGTAATCAGGTCACACACAATTTGTAGATATTTCAAGAACAATTAATATTCCTACTTTGAGACTTGCTTTTAGAATTCAGCAACTGGTGAATTGTTATGTGAAAGTGCTGTGTCTTTGTAGTTTACTGGGATATTTTATATGCAATCTATATGCACTAGTACTGGCTTAAAGCTTACTCTGAGGTCCAACATGGTACTTTATATCCATGATCTATCAAAACTCTCAGAAAAACTTGACCAGAAGGAGCTACTGTGTACATTCTTGTATGATGTAGTCAGGACAGGCAGTGACTCTCCTGGAAGAGTGACTGCTCTATCATAGCAGTCTCTATGAAATACATGTAGCAAGCACTCAACCACCATGATCCCTTTCCACTTCATTACAGAGTAAAAATGGGCAAGGGGACAGAGGAGGCTTCATTAACAAATGAAGCTAATTTTATTCTTGTCTGCTTTGCTTTAGCAAAGGATTCTAAATGACTCCTTAGCAGAAGGCAGTGACAGAGGACTATGGTGAATATCTGCCACCCAGTCACCATCATGCCCTGTGGAGGGTTTCTCACTCTTGAGATGTGAAAGTGAGCTGGATGCCATGATATCATTAGGCCCTCACAGCTCCAAACTTGAGTGATGATGAAGTCAATTTCTACCATTCACTGTGGAAAAAGCTTTCTCTAAAAATGTCTATGGCCCTCAGAAATTGAACCTTTGCCAGATTTGCAACCAAGTTAATGGTGTGCCCTGAGACCATTTCAAACCCTGTCCTCAATCTGTTTCCATATTGTGAATTGAGCCTGTTTTAAGGTTATCTTCCCCTTTAAGAAAACAATGTAACCAATCTAACTGCACCTTGCACTTCCCATGTAATCAGCTTTTACAAGGTAAGCTAAAGGCATAGCTTTAATCTTAAATTTTGTATTCTTCCATCCAAACTCAGAATAGTGTGTGAGTGGTGTGTGTGTGTGTGTGTGTGTGTGTGTGTGTGTGTGTGTGTGTGCATGTGTGATGTTGTGGGCATCATTTACTGACAGCAGCCAATAGGTTGGAAGTGAACTTAAGAAAAACAATTATCTACCATAAATGTTGGCAGCAATATATGGATATAGGTTGATAATATTTGTTTGTGGATTAGAGTGCTATTCTGGGTCATTATGGTTCATAAAGTAAATTCTTCCTTTGTAAACTCTGGTTAAAAAAAATTAAGAATAGTGATTCCTCATCTCCTTTTCAAGCCATATTTTTTCTGTGATATTCTGTAAATATAGAGGAAAGCCCTGTATTAGGGACAGAAGGAAGACACAGGGGGAGAAGTGGAGAATTTAAATTTGGGCTCACTCTTGGTTTAAACTACTCCAAGACAAACAGTCTCTTTTTTTCCATCAATGTGGCACCAATGCAATTTCTATTTTCTTAAATCTTCTATGGGCTTCCATAATATATATTTCATGTATAGAATTCTATGCACAACATGTGAAGAGGATACAAAAGGCATACAGACAGAAACATCACATTAACACTTTAATAATTAATATTAAATTGACTTATGTAGAAGCTGAAGGCATGAACTATGGGAATTGACATGTTTTAGATGCCAATCTCTTCCTGCCCAAGAATTTCAGCTCTGTGAATACTGTCTCCTTCAAACAAAGTAACAGAATGACCATGGAGGCCTGCACTTTGTCTCCTGCAAAGAACAGCAGCCAGTGGCTTGGTTATTATTATTATTTGAGGAATTACTTCTTTTGTCTACTTATCTATATTGTAAATAGTCTGTGTGTAAGGGAAAGATCTTTAAACTACACTGAGATATAAAACACAGTCCTAATGTCAAAGCTAATTATTATAATTCTTTTATTTCTTCATACTCTAGGACATGAAAGTACTCCAAAGAAACTACATACAGTTTATCTAATTTGGATTAATGTAAAACCAATTTCAGATGGTGAAACCTAACTCCACGGAGAGAGACACAGATCTCCTCATGGTCTTGTCCCTGAGCTCCCAATGTGATGTGAGGAGGACTCTGTGACACACACACTTTCCCAGCAAATTTGATAAGGAGACAATTCAATTACACCTTAAAACTCACTGGATAAAACAACACATTCACCAGACGGATACATTCACTACTGCTTCTCACACACCAATTTCATTCAGACTAGGCAGCTGTCGTCTTGGTTCTTTTAGTTTTTGTAGCACCCCTGAGTGAACCCAGGACTGTGCACAAACTGAGCCATATCCCCAGTCCAACTCTGGATTTTAAACTGTGGTTAAATCCCCCGTTATCATTTTTCTCCCTCTTGTTTCCTGAGAAAAAAACTCAGTGCTGGCATTTTGAAATTCAGCTCCAAGCTACTTGTTTTAGCTGAGAACCAAATGTGACAGGCTGGTTTTGCATGTCAGCAGACGCTGTCTAGGTCCTGCACTCTGTATGAGACACATGTCTTCTTAACTATACACATAAATCTCATGGTCTCACTGAAAATCTCTGAGGGTCCCTGGGCATAAACCTGAGGACCTTGTTACAGGGAGAACATAGCCAAGTTCTCACTTTGGAAGCACTCCACAGATGGGACAGAAACAGAGAGCCTGGATTGTGGACTAGGTGATGGGGAAACGGGGGGGATAGAGAGACACACACATACCTCCCATTTTGTCTGAAGAAGTTGTCCTCAAAATCATGGAGTTTCTTTCTAATCATTTTCTTCTCTTCTCTCATTTCCTGAAGGTATTCCAAGAGTTCAGGTCTAAAAAGGAACATGAATTTCAAAAAAATTAAATTTGAATTGTTGTACATGTAATGAGCGTGTGATTTGATAGGAGTTGTGAAGAAAGAAAACAAAGCGATTTAGAAGTCATTGCCGGTGCTTTCTCTTGAATGCCCACAAGAAGGCGAGGCTCCAGGGGCTCTTAGGGGATCGTGCCACTCATGAATTATTAGATTTTTATGAAACCCTACAGCACTTTGTCATATATATATGTATTTTTTTTTTGAGAGAGAACAAAGTGATGTCTGTACTCAGTGTTAGATGATGAGCTGTGGTGGACAGAGCCACAGTGTCATTCAGAGATCTTCTGTTTGTTCAAGCAAGATCTCAAAACTTCCTCAAATAATCTGGGATAAAATACATGAGAAAACAAATAAATTGATACAGTGTGCTTTTTCCTTCCCTCTCTCTCTCTCCCTTCTTCCTCCTGTCTTCTCTCTCTCTCCCCCTTCTTCTTCCTCTTCTCTCTCTCTCTCTCCCCCTTCTTCTTCCTCTTCTCTCTCTCTCTCTCTCTCCCCCTTCCTCCCTCCATCTCTCTGACCCTCCCCTCTGTCTTTCTAGATCAGGTTGTACTCTGCAGCTCTGGGCTGACCAGGAATTCACTCTGTAGCCCAGGCTTGCCTCAAGCTCACTTAATCTTCTTCTTTAGCCACCAGGCCCATCTCTTTACTTTAAATCATTATCTTCTTCATTTAAACACACCCTAAGGAAGTCACAGGTGGCCTTTTGGCCTAACTAACATTTATTTCTATTGTTATTTGCACTAAGCCACTCCAAGGCCACTGCCCAAACAACATACATTGAAGCAGAGTGGAGGTTTGAAAGGCCTGAGTCCTGGCTGCATTTTGATGGCATTTTGTCATCCATTGGTGAAATAAATCCATCAGCATCGTCTTCAAGTTGGTCCAGGAAACAGTGTGCACTGCAGTCTGTCTTCAGAGTGACTGTGAAGTCTGGCTTGGTGGCGCTGTCATCCTCTGACCCCTCCTCTTGTTCCTGGAGACACAATCTCAATGAAACTCTGAGCATATCTTGGAGTATGCTTCCATTACAAGTGTCATTCAGAAATCACCCCCTTAACCAGATTCACCTCGTTTCTCCTCTGTTTTATTAAAACGGCGGCCCCAAAACTAAGTGTGGAAGCACAGCTGGATGAAGCCACGAGGCACTTCCTGCTTCAGCTGTGCTTTATGTCTTTAATCTCTGCCTGGCCCAAAGAAACAATGCTTCAGTATTCTTTTCAATTTAAAATATTTTAAAACTTCAGACAAAAACTTGATTTTTAAGTAAACAGTTTTAAAGTTCCTTTTTTTTTTTTTTTTTTTTTTGTAAGTAGAAGGAACGGTTCCCACCTATGCCATTTTTACAAAACTTAACTGAGGCAGCATATTCCCGGAACCTGGTGAGGCACAGCTGGCAGGCAACATCTGTCAGCCTCCCTCTCCTCCTCTACCTCCCCTGCATGAGGAAGATGAAGGAGAATGGACCCAAGAGCTCAGGCAGAGCTCAGGCCTATATACTGCTGCTTTGGAGCTTGACCAAAAACTGTGTAGAACACATGTCTGGTGAACTGTCTATCAGTTCAGATTGCAAAGAAAGCTGTGAACAAGCATTTTACAGCTGGAAAGGGATACCAAGGAAAGCAACAAATAAGAATGTAAGACTTCATTTCTCAGAAGCTCTACTAATGGGCTGGAGAGATGGCACTGTGGTCAAGAGCACTGGTGGCTTTTCCAGAGGACTCAGGTTCAATTCCTAGCACCCATATCTCAGCTCACAACTGTCTGTAGTCTGTAACTTCAGTCACAGGAGATCCTATGCCTTCTTGTGGCCTCCAAAGACACTATACACACACACACACACACACACACACACACACACACACACACACACACGGTGCACAGGCATACATTCAGGTAAACACTCATATACATTAAATAAAAGTAAATAAAAATCTCAAAAGTCCTCCTAATTATATTTTAAAGTCTGGAGAGGATTTTAAGCACTCTGATATTTTTCCAGATGAACCTAACAGAACTACTCTCAGTGGCCTTGGAAAACCATGGGGAAATGACTTACAAAAAAAAAAAAAACAAAAAACAAAAACCTGTCCAAATTAGCTCGTACGTGGTAGATACTTAGTATAGCACCCAAACAATGCATATTTGGGAAAGAGCCAGTGGTCAGTCTCCCAGCACTGACTCCTTTAAAGCAGTTGTCCTTTTTAGATAGGACTGATGTGATATCTGGATTTAGATAAAGAACAAGGTACACAGATCCATCAAAAAGAAAGGCGGCTATCAGAATTTCAGCCAAGATGCTACAATGGTGACATGAACCTGAAGGAAAAAGTCCGTAGTGGGCTCTTTGCCTGAAACCACTAGTCAACAATAGTTAGTTACGTAGATGATGATATAAAGGGCGCAATACCCACATGCATCAATGACAGAGTGGACAGGGATATCTAGTTTGCTAGAATACAGAATCTATATTTAGTTTACTTCATCTAGCTTGATAACAGCATAAAAAGCAGCTGGAAAGTTCAAGGTCCTGTAAGTAGGTTAGAAAAAGGAAAAAAACCTGGATACATAGCCAATAAGAAATCCACAGACAAGCATCATGGGATCACACAATCCCTGAGCACAATGGGAATCACAAAGAGGTAGGTCATGGACAGTAAGTCTCAATGGTGTGATTATCTACCCTAGATATTTGCAATATCTAGTGTCATTTTTGGCTGTCACAACTAGAGAGGGGATGGTAGTAACTTGTGGGTGGAGACCAGGAGTGCTAGGAAACATCCCACAGCAGTTATCCTGATCCAATGCTGAGAATTTGACCAGTGGATGTCCACAAGAGACAGGATTTGGAGAATTGAAAGGGCTTCTGCCATCAGGCAAAGTAAGGCCTGGTTCCCGGTCTACTGTCCTGTCTAAAACATAGCTAGGATAAAACTAGCTCTGGGGAAACACAAATAACCTGACCTATGTGTTTACAGCAGAGACAGTAGCTGCTGAAGGACCTGAAACCCACATTCCACGAGGAGTAGTAAGAGCTTGGAGAAAAGGTTTCTAAGGCAAGGAGTAGGGTGGGAGGAAATGGCATATGACTGGAAACGTGTGAAGAGCTATAAAAAGAAGAAGCCATATGTGTCTTCCCCGACCTTCCAGCAGAAAGGGGGCGGGGGGACAAGCTAAGTGTGTGTGTAGAATGTAATGAGCTATCCTAGCTACAAAAACATCAGTTTTCACTGTGATTATTTTACACTGATCAAAATAACACATTATAAAATTACATGTTATATAATTGTATTCTATTTTGTGATTAAAGCTGGTTAGTAAACGAGTAAACTGTTAGCCACTTTGGTTACTCAGCTCATGTAATACCCAGCCTCATCCTCCCACTGCTCTGAAAGTGTCTGTCTTGAGAACAGAATCCCATTCCATCATGTTTTAGCGGGTTTCTGGAGTGAACAGGAAAATTCTCTGGGCTTGTTGTGGGCTGAAAGCCTTCAGAGTCTTCAGAACTTGAGCTGGCTCTGTTTCATACAAGTTAGTTTCTTCCAAAAAAAAAAAGTAAGTATAGCTGGGGATAAGTTTTAAAGACACCATTTAGATTTGGTCTTTTTTTTTTTTTTTTTTTTTTTATCTTCAAACACACTAAATTGTAAATTGTATTAGAACTACTATGTGTTATCAAGAACATGTTAATGACTGTGTCTGATTAGAAGAAAAAAATGAACCAAAAGACGGCAGGATTTACAAAAGCAAGGTCACCATTGCAAAATTGCTTGTAATTGTGGTCATGGTGTGAGCCAGTGGGCAGTAAGCTGCAGCCCAATAGTCTTCTAAAAAGTTTTTGCTAAAGAATAAGAATGAGTAGAGTGTCATTGTCCAGGAGGAGCATCATTAGGATACCTACTATTTATTTAATGAGGCAATCATTAAGTGTCACATCTTGCATGTATTCAAGAGCATGTTTTTACCCGGTAATAAGTCCATTATAAGCTGCTGAAAGAAGCATGCTAATTTTCATATACAAACTATCCAAATTTGCTCAATTATCAAGATTCAGCTCATCGGTAAAAAACGACAATGGACAAAGCACACTGCCTTTCATTGACAGCAAAGCGTATTGTGAGAAAATAGCTGTAATTTTAAAGATAGACTATAGCACACTAGCCCCGCTGTTCCAGTACCGCACCCATAATTCAGGTTCTATTTAGTGATGTGATTATCAAGCACCGTCTGTCTAATACATTAAAATTAGGTATTGTAGTGTGGGTTACCTTAGTTCAGGCAAGGAAATGAAGCTTTCAATTGATCACCCTCAATAGATGATTCTGAGATAATCATGCCTAACTACAGGAAATAAATGACCACTTTCACCTTAGACTGTCACAAAACTATGACAGGCGGGCCTCTTAAAACTCACTTCTGCTTTGGGCTTAATTTTCCTCTTTGGACCTAAATAGCTCCTAAGAAGTAATCATGAGTTTTGAAAAACAAAGTGAGGAACAAAACAGTCTCTGTGATCGAAGCAAAAGCAAAACAGAACAAGTTAACAAAGAGGAGACTGGAAGAAAACTTTGGGAAGTAGGTCATGAATGTTCACAGCTGGCTCGGGTAGCTACTGACTTGTAGGGAATGCTACTAGACCCACTGCCCAAGGACTGTCCCTTCAGGTGGGGTTAGCAGGGTAGTGTTAGCACCAAGCTCTTCACCTTTCTCTCCTTGAAGAAGGAAGCAGTTTCGCCCTCGATAATTGGCTGCAGCAAAGGGCTTCTCCGTTTGCTGGAAGGGGACCCCTGTGACAAGTTAACAGAAAGGTTATATTATGAACCGCTTTTCCTCACCTTATAGCTCAGACCGTTTGACCACACCAGTATTCACTACTGTATTTTAACTACATTTAATAACCATTTCCCACCAAAAGCCTCCCCCCAAAACTAATACACTCAAAGCTCTTTTTCAAGGGGATCCTCTCTTCAGAGCCTACACACACAAATCAGGACACAGTAGAGTAAGAATGCACATGCTTTTCAAACCCAACTCTCAGGACTCCCCCAAGAAAAGCACTCACCCCCCACACCCTCCTCCCTAGCCCCAGCCAACTAACTGTCATTAGTAAGGAGAGTAGTTCAAGGCCAAACAACCATGTGAAGGCTGTTGAACTTCTCTGTTGTACATTCACCCTATTTAGGAACCCTAGGTGTTCTTAACTGGTGAGAGACAATGACTCAATTTACATTAAGTCATTTTATTTATTAGTTTATTCAGCAGGAAATTTGCAGAAGAGTAACATTTTTTTAATCACACCTGCCTAGAGTCTCTGGATTGTCTCTCATTCATAAAAACAAGTGCCCTACTAAAAGAAATATGAGAGCATACTCTAGGCCTAGAAACAAAGAAACAAATAAGAAGACTAAACGAAGCACTAGATAATAATAGTAGCAGCTACAGAGAGTAAGTCTTAGGGGTGCTATCAAACCAAGGGCCCTGTGTCAGCAGACAAGGGTACTGAATCAGGCAATGCTTCTCTAAGAGATGGACAGGCACTAACATCTCAACAATATCTAACCTGGGGAGGGAATTCTCAGGCTGGCTAAGGAAAGTCTGTCAGTGTTAAAATACTTCCCACAGCCAGACACAAGCTACTATTTCCCCTTGATCAAATCCCGGTGTTAACAGCAGTTATATCTCAGGATGCTGGCCATGGTAGGCAGCTTCCCAAGCACTAGGCTCCTGCTCTCTCCTTCCACCCCCTCTCTACCCCCATCATCTACAAAACAAGGACCTTCTCATTGGAGCTCTTTAGACGGTCCTCCTCGGGTGAAGTTCTTAGGGAGTGGTCCTTCAGTGAATGGGGAGAGATTATAACAGACAGAAACCAGAGAGGCACTCTTTGGGATGAAAAGCCTGGAGAAGGTCCATCCCTACCTCTTATGCTGTCTCTAAGGAATGGGTTTAGGTGTTGGCCCTATGAGTGCCAGAGGAATGTGTATATGATCAAGTCATTCCTCAGGCGGTAAGACATGGATATAAATGGATAGTTCAACTACTACAGCTTGACCTTTAATGAGAATGACAGTTAGGATTCTGTATGCATAGGTGGGGTTCCTCCAATAGAAAGGGAAGGTTACACTCACAGTGATAGAATGTTTAGGACCCTGTGTTGGTTAGTTTTTGTCAATTTTGTGCAAGCTAGGGTCACCTGAGAGGAAGGAGCTTCAATTGAGAAAATGCCCTCATTGGATTGGCCTGGAGCATATCTGTGAGGCATTTTCTGATTGATGTGGGAGAGCCCAGCCCACTATGGGAAGTGCTACCCCTAGGCAGGTGGTCCTGAGTTGTATAAGGAAGCAGGCTGAGTAAGCCATGGAAAACAAGCCAATAAGCAGTGTTCCACCATGGCCTCTGTATCAATTCTCCCCTCCAGGTTCCTTCCTTGAGTCCCTTCCCTGACTTTCCTCCATGACAGACTATAAACCAGAACAAACCCTTTCTTCCCCAAGTCGCTTTCCTGGTCATGTGTTCCTCACAGCAGTAGTTGAAACCTAACCAAATCAGGTGCTCTTAGCATAGCCGGGGGGCTGCCAACAGAAAGAGAAAGGACGCACTCACAATGATGGGGACAGTGCTGGCCCGGGACAGGATCTGTTTGACCAGTCGGTACCTATCATACAGAGGCTTCATAATCTGACGCTCAGTCTTTGTCACCTGAAAAGCAAGACCAGGACACGTGAGAAGCCAGCTCCCAGGTCATGCTCTCCCTTGTCCCAGCATGCTCTGGAATTTTGTGGCCCAAAGATGCTACAATTTACAAAATGTATTTAAACTGATAAAATATTTAGTCAACAAATAAAAATACTGCAGATTTACACTGCTGATCAGTGGAAACTATGCCACTAGGGCACTTTCTTCTAGATCTGAATAACGGGGTGCATTCTTAGTCACTGTGGTCATTTTAAAACAAGGCAGGTGGCTGGAGAGATGGCTCAGGGGTTAAAAGCGCTAACTGCTTTTCCAGAGGACCTAGGTACAATTCCCAGCACTCATACAGCAGTTCACAATCATCTGTAACCAGTTCCAGGGGATCCAATGCCCTCTTCCTGCCTCTGTGGGCTCCAGGTATGCATGTACACGGTGTACAAACATACATGAAGGCAAATTACCCATACACATAAAAATAAAATTTAACCCCCCCCCCAAAAAAAAACAAAACAAAAAACTCCTTAAGGGGCGATGATGTGCGATGACTCAGCATGTAAAGTTGCATGTTTTCGAAGCCGGATGACCTGAACTTGACATCTAGAACTCAAGATTCAAAATCTCCAAATGGTGTATCTGGAGGGTGCAAGGAAGAAGGCAAGTGTTTCTACTATAATTATAACCACATGGTACTCTAGTCAACTTATTTGAGTTCATTTCTTCCATGTGAAACTGTTCCTTCCTAAAAGTACGATTCTGGCAGACAGAGAGTATTCAAGGAACTTTCGTTGCTGGAATCCACTGGGTGATTCATCCTCATTTTCTTTATCTGGCACCCTGCTCAAAATCTCTATGCAGCAAGACAGAATCCAGCTCCGCTTCCTTGTGTAGGATTTGAAACCCCTTCATCATTTATGACTTCTCCCTTCCCCACTGTACTTCAAACTCCGGGAATAGACTAGGTTATCTCATGCCTAATTCTGTGATTCCCGCTGCAAGCGAGGGGGTTTCTCTCTTCTTTATTTGGAAGTTGCAGATCAGAAGCCAACTTGGCACAGCCCTCTTTCCTTGTGCCCCATCCTGAAAGGATGATCCTTTCCTCCACATCACCATGTGTGCTGGCTACTCTTACATCAGCTTAACCCAAACCACAGTTGTTTTCGAAGAGAGAACCTCAGTTGAGAAAATGCCCTCCCCAGATCGGCCTGTGGTGCATTTTCTTGACTGATGATTGATGGGGGAGGGCCAACTCATTGTGGGCAACACCACTCCTAGGCAGGTGGTCCTTGGTGCTATAAAAAAAAAGCCACCACCGAGCAAGCCAGGATGAACAAGTCAGTAAGCAGCACTCCTCCATGGCCTCTGCATCGGCTCCTGCCTCTAGGTTCCTGCCCTGTTTGAGTTTCTGACTTCCCTTCATGGTAGACTATAAGCTGTAAGATGAAATAAACCCTTTCCTTCCTCAGTTGCTTTTGGTCCTAGTGTTTATCACAGCAATAGAAATCCCAATTAAGACAGCATACCCCATACTTACAATGCCTTGTAATTTCAAACCCTTTTACATTTTTGTTTTGTTTTGTTTTTGTCAAGACAGGGTTTCTCTGTGTAACAGCCTTGGCTGTGCTGGAACTCATTTTGTAAACTAGACTGGCCTCGAACTTACAAAGATTTACTTACCTTAGCCTCCTAAATGCTGGGATTAAAGTCATGCGCCACCACGCCCAGTTCACTTTCACATTCTATCATAGTTGTTCATACATGTATCTCCTTGTTTACAGTATAGCTTGTTGAATGTGAGGGCTTATGTTTTCATATACTGAGTAGGTATTTTAGCACCTCATCCAATGGAAACATTCTATACATGCCTGCAATTTTAGTGAATGAATATTTCAAACCTATCTAGGTATGCCTAACACATAGATATGCATGTATTTCCTTTGGTACCTCAATGCACAATGAGGTAAAGTATATTTTTAGATTTGGTTGCTGGGCTTCTGCATTCTATTACTGTTACATGCCTGAGAAAGCAAGAGTTTCTCAGGTAGGAAATGACATAAGGTATGGAGCTTTACCATTTCTTCTAGTCTTTGGAAGATTTAACTTCAAAGATGGTTCTGGATTATGTAAATATGTTGTCCTGTGTGGCTTTTGTATCTGTCTTTCTCAACATGATCAATAGTAAATCACTTTGGATAAATTTCGCCAGCTAACAGGGCACTGCAATACATTGTGGATTTCCTGCTGTTGGCAATAATAATAATAATAATAATAATAATAATAATAATAATAATCTCCGTTCACCTCTTTATCACAATTTTAAGAGTTGTTGACATGCTTCTGCTTCTAGTATGTGCCATATGAAATGGGATTTTAAAATCAGTCACTTTATTAAAAATGACTGTCAGGGCAGCAAAGCGACTTGGAAGTCATTTCATATGAAATAGCAGATCTACTGTTGTTACTGCACACCTAGTACAGTGGCTAACACTCGAGCTGTGTCGGCAGGCAAGGGTAGCACATTCTGGAGAGCCATTTGGCACATGGGTGAAGTTATGGCTTGTTCATCACACTCCTCAGCTTATACCAACCACGCTGGCTGTCAGAATTCTCTGTGCACCACGTTCTGATGGTAAACTCAAGAGGTCAGTTCAGAAAACAGTTGATGACTCAAAATTAACTTGAAAATTACTTTAGGCCAAACATGTATATGCTATCTCTTCAAAATTCTTTCTCCCCTCTTACAAAGCCTTAGTTTACATTTAAGTAGTAGAACTAAATGGCTTCGCAATGTGTGGAAACCGAGTTCTTATTAAGATGTATTTCTTATGACAAAGCAAAACAACATTAGCCAGCGTGGTGGCACATTCCTTTAATTCTAGAACTCAGGAGGCAGAGGCAGGTGGATTTCTGTGTGTTCAAGACCAGCCTAGTCTACATAGCAAGTTCCAGGTCTACATAGTGAGACTCTATCTTAAAACAAACAAACAAACAAACAAACAAACAAACAAACAATAAACATGAGACAAGAAGATAGGGATGCAGCGGCATTTCCATTCTGTCTTCAGAGTGACATAGAAACAGCCCTACTCACTTACTTCCCTGATTTTGATTACTCTGCCAGAGTCAGACACTATTTTAAAACCTAAAGGGGACACTTACCCAATAACTGTTCACATTTAACCAGGCAAATCCTGGCTAGAAATCATAAAGCTTGGACAGCCCAATGTGCCTGCTTTTACAATGTGATGGTTTTCTCTTATCCTCAAACAAAACTTTTCTACAACATTTAGCTGATGTTATGTGGATGTAAAGGTGAATGGCAAGACAAGTGACCTATTTACTTTGATGATAAAGACAAAATTAGAGCCATAGACTCTTAGAGCTAGACAAACCTTGGTCTTTAGAGGCTAGAACTGAGCACTGCAAAGAGTAATGATTCCCCAAGGCAACAGAGCTTAAGTGAGAACCGGATGTACTGACTCCAGCCCAGGTTTCTCTCTAGCAGTGTGATCATGCAGTGATCTAGCAGTGTGATCATGGGCTCTTCTAACGGCTGCACTCTGGGCCCATTAATTTAGAAAATGGCAACTCTTTTGTAAGTTAAGAATGGTAGGATGTTTGTGTAAAGACCAGAAAATCCAAAACAACGGCTAACCAGAGGCTACTCTCCATGTATGGACTTATAATTTAAACGTTAACTTGGCTATACTCAGTACTGTGTTAGTCAACTTGGTTTTGAAACACAGAGTTAAAGGCTGGGCGGTGGTGGCGCACGCCTTTAATCCCAGCACTCGGGAGGCAGAGGCAGGCGGATCTCTGTGAGTTCGAGGCTAGCCTGGTCTGCAGAGTGAGATCCAGGAAAGGCAAAAAGCTACACAGAGAAACCCTGTCTCACCACCCCCCCCCCTAAAAAAAAGAAAAGAAACACAGAGTTAAAATATACTAGTGAGGGAAAGAATTAGGAAGAATTCTTGCACTGGTCAAGCAACCTATTCTCTCCCCCTGCACACTGATTATGAATGGTGATATGGGGGAGGGGGCTTCAATTATTTGTTATATTTTTTTCTGTGACATCGTTTTTTTGAAGACTTCCAACACTCTTGTTGAAAAGGACACACTTCAATAATAGCGCACACAGAATGATAAGCCCACTTGTTTTTGTATGCCACACATGTCCATCTACGGTGTGCTCAGTTAAAGCAAACAGCTTTGCTGAGAGCTGTGTAGCACATGACCGTTTGGCTATGATCCTGGTGGTCAATGGCCTGTTAAATTGGAATCTGCAGACTTAGAAAAAAAAAAAAAAAAAAAAAAAAAACAAAAAACAAAAAACAAAAAACAAAAAACAACCCACGAGTTCTGAGTCTGAGTCTGTTTTATGAGATAAAGGAACTTGGAATGACAGCTTAGCATCGGAAATGTATGTACTTTTTGTGTAATTGTGTTTATGTTTAGGGTTTAACTATAGCAGAAATCTAAGAAATAAAAATTTACTTCGATTTTCAGATTGGCCAAATATCAAGGCAAGTTTGCTTTTTTTTCTGAGGAGGTTAGAACATTGTGACCCAGAGAGAGGCAGAGAGACTTGGGAACAGAGATAAATGACATTAATATTTGTTCGGCAACTTGTTCTCTACCTTGTGAGATGCTTGAATCTTGATCTATCTGAAAGGGAACACTAAAACTTTGTATTCTTAATAACAGGCAGGTAAGAAGAGTACCCTCTTCGCCCCACTGTGGTCATCTAATGTCAAGGGCAGGAGAGAGCAGAACACATGACTGTAGCAGCGGTGAGAACCGTCATTTACTATGCAGTCCCAAAGCTGCTGTTTCACGTCCTCTGTTAAATGTCTCTGTGTGTCTCTTTTTCCTGCCATGACAACCCATCACAGATCTCTATCAACCAAATACCAAGAGTTCAGGTGATTACTTAAGTAGCACGAGGTCTCTGCCAAGCAGAATTCCTACAATTCTGAAGCTCAGGGTGTCTGCACTGTGGAATGAGATACAGATAGAATGAAAATCTTCCCAGCTGAAAGCCATGAAAAAACAAAAACAACAGCATCAGCAACAACAACAAAAATCCCTCCACCACACAAACCAGCGAAGCAACAATGAGGGTTGATCCTCTTAGAATGCAGCTGTGTGCTCTCTTAGGAGGGAGACCCCGGCCAGGAAGCTTTTGACGGACTGTCAATATTCCAGCTAGAATCCGTGCAAGGGAAAGAAGTATGCAAAGGGAAAACAGTGTCACAGAAGCCCTCTAGTGGCCACAAGTTCCACACTCGGGATTCTGAGCTCCCGTGGCAAAGGGGCTCTTCTCTGCTCACAACAGTTCAATTCTGCTTCTCATGGTCCTGAATACTCCAGGACAGAAGGACAACATTTCACAATCTTTGAACTCTGGAGCACTTACTATTTGGTTCAGTGCCTTCAAATAAAAAAAAAATCTAAAGCCAAACTTGGCTGAACCATGAACATTATCCCAGAGTTCTAGTATTTTTCCATTGCCGGAACAGTCCAGCAAAATGAATCAGCACCGGTGCCAGCATTAAAACAAAATAAAATGAAACAAACAACAAAAACCTGATCTGTTGAGAACTAAAATGCAATGGAGAACACCTGGATACCTTCTGTGGATAGTCCCTGGGCTTACACTGTGTGACAAGTTGTGTGCCAGTCACTGAGAATTAGGTTCACTATTAGGTAAACAACACCCAGAATCCTCACCCCCCTCACCCCAACCCATGATTGGAGGGATAGTTCTGGGGTAGAGGGTTTGCCTAGCCCCTGAAGAACCTGGACTAATACTGTGCCTTGTTTAAAAAGGAGCTTAATATATCATTCTGGGAGCTTCTGCACTGAAAAGAGAGTATCATTTAGAAGAAAAGATTAAATTAATTCCATTAATTCATTAAATTAGTAGTTATGATAGAGTGGAGGAAGAGAGTCCCGTATTTGGGGGCTTTGTGAAAATCCATGAATCTAAACTTCATGCTTCCTCATCCTGCCTGGGGGAACTGCTGTTGCTGTTGCATTTTTTTTTCTTTGATTTTTTTTTGTTTTTTTGAGATAGGTTTTCTCTGTGTAGCCCTGCCTGTCCTGGAACTCACTCTGCAGACCAGGCTGGCCTCAAACTCACAGAGATCCACCTGCCTCTGCCTCCTGAGTGCTGGGATTGAAGGCATGTGCCACCACACCCCGGCATTTCTTGTCAACTGTCTGAAAAGAAGATTATGAAGAGTAATGGACAACAAGAATATCTAAGTCCCCCAAGGAAGAGAGCAGAAGCCTGCCTCACTACTGGCTTCCCTAGAGCTAGCAAGAACCACCCAACATACGCTTGCTAAATGCCAAGCCACCTCAGATGCTTCCTGATATGATAAAAAGGCAAAACTACATTACGGACTTCACACTTTCGGTGCTACACACCGTCAGGAATCCTTTAGAAATGCTGGCTGTGTCCTGCAGCGCAGAGTAACAGTTTTATGACAGATGTTCAAGCTTAATCCCTTTATAATATGGCTGTGGAAGCTTAGAGTCACCTGCAGCTTATAGGGCTGACTTGGGCAGGAGGTCACTTTCTTTCAGAATTTTATGCACTCTATATGCTCCCTTCCATCCTTTACCTCTCTTCCCTTTCAATAGAATATTAGCAACTTAAGTTTACTTGCAGACTCATGTTTGTTGGGATTCAATTAAGTTCAAGGTCTAATACTTTTGAAGGCCCTATTTCCTAGATGGCACTAAATTGTAGAAACCTTCCTAAACCAGACAACCGACCCTCATGAGAAGGTTTGGTACATCACATACCGGCCTCCCGTGGATGCTTTCATAGTATAGAAGCGCTTTCTGCAGGGCCACTTTCTCATTGGCAATTTGGTCCTTGGTCATATCCTGTGTAAACACAGTGGTAAGAAATAAAATATGGGAAACACATTTGAGCACATTCCACCTTCTTTATTTTGTCAAGCTCATCTAAAGGAAGGGTTTAAATACTGTGCCCAAAGCTCACATAGGAATGAGAGAGCCTCTTGACCTCCCACCAGAAACACAGAGTGCACAGCACCATTGTCACCAGCTACCTGGAACACCCACATGGCAGGAAAGACCCACTGAAGACATGGACTGACTTAAATGGGTCCAGCAATAGCTGCAGTTGTCGGCTACATGCTCTTAAAAATTTGCGTATAATCCCTCTACTCAGAGAGTCAAGCCATCTATTAACCTCAATAAGTTCATTCTGCTGTGGAGTCCAAAGAGCAATCTTCTTTCAATCGGTAGTCAGAAACCAAAGTACCCACAGGTGAAACACTCCAGCTTTTAAAAGGTATCATTGTGCTTGTTGGGATTCATGTGACATGCCCTGTCCCTTGTCCTCTTCCCCCATTCACTGGGCTTGTCATACCAGGAGACAGGAGAGGAGAGGAACTCCTGGCTGGGAAGCGAGCTGAGCAGGAGGTAAGTGTGGTAAAGATATCAACAGCCATCTACATGGCCTGTGTTCTCTCAATGCTGGCTGCACTGACTTAGGATGGGCGTTCCCCCAGGCTCCCTGACAGCATCATACCTTAATGTCCTCAGGACGGCTAGACTCCTCTCGCTTCTCTTGGAGCTTCCTCTGTATGCACTCCAGTGTAGCTTCCACGCTGGGCCTGATGGCTTTATCCACCAGTTCTTGCTTCTTCTCATCTTCCTTTTCTAGCTGGGAACCAAAGCTCTTGGGGAGTGTGTTGCTTCGTTGCCGTGTCCTGGGGGTGAGGTCCTCTTCAGAGATCTTTAGTTTCGACTCTAGGCAATTAGATTTGGAAACAGAGATCCATGAGGCTGAGGTTGGCTGGACCCAGACTGCTTTAACTGCCATGTCAATAACTGCTTAGCTATGACTTCTTTTCACAGAGTATTGAATTATAGTGTAAGAGAAAATCCCTGGATCACTACACAAACCAAACTAATAGGCTCTTCCTGGATCTTCAGAAATGTTTCCCAAACTCTAATTCCCAGGAAAGTGTTAGCTTTTAGCACCTGATTTTTGGCTACATAGGCCTAGGCTCTGAGTTCAGAAATGGGCAGTTTCAATGCATTCTCTTAGTGCGTATAGATGTGCTGATCTAAAACCAGACACTGACTGTTGTTTTTCATCCAACCTACATACCCCATTTTATTTACTCCATTGAGTTGTTTCTGTGACCAGCCCCGAAATACAGCAAGCTGTCTGAGGGGAAGGGCCCTCACTCTTCTCACAGATTCATCTCTGATGAGATGCTTTCTAACACTCCAGCAAGTGCACCTTTAGATTAAACTGCTGCTTCGGAAGTATTGATGTGAAACCATCCTTCTAGGAGAAGTGTGTGGAAATGAAGACAGGTTGAGGAATTCATATATGGTCTGGTCTGGTTTGATGTGAGGCTATAAAAGGTGTTGGGATGGTGTCCCATAAAGACCTGGGGGAACTGGGAAGTGTCTTCAGGCCCGGGACACCCCAGTGATGACACTCAGAAGGACCCAGGGATTTGGCTCCCGGTTAGTTGCATATCAGTCTACGCCATGGGTCCACAACTTCACTTACCTTTAAGCTGTTTCCGGAATTTGGCCAAGTCATTTGTCCACTTCAGAACCTCTGGGTTGGCTGCTTTATCGCTGTGGGAGGGCTGGGAAAAGAAAGCCTAGAGTAAATATTTTACTGCTTATTTCTGATACTCCCACAGACTTCCTTAAGGGCAAAGTAACGGACCTTTATGATCACGGACTCCTGTGAGGTCCATATCTCCTTTTCTACTATTGGTATGTTTCAGCTCATGAGGCTGATGGAGAAGGAAGTGAAGGCGTTTGTGGGCTTACACTGCAACCCCTCTGAAAAATCCCCTCTTGTCCCTGGCTTGGGAAACTAAGACAGAGCCAACAGTGGAGGGAGCCCGCAAGGAGGAAACCGTAGAAGATAATCTTGAATCAAATTTCAGCTCAACAAATAAAATTCCCTTTTTTATCAGCTTCTGGTATCCTCTGCATCAGTGGTTCTCAACTTTCCTAATGCTGTGACTCTTTAATACACGTATGGTGACCCCCAACCATAAAATTACTTCATTGCTACTTCATAACTGTAATTCTGCTACTGTTATGATTCGTAATGTAAATATCTGATTATGCGATTATGCAGGATATTTGATATGTGACCTCCAAGGGGGTCGTGACCCACAGGTTGAGAGCCACTGCTCTACATCCTGAAGGGTGTGTTGGGGTGAGGAGACCCCACAGAGAACTCACTCTGTACTTCCTCTCCTCTTCAAACCTGTCCTCAAACTTGCGGATCTTCTTTTTAAGGGTCTGGATCCTTCGGGTGAGCTGCACAGGTGTCAAGTCCTCTTGCTCATCATCGTAGGACCCAAGGGAAGAGCTTCTCCGCCTGTAAAGAACATGGTCTGGGTTAGCAGCCCTGTGAAAAACCAGTAATTATGGGAAGGGGCTTTGGGGTATGAGAGAATATAGCACAGAGGAATGAAAATATCTTCTCCCTTTTGATAAAACCAAGTGGATGGGTGCATTTTCTGACTTGGAGTTCTGCATATGCCACCTATTAAATAGGTCTGTGTTTCTCTCACTTCCACTTACATTATCAGAACAATCTGAAATTGACTGTAAGACTGAATGTTAAATTTGACAGAGCCTTGGAAAGGAGGCGCTAATTGGAATTCAAAATGAGATCTGCAGTTGGGCCATAGCTCAAGCGGAAACTCCAACACAGCTTGTGTACTAGGATAGAGGTGTGTCTTTGCACAGATTCCCAACTTAAGTTTTACAAAAGGGCTAGCCATCAATGGGCTAGCCCTTCCCTCTGTTCCAGTGTCATGTGACTGGTGGAGTTGCTTATCAACAGCATTGAACATACCTCATGAAAGAATGGGAATTTGGCGGAGATGGAGGTACTTCTGTGTCATCCAGGTACTGCCTGCTCTGCCCATAGGCATAGAACCTGGGGGACAGCATGGGGTCACTGTCCTCATCCAGAAGCTGGTGAATCAGGCGCCCAGCCTGCGGGGAGAGGCGGGCTTCATCAGAGTCCACATTCTCTTGCTGCCAGGAAGGGAGGGGCTCTGGAAAACAGATGTGGTTTAAGAGGTGAACACTGCTCTTGGAGGCATCATTACCCAGGTGCCCTGAAGGTTTTAGGTTACTACCCACTAAGTGGTTTCTCACTTCAGATCCAAGGTCCAGAGTAGGCACTATGTCTAACTGAAATCACCACTGTACCTCATGCCCACCACCTGCCTTTATCTCCATTCTTACTTCCGTTCAAAACAGAATTTGCTAGGGCTGCCCTGAGGAACAGCCTGTAAGGTGTATATCCAATTGTGTCTAATTCCAATTTCCCCCACAGGTGAGTGAAACCTTTCCAATCAGGAGCACCACCAAAAGAGTGATGAGTGTCAGGGAGGGTGCACATACAACCATGACAATTCTGATAACTAAGGAGCCATGCTAGACTTGTGAGATACTATTTACCAAGGGTTTACAGTCTCTGTGTGGGCCATTTGGGAAGCCTTACCCCTGTGCCTCTGCCTAGCACATGGGACTAGCATGCTTCTCCCTGTGCCTCTCTGCCTAGTACACAAGATTTGCATACTTCTCTCTGTGCCTCTCTATCTAGTACACAGGATTAGCATGCTTCTCCCTGTGCCTCTCTGCCTAGTACACAAGATTAGCATGCTTCTCTCTGTGTCTCTCTGCCTAGTACACAGGATTAGCATGCTTCTCCCTGTGCCTCTCTGCATAGTACATAGGATTAGCATGCTTCTTCCTGTGCCTCTCTGCCTAGTACACAGGATTAGCATGCTTTTCCCTGTGCCTCTCTGCCTAGTACACAGGATTAGCATGCTTCTCCCTGTGCCTCTCTGCCTAGTACACAGGATTAGCATGTTTCTCCCTGTGCCTCTCTGCATAGTACACAGGATTAGCATGCTTTTCCCTGTGCCTCTCTGCATAATACACAGGATTAGCATGCTTCTCCTTGTGCCTCTCTGCATAGTACACAGGATTAGCATGCCTCTCCCTGTGGTTTGCAGAATTTGATGCCCGGAACCCATATGGTGGAAGGAGAGAACCAACTCTTCAAGCTGTTTTCTAAGCTCCACATGTTCGCTGTGGCACAGGTGCAACACATCCCCTGCCCTGTACAAAATAAATATTAAGAAAAGCTTTAAAACTATATCTAAAAGATTTCAAAGTAAATCTTGTATGGCACGCCATTTTCCACTTGTAATACTCTGCACTGTGAGCTTCAAATGCACTTGCCATTCAGTGATCTCTATAAGGCCAGTTAGTACTTGCCATGACCTTAGCTTCTGGGATCCTTAGAGTTTGAAGAAGCGAACACCTAGCTGCTCCTTCAACTATGAAGCTTGAAAATGTATGCAGCTATATAAAATAAATGTGCTTAAGCTTTGTATCTAGAAAGACAAGATTGTAATCCCAGAATGTCAGAGCCAGGTTAACTGCGTTCTTAAAACCTCTCACCCTTGGTACATGTTTAGAGTAACCCAGGGAAACAGGTAACAAGTATCAAGATACAAATCCTTAACTCACCTCATATACAATGTATTTAAGTGAAGGTCCAGACATGACTGACAAGCAGGCTGACAAACAGGTACACACATGTTCATCTATACACATAAACACACACACACACACACACACACACACACACACACACACCAGAGTGCACACACTTAAAAGCTGTCCAAATGATTCAAGTGCCCCCATGATCACCAAGTTTGAGAACTACTGATCCCAGGCTGCTGAGAGATAAGGCTACTGGGATCTGAAGAAGTTAAGAACCAGCCCCCAGGCAGTGAGAAGAGTGGGTCTGCCCTCTTGCCTTCTAACTTCTAAGTCAATGCTTTGTTTTAGAATGTGCCAGAACTACAAAATCAGTGATGACCGCCTAAAGCTCAGGAAGACTTCACAGCAAAACAGGAAAGCTAAGCATGCTCACCTGAAATACTAAGTCATAAAGAACAAGGTTTGAAAAGTTTAAAGGAACTCAAGCTATCTGAGAACACAGATAAATATTTTGAAAAATACAAAATGTTCAAGGGGCAAAAAAAAAAAAGTCCTGTTTATTGAGTCTCAAAACATGGGGCAACTCATGTGGCTAACCCTGGACACAACCATCTCATTCTTTGGACGAACGGTATCGGTCTCTGTCGGCTAAGTAGCAGGTTTAGGACTGAGCAGCTCAACCAACATAAAAGGATGAAAAGCACCAGGAAAGGAGAGAGCCAGGACAAGGGAAAATCTGGGGGAATCGTAAAGTTTAGTGTTAAGTTGCAGAGGATGAGACTGTTAAACTGACCAGACTGTGTCTCCCATTTCCTAAGACAAAAATGAACTCAGCCCAGACTGGGAGAGGGTTAAGACGGCCTAAGCAGCCATGCAGCTGGCCATAGGCTCTCTACAGAGGAGTAAACAATTAAGGGGAGTGAGAGCTGCTTTGGAGGGATGTGAGACTTTGATATAACAAAGTATGATGTTGATATTGGCACAAGAGTGTGCTAGTTAGTTGGACATTTCTATTCATCAAGAAAAAAGAAATAGAGTTTGAAATGATCTTACTTTTGATCCTGACACCCTCAATTTGAATTTTAATCCAGAAGAATACATTTTCTAAAATGAAAATGTCTTTGAGTTTTCCACCATTTGGTCTCTATGATCATGAATTCATTATAAACAGACTGAATTAAAAGTGGTGCTTGGCAGCTAACCTGAAGCCATCTATCCATTCTCTTGTTTGATATAGCTTTATTTTGTGTCTCTGTCATGAAGCAGTCAATTCAATGACAAACAAAACAAAACAAAGGAAAACAAGTAAACTAGAAAATCCAAATACATCCTTTCCTAGAATTACCAATGTTGAACAGGAAATAAAATGGCTGAGGAAATTGTAGCATTTTCCCACTGAAGCACATAGGTAGGGTAGATGAATCCATTATTGAAAGATTAGAGATGTAAAGTCATTGTGAATTTCAGCTTTAACAAAATAGAGGACTGTCATATCATTGGTCTACAGGTGGAACAGAAGTGGAGAATTCCCTGCTTCTGCGACATAGAACACGTGAGTGTCCCCCTTTTCTCTCTTCCACACAGTCTCAAATTTAAAGGATCCCATTTCAGAAAGCCACAAACTGACATGTAGCATGAATCACATATATATACTAAAGAGTCAATGCAGCCAGTTCCACATTTTAGTCTGAAATATTCTAGCTTACATTTGCTAATATTCACCCAACTAGGCAGCCAGGCAACTTCCCTAAATAGTGTGAAGCACAGTATATGCAATTTCATTGCTTTGTAGAGAGCCGGTTTTGAGGATGCACCACCAGCCATTTCTAACAGCTGCTTGACAAGTATTTTAGATTTAGTAACTCTAGAGCATTGAAACAAGGATATTGCAAAAGTATTCAAAGGGACAAGAGAAGAGATGCAAGGCTTCACACTTGACTCTTCTCCCACAGCAGGCCATAAAGTGAGCGCATTTTCGTTTTCAAATAAAACTCCCTTCAGTACACTCACAATGAACTCTAGATATAATCATGACTCTTTTTTTTTTATTAAAAAACTAATTCATTCAGGTCATTTGACATCATAGCAGGTCATCAGAAATAACAAATATAAAAGCTGTGTTCCTGCTATCTAAGTGATAAGAATGGGTTCTGAGGAGTCTTAATTCAGATACCACAGTCCACAGGGGCATCGGGGGAAAGAATCCATGAGAGGAAGGACTTCACCTCTGAGCAATGCTGGTGCAGGGCATTGAGACAGCTGCACTCTGTTATCTGGCTGGAGCCATTGTCTATATACAAGAAACTGGTGATTGGAATGACTTACTTATAAGAAATCTGGATGAAATTAAGGGAGATGATATTTAGAGCCATTATTGTTTGGCACAATGTCATAACTCTCCTTTTAGCTGTTCAAAGAGGTGCTTGTACATCTCAGACATGGAAAGACAGAGGTCACAATGGAGGGATTACTTTCATAAATTCTTTTTAGAGTCCCATAATTCAATCTTAGAACAACGGTAGTCTTATTAAATTGTTCAAAAAGTCTTTCAACTACCAGATTTATAAGGAACTTCAGCAGTCAGTTGTGTCACGGCCAGATTCGATTTTTTTTTTAAGGCTCATGCATCTGTTTTGCTTCTATCTGCAAAGTTAAGAAGCAGGTCTTCAATTGGTCTGCTTAAATTATTGAACAGAATAGGGCTGATGACTTCAACCAATAGGAACAATGCTATTCGAGGCGACTGACCTAGGGGTTTACCCATTTACACATAGTTTCTTCTGTTTGCTTGTTTTTTTTCCAGACAAGGTTTCTCTTTGTAGCCTTGGCTATCTTGGAATTCACTCTGGAGACCAGACCGGCCTCAAACTCACAGAGATCTGCCTGCCTCTGCCTCCCAAGTGCTGGGATTAAAGGGGTGTGCCACCGCTGCCCCGCTTCACATAGTTTCTTAATCAGTTACTAATGCACCACCCTGCCTGTCTTCTGTTGCTCACATGCCTCAGAGACAGCTATCATCAAGACCCTGCCAGGTGCCCAGCTGCTCTCCCTTCAAGTGCGGCATTTCCCAGATCAGGGTCTAGCTTACTACAAAGAAAGGAATGGAGGTTAGTGTGAATGGGCAGCACTTGGCAAATACACGAGGACCTGCCTAGTTATTACTGATTTTGCTTCTTTGAAAAATAATTAATTCTTTTAGAATTTCATACAAAATATTGGCTGAATTTCCCCTCAAAAGTATATTTTAGAGATATTTGTGGAAGAGAAATGCAGTAATATTTACATGGTACCCATAGGATGTGGGAGACAGCAGGTATTAGCTCATTTAATCCTTGCTAAACAATGACTATATTTATTATGTATTATTTGCTGTTGTTGTTATAACTAGTTAAGGACAATGGAATCAAGGCAAAATGGAGACAGATTTTCTAATTTGCCCACAGAGCTGATCAAGCAGCAGAGCCAGGATTTGACCCAAGAATTTGGTTCTTATCTGCTTTATTTGATGGGATGCCTGATTAGTATTGTTTGGGCATGAGTGAGAAATTAGGAGATGCTCAGCTTTCTTAATTGTACAGTGGGAGGGTTCAACTGGAGATCTTCTAAGATCACTTGCTTCTCCATGATTCTTCTAAAATACTTTTTTTTTTTTTAAACTTGGATGAATTGATTGATTGTGTTTGTGTGCACGGTGGTGCGTATGTGAAGGACAAAGGACAACTTTGGGGACTTGGTTTTCTACTTCCACAATGTAAGTTCTGGGGCCTGAACTCAGGTCATCAGACTTGGTGACAAGTGCCCTTACCCACTGAGCCATCTTGCCAGCCTCTGTTTATGACTCTCATAGAGAATTTCTCTCCAAAACTGTTGTCCATTGTAAGTAATAAGTGAGAAAAACTAAGCGTTTTGTGACCTTTAAAAAATGTCCTCTTAGCTATTTGTGGTGGTCAACACCTGTAATCCCAGCACGTGGAATGCTGAGGTAGGAGGAACTTGAATTCAAGGCCAGCCTGTGCTATAGGGTCTCACTCTGTAGCACAGGCTGGCCTCAAAGTTGTGGTGATTCTGCTGCCTCAGTCTCCCCACATTGGGATTACAAGTGTGAGCTACCATTCTCAGGTCAAAGTGCTCTTTACACCTAATTTCAGGGCAAATAAAGTACAGTTGTATGTTTAAATCTCATGCAAATCAGCATGCATGGGACTTAGTAACATTTTAATTACACAGTTCTAATTACCTTTCAGTATTAGAACAGTGCCTTTGATTTGTGTATCCACTTAACTTTGAAGACTTGAAACCCTGACACCAAGAAGAATAATGGCATGGTAGATTACATAATGTGTCTTAAAATACGAAAGCACAGTTGATTACAGGCCAGCAAACAGGATGAGATGGGCCCTATGTTCACCTCTCAAGGGTTCCACTCTCTAGACTATGGAATCTACTTACCGTTTCAATCTCTTTCATTGTCCCCTTGATTCCTAAGCTTAAGAACTTGGAGAGCATTATTTCCCAGACACATGCTGCTCCAACCACACCCATTCATGCCACCCTAAATCAGCTGACCCTTCCTGGCTACACATCAGACTGTGACCAATGACACAGGCCAGCGAGCAGGCTCACAAACACAGAGTGTCCCTCCACACAGCGACTTTGGGGTTGTTGGAGGCTCAGTGTGGCTATTGGTTTGTGTAGTCCGGTGATTGCTGCTTCCATCTCCGTATTTTGCTGCCTTGCTTTTGTGTGCACAACTTAACCCAGTGTCAAGCTACTAGAAAAACACCTTTTCATGCATCACTGAAGCTATAAACAAGATGATTTTCTAGCCACCAAATTTATTGTTGTCATTTAATCTAGCTTTATGCATTGATTGGTTCCTTTATTTTGCCTATACTTATGGTCATGTTCCTGTTATAAAGCTATTTGGAAATTAAAATAGGTCATTTTAAAAAGGTTACTGAGAGCAATAAACAGCCAAAATGACCTTGAAAAATAAATCCCTGTAGATTTGAAAGGTGTAGAAGTTCAACAACAAATGCCAATGTAATGGGAAAAAAGAATAGTCGTGACAATTTGCATGAAGCCAAAGTCTCACGCTCCAATAAGCCTGTAAAGCGCATTTTCCCAATAAACTTTTAGAAAACATGCTGCTTAACCTTCTAAAGAAGATGCTGGTTCCTCCATATTTTTATTCTCTGCAGAATAAGTCTTTAAAGTAATAGAATGGTTTCTAAGAAACTCTAAATTGACTTTCAACCACTCTGGAACGCGTGTTCAGCTTTATTTTAGGTTATGTATGTAGAGAGAGAAATTTGAATTTATGATTAACCAAGAGAAATAATCAAACCAAGTCCAGTCCATTTCAGGGGAGGGGCAGGAAGCAGCTGCAGTTCATTTGAATTTTGGCTCCAATTTCTTCTTCTTATTTAAAATCTATAAGATAGGCTGTATCACTGAAACTCAAACTCATTTATTTATTTTTGCTTTTGCTATTTTGTGGGCAACAGTGAGCACTCTGAGACTCTTGCGGGTAGCGAAGGCAGGTTGTTGTGAATTTATAGATTAAAAAGACATATGATTATTTCAAAGTGGGCAGAAATGAACGACAAACCAACTGATATCCAGACACGGATCAGCTAAATTTAATATGACATGAAGCAAGTCAACCGTGGCCTCTTTTGTTCTCTGAATATTTTGAGCTGGGATGATGTGACAAAATTTCAGATCTGCTGCCTAACTACGTGAAAATAACCAGAACAGGTTTCTTAGATTACAGGAAGGAAAATGAAAAGAAAACAGTCTTTCACGAAGCCCCGCAGGCCAGGACGATAACTAGGTCGACTTTTCACATGTGGGCTTTTCAGACGGACTTTGATCGTTGGGTGGAAAAAGAGGAGTGGGTCTGGAGAGCGGGCAGGGCACAGCAGGACCGGCAGGGCTGATTTTCATAGTTGTGACCCTCTCCTAAGTCATGACGCTGTGGCCTTCAGAAAGTCACTCTATCGAGCGCGGACATGGGTTTGAGTGCAGACAGAGGGATAAAGAAGGCACCTTGATTGGAACGGCTGTCGGGCCCTCTCTGACAGAGTTTTGATAAAGCTAGTAAATTTCTGATGTTTTCACCAGACATCTCTGGGGGAAAAAAAAAAAGTCTAAAACCATGTTTTCAGCATTCAATGTTCTTGTTAGTGTGTGTTAACCTGTTTGTTTTTTTTAAATGCATACGTTAAAAGATAGAAGAAAAGCGAAGAAAAACATCTTCCTTGACAACCTGGAAAGTGTACTGCGGGAAGTGAGTGATGTAGCGGGGGTGATTGGTAGGTAGCAGAGGGACGAGGTGTGGGGGTGGTGGATGAGGTAGTGGGTGGCCGGCTTTCTGCGGCATACCACAAGCAGGGGCAGCACGCTTGGTGGGTTAAAAATATACTGCAAGGTGCCACCAGGACAAAGAGCATGCCTGTCTTCCTTTCTTGTACTGCAACTATGCTAGGCAACACTAAGCCTGCTCCTGCTGCCTGGTAAAGGATTTTCGGTTATTTCTTTGTAGAAACCCAGTTTCTTCTGCATGCATAGCTCTTACTCTCGACCTCACAGGCATGCAGTCACACACCTTGCATGGACTTATTCATATTGATTCTTTTCAGTGCCAAACAATCCAAATGGCAGAGGATCACTTACCTTCCCAGTTCTTCTCATCGCACAATGCTGTCAGGTCCAACGGGGGCATTTCAGGGACAAAGCTCTCTTGCTGATCATCGACATCTTGATTCCTCTGTTGTTTGGTGTCAGATATACTGGGATGCTCCTGAATCTTCATTGTGGGGCTCTGCAATAACAGCACAATGTCCCCTACTAGCTACTGTTCACCAAAAAGCAAAAACATTTGCAGTGATTCCACGCCTTCCGAAAGTAACCTCCTCAGCCACAGCTGCTAACACTTCCATTGCAGAAATAAAACCCGAGCTTAGATGCCCCGTGGGCACTATCTGGCTACTCTCATGTAGAAAAGCCACTGTCCATCTGCCAGCCTTTAACTTTTCTTCTTCGGGGGGAGAGGCAAGATGATTTCCTTAGGCTGCTCCTCCAGATGACTTCAGGCAGCTGACAGGTCGTGAATGATTACTGACTGAGGCCGGGAAGGAGGAGAAGGAGTTTATGTTTCTTAAAGGAGCATGGCCCACCAGATGGTAAACAACAACAAAAACCTGGCGCCGGTTGCTAAGGCTGCGGCAGCAACATGGTGTGTCTGGCAAGCAGTATCTTTGCGGCTTAGGTAAACATTCCTGCAAGGACCGGGGCAGAAGTTGGGGGCACCACACTCCTCTGAGCCCTCAGGCTCAACCAGGCTGTTTTCTCTGGAGTGTGGGGAGAACAGACTATTTATGGAGGCGCTCTGGGTATTAGAGTATTGTTGCGCAAATTCAAATGGCACGGGTTTGGGTTTGGTGTTTCATCTCAGCTAGCAGGGAGGAATAGCCCCTGAAAACAAGCCAAGGTTACAGGGAGAACAATCTTCCCCTCCCAGGAAAAAAAAGTAAGAGCTGGCAAGTCGGTGATTTGTAATTTATATCTTACAATATGTAATACAATATGTAACCGCCAGTTGTTTTTCTAATTATTCATGTTCCTTAAAGCTGCATTTGGCTCTGCCATAGGCAGCACTGACACCTGGCTAGGACATCTGATGGGAGGGGAACCTTTCCTAATAGGCAGATATTTATGCTGAATGCTTCTGTGTGTATGTTTAAAATAGCACTTAAATTAATTCTCTTGCATCAAAATTGTCTTGATTTACCTTGTTCTCCTGGCATATTGTAAATGAAGCTGTTCTGTCTCTTCCTGCTTTCATAAAATCATAAATGACTGTGCTTAAATCGTTTTACTCAAAAATGTACTTTTCAAGTAGCACAGATCTGCACAAAATATTTTCTTTGGGGTAAATGAACATTTATTTTTAGTTATCCTATTATTAATTGAAAAAAAAACCCAAGAACATCTGGAAATCATAAGTGAGTTCACTAATGTAGGAGATGTTGTTATTCTTAAAATAAAGTGCTATTTAAGACGTTCAGTTCCTTTTAGTAGCTGTCCGACCCACTTTGAGATCACCAGGGGAATACTCAGTGCTTTTGTACTATTCTGTTTCTACTGAGTGAAGCATGAAGACTGGCATTTTCTTCACACTGGGAACAGAACAAAACTTCGAGGTGAGTAGCAGCATCACGTGAAAACACCATGGCAACCTTACACTCTAGGGCATTCTGAGCATGTTATCTGTCTATTAGGAAACAGCCACATTACAGAAACCATTTGTTCCTTGAGTTTAGCCTAAGTGGACCAAGGCTGAAGGCATCGATCTGGTACCTAGCTTTTAGATGTTTTAGGGACAATCAGTCAAAAGTTGTGTGTAAACATGTGAGTTTGTATGACTATAAATGTGTAAAACAGAGGAATGGAACGTGTATATAGTAAATAACCTTGTAAAGTTCTGGGACAATCTAAGAGGTTCTAATCAAAGCCTAATCTAATCCTAGCCAACAACAGAAAAAAGAGAACAGCGAGACAGAAGCCACCATTCTTTCTGTTGTTATAAGGCACCATGCAAAGACCAACAAGTAAAATGCCATGCCCTCAAACTGCTGGCGAGGGGACTAGGAGACACAGTGTGTATGACTGGATTTTAGGTAAAACACGCTACATCGAAAGATGGGAAACACTTATGCATCATGAAAAAAAAATCAGCAAACAGAGCTACCAGTGTGTTTGCCGTTGATCAGTAACAGTAGCAGTTAACTCAGGCAACAGAGGTGGGTGGAAAGGCCGTAGAGGAGGACACGTCACATACAAGGAAGAGGTGGGCTAGGACGAAGGCCAGCAAAGCATGGAGGAGCGCCATGGCCAGGGTGAGAGAAGGGGTCCAAGGTGGCTAGCCCCAAGGTTAAGAAGGGGCGGGCAGACGACCGAAGTGCCAGAAGCAGAGGCAAGGCTAACAGACCCCATATGCTGGGCTAAGCACAGCATAATTAAGTGTCCAATGGTGCTGCCTGACTCAGAGGTTAAGAACACTGTCGCTCTCACAGAGGACCCAGGTTCCATTCTCAGTATCTACATGGTGGCCCCCACTGTCTGTAACTCCAGTTCAAGGGGATCTGAACTCCGCTGGCTTCCACACCTACTTCACACACATAATACACAGACATCCATGCAGGCCAAAATACCCTTACACATAAAATAAAAATAAGTATGTCATTAAAAGTTTCAAAAATAAAAACATCATTAGGTCGATGGAGATAAAACAAGGAAAGATGAGTATGAGTGACAGTGGATGAAGTGTCTTGTTTTATATTGAGTGGGCAGAGATGGCCTCTTTTCCATAATGAGACCTAGGCAGAGGTGTGAAGGAAGTGAGGAAATGGGCTGTCACTGGGAAGAGCATTTCAGGAAGGAGGATGTGAGCATATGGAGCTTTGCTCAACAAGACCTTGTTGTTTTCTATGAGGTTTACAAATAGCAAGCAGTCACTGCATCTGAAATCCAGTAAGGACAGGCCACCAGGGTGGGCACCATTCAGTGTGGAGCAGGACATCCTGCATAGAGAAACCTTAGTTAACTGAAGCTGATTCTTGGGACAGCAGCGAACACATCCCTCTTCCGTACACCTATCCCAGCTTAGGAAATCATGGACACACTTGCGCAGCAAGCATGCTCTGTTTCGGTGGGACACATGCACAGCGTGGCTCTGTCTTGTTGGACTCTGATCCACCCCTGAGGTTGTTGTTTCATTTGTCCTCTGGTCTTAGCAGCCTGAGTCCTAATTTCTGGCCCATTGGTCTATGAAACTCATGTGCTCTCCTGGCCCAGGGTTGCCCAATTGGCAACTGCACAAGAGGCGGGCAGCGATGGTGGGACTGCTACTCAGTGGCTGCTCAGGCTCTGTAGCCATGTGCAAGAAGTTAAACTGCTCTTCCTTCCCGTAGGTACCTTGGCGGAGGCCCCTTGTCAGGCAGGCCATACTCTCTAGGAGTGCTTAGCATAGACACAGCAAATACTGCCTATTCGCTTATCTGTTTCTTCCCTTTGATCATTTGGGTTAACAATGTCAAGGACAGTCGCAAATACCAAAATAGTTTTGGTTTAAATTTTTGTTATTTATACATCAAGTATCTTCAGTTACATTAAAAATAAGTCAATTGCACATTTTTTCAACTCAGAAATACTTCATGCTATGATGTGGAGCACACTGAACTTCAAAATGCTGCCTCACATGAATACACAATGAATCTTTGCTTAATGGAACCATGGAGGGCTCACAGAGGATCCAGTACAGTAGGCAGATCAGGATGGCTTATGGAGGCAGAGACTTGAGTTTAAATAGCAGCTTTGCTTTGTCAAGACCTGTGAGCCAGCATCTCTGGCCTTCCCTTCCCTTCTCTGACACTGGACTGAGCATCTTAAGGTTGTTGTGAGGAATAAAGGGAAAACATATACAAACAGGTGGCCCACAGTAAGGGTAAAGAGATTTCTGTTTCTCCCCCTACTCCTTTCCCCATTCACTTGGCAAATGTTTTTTGAATGGGTAGTATGTTCTGAGCAACAGAATTCACAAGTGCATAAGGTATAGAATTCCATGTGGAAGAGCAACATTGAATGTCCAAGGGCCAGTGTCATACAAGTTATAAAGGGAGAGGGAAGGTTGGCAGAGGGCCAATATAGACAGCTTGTCTCACCTGGGTCTCAGGTGACAGTCCACATGCAGGTCCAGGCCATTAACCAGCAAGGCTTTCGGTCTCACTGTTGAGACTCGCACCTATCCTGTTTGCTCTGCTCTGCCCCCTTCCTTGGCTTCCAATGACAGCATTTATGTGTCATTCCCTCTCTTTCCCTGGACAGGATTTGGGGACGTGGCTGAGGACTTAGCAGGATGAGGAACGACATCACTAGAGGCTACTGGACGATGCAGCTTTCCCAGGAAAAGCCAGTATTAACTGGACGCGGGAAACCACCAGCATTCACTGTTTGGCTGATAATAAAGGAGTGTAGACATAACACATCCCCAAGGTTCTCGTGTGTCACAAGCTCCAGTGGCTTGTGGTCAGCACTGATTGTCCCTTTTCTCAGGGTCAGTGAGAGCTTGGACTTGAGATGGCTGGTGGGACAAGCAACGCTCTGTCTTGCATGGCAAGCCTCAATTTCTTCCTTTGTCTTCTTTTTCTTTTCCTTCTTTTATTTACTTACTTTTTTGAAGCAGGGGGAAAAAAAGGGAAATAGGCTTTTGTGATGAATGTCCTGTTTGTTATCAAAAGTATGCTTCTAATCACTCTTAATCAGTGGGCTTAGAAGGCATAAAGAACATAAAAATGTCTTGAGAGAATTTAACATTTCATTGACCTAGAATTCTGGAATAAAATTATCTCTTTCAGATAATGCAATGCTTTTCATACAGTTAATAATTTTTGCTCCTCTTACTTCCACAGCAGAGATTCATTATAAGTTTATTGTTTGACTATTCAGGTTTTATATGAACGGTAACATTTTCACAATAGAAAATTGCTTAGCTTGGGGCTGGAGAGAGGGCTTGGTGATTAAGAGTGCTTATTACTCTTTTTTTTTTTAAATGTACTTTTTTATTATTAAGAAATTTTCTATTCATTTTACATACCAACCAAAGATCCCCTCCCCTCCCTCCTCCCACCCCCCAGACTTCCTCCCCATTTCACCCTCTATTTCTACCTCCTCCAGAGCAAGGGGTGGGAGTCAGCAGAACCTGATACGCTCAGCTGAGGTAGGTCCAAGCTCCCCCACCCCCTGCACCAAGGCTGTGTAAGGTGTCCCACCATAGGCAGTGGGCTCCAAAAAGCCCTCTCATGTCCTAGGGGGCCCCCTGGCAGTGGGATCAGGACCCATCCCTAGGGCAAGAGTGCTTACTACTCTTACAGAGACCCCAAGTTCAGTTCCCAGCTCATCAGGCAGTTCACAAACTGTCTATAATTCCAGCTCTGGGGAGATCTGATGCCTCTGGCCTCCATTGGCATCTGCACTCACAGGCATGTCACATGCAGACATATAATTAAAACAATAAAACTAAACCTTTAAAGAGAAATGCTTAGCTTCCAGAAGGCTTCAACGTGTAGGGCACTTCCATAGTAAGCACAAGTCTAAAAATGTATCTCAGTTATATGTTTTAAAAGAGTGGTAAGGATGCTTTCTCTTCCAGAATCCTGTGCTTTTCAATGAGTTTCAGAAAGAAAGAACAAACACTCTAGGCTCCATGTGTCATAGAACACTTGCCACCTCTTAAGTCACCTCTATTCATTCAGCCCAAGGAAGATATTTTATTAAAGTGCCAACCTGTCCAAGGTCTGCCCCAAGAAACCCTACTTTCCTTTGTAGTATTTTGAAATGACTCAATGTTTTTTTTTTTTTAAATTATGTGTCATTAAATAAAGTCTAATTTAAACCTCAGGAGAAAGGAATGAGTAACTCCTGGTGATCAGCACTTTTCCAGGACTCTCAGAGACCCTCCTCTTGGATAAGTTTAGTTGCATAATTAAAATAAAAATTTAAAGACGTGCAATAAAGGTACAAGGTTATGATCGTTCTCAGTACAGGCCTTGGTACAAGGTATGCTTAAAGCTGTCAATTGATATTTGAAAAAAATGAAATCACTGTTACACCTGCATCTTGACATTAAGAGGCACACTTAGAAGTCTCTGTCTGCTTGTCTGTCCCTACAATAAGGAGCAGCTTTGAGGCTGAGGGTCAGTGTCCCTCATCTGACAGAACTCTAGTCACAAAAACACCTCTCCAACCTCATAGACAGCTGACAGTTTTCACAAAGACTTTGTTGTTATTATTTGTTTGTTTGTTTGCTTTTCTAGGCAGGGTTTCTTTGTGTAGCCCTGGCTGTCTTGGAACTCACTGTGTAGACCAGATTGACCTTGATCTCTGAGATCTGCCTGCTTCTGCCTCCCCAGTGCTGGGATTAAAGGCATGCACCACTACTGCCTGACCTCTTAAAGGCCAATGTCAGTGGGAACAAAATCATCTTACGGGAAAATAAAATTTCAAAATGAATTCTTGTAGGCATACAAATGCTGGCAAATTCTTTAGCATCAGCTTGATGCTAAAGGAGACTTGAAACAAAATAAATAATAGTTTATCAGAATTCTAGAAAGGGTGAACAAAGTGTAGACTTTTCATTTCTGAGATGGAAAGACTACTGTTGTTCCAGAAGTTTTAGGAAGTGATGCATATGAAATCATAGCATACCAAAGCAAGGGAAAGAACATTTAAAATGGAAAACAAGTCTCCCATTCTTTAATGAATAGTAGTAAAACATCCCATAAAAATAGATATAATTCCAGTTGTATGAAGTAGTGTCTTTTTCTTCATTGGTGCGGCTATGATGGAGGATGACCAATAGAGCTTAGCCTCGATTTTTCACTCACCATTTAATTTCTTCTCCTATCTGAAGTGGTCATGACAGTGATGTTTATTAATAGCGAGTGTTTACAGAGTACTAGCAGTGAGCTGGTTGCTGATTGGTGCTACATATGCACGGCACATGTAAGAAGAGGACCTGGCACTCAGGAGAAGAACTTAAGATCTGTCCCAATGATTGTGCTGCGACCCAGAGACATAGGGAGGCCACTGTGAATTTGAATGCCATTTGGAATTGTGATTTACTATCATGAAGTTCATTGACAAGACTGCTCTACTCCACTTTATCCCAGGACAGAAGACCTCTCCAGGAAGTTGGCACGCTTTAATGTCAAAGGGCTTTCTGTGAGTCAAGGAAGATGGCAGGGATAAGAAGGAACATGCTCTTTGACACAGTCCCTAGCGACAAGGGAAGCACCTTGGCCTCTTGCTTTGGTCCTGTGGATATTTGAGTTGGAAATAAGATATAAGGGAATTATCACAGAAGCAGAAGCTTGAATTCTAAGAAGATGATGCAGTCTCCACCTAGGTTATTTTGGGGGAGACAGTCTGGTGATGTAGCTGTCATCCTTCCTGCCTTAGCCTCCTGGGCGCTGGGATTACAGGCATGGGGCACCATGTCCAGCTCTCTAATCTAGGTTGATGAAGAAGCGTACATGACAAGACCTGAGTAGAAGAAATATAAGAAATCTACAGCATTAGTGGGGCAGTTTTCATTAATTTACAGTGGTTTCATGTGAGTGTGTACTTTTCTAAGGAGAAAGATGCTAAAGATTCCTTGGGGTTTTTGTTTTGTTTTTGTTTTTGTTTTGTTTTGTTTTCTGGTAGAGATCAAGCCTAGAACACTGTACTTGCTAGATACATACCCTACCACTCAGCTACACCGCTCACTTCCATCTGGTGCAGCTTTTAGATTCTTAATCTGCTAGACTCAAAGCTCTCTGGGGGCAGTAACTCTGGCTGCAGTTAAATGCCTATTCCCAGCATAGAATATATAGATTTAATATACAGAATTTAATAGACATTGTTGAACAACTCCGTTAATAAATTAGGCCAGTCCTCAGCAAGTATTAAGAGCTACTCAGCTACAGAGTCTGTTCTTTCTATATTATTAGTATATCTACATTTAACAATATTTTGAGAAAAGCTTTAATTTTCCCCATAAACACTAAAATTGACACTGGATCTGGAAGCATTCAGGAGTAGAAGATATAATATACATATATGAATTTAAAATTCAGGCACTAAACTGAGCCAGAAATGGGCACAGGAGAAAATGAGTCCTTGAGTCAGGATTGGTGCCACTAAGACAACATATGCAAGGACAGGAAAACGAACGAAACTTGGGCAGATAGACACTAGGGAGGTAGAGTTTTCATGCTGTTTTTTACTTAATCTGAAACCAAAGGAACCCCAGTAAGTAACTTAATCTGAATTTATGTTCATTTGAAAACTAATGAGGCAATACTTGTGACAGACGAGTTGAAACTCACTACCTCTGTGTTGCATACACTTAAAAGATGTATCAAGTCATAGAAACATCAAACCAGTCACTGTTTTGTTTTAGTAGAAAACCCACAGAAGTATCACTACCTATTACAATTTTTACAAGAAGTAAAACGATCTACCCTTCTTTCTAATCACAGTCCTGTCAGTGACTTCATTGGCTCTTATCAACAGGCTAGTGACATTTCAGAAGCACACTCAAGAACAAGAGCAAAGCCCCACCAGTTACATTTTTGTTAGCTACTCACCTCGTAATGCTGAGTGTCTCCACCATCTCTTCCATTTTCTTTGCTATCGACAACAAAAAATACATAAATTGTCCATTTATTTTATAATCTCTTTTATCTATTCATATTATAATTTTCTTTTTAAAAGTAATCAGAGTATCTCTAAATTGAATTCTTATAAAATTCAAAACCAAAATCGAACAGAAAGTTAAGATTTAATAGACAGCCTAGAGATGTACTAATCTATGAGCATAGCAACACATGTGGGCTCATAGCAGTTTCATGACTGCGTCACAAGATCTGCACAAGCTCAAGACAGAAAAAAATCCCAGCATTGATGGGCAGTGTGAGGGGTGGAGGGTGTGTGTGTGTGTGTGTGTGTGTGTGTGTGTGTGTGTAGGAGGGTACGAGTCCCAACACTAGCTGAGGCACTATTGGCACTTGATAGCATGCCAGGAGACAAAGAGTCAGTTTTATTTAAGGGTGTGATCCACACTCCAGGGCAGTTCCCACATCCAAGAGTATTTAGACAACACACTTGGGTGTGTCTGTCTTTTTTAAAAAGGTGAACATGAAGTTGGATGGGTAAGGGAGAGGGGTGGATCTGGAGAAGTTGGAGGAGAGATGTTGAATATGACCAAAATAGATTTTATGAAAATTTCAAATAATTAATAATAACATTATATCTTGATTTTTCAAGACAGGGTTTCTCTGTGTAGCCCTGGCTGTCCTGAAACTCACTCTGTAGACCTGGCTGGCCTCAAACTCAGAGATCTGCCTGTTTCTGCCTCCCAAGTGTTGGGATTAAAGGTGTGCACCAACACCACCTGGCAAAATATTATATCCTAAAAATAATGCATGTAGAGAAAAAAAATCTATAAGAAAATCATACCTGGATGTGATTATTAGCCATAATAGCATAATCTGCATGCCAAATACTCTATTTGCAATAAGTTCTGGCTACACACAATCCTTTCCTCCTACACTTTTCTGTGTTCTCTAACTCACACTGTATTTAGTGAAGGAAATCTTTTCATGCCCTTGAAAACAGGGTGAGAAGAAAATTCTAAACTTACCTTTCATTGGACCTCAGTTCCACAGCTTCAGGTCCAGGTCTTTCTTGCGACTGCACAGAACCAAGACTTTCCATGTTCTGTAACATAAAACATGTTGTTTGCTATGAGGGAACAAAAGAAAAATTCAGCAGCGTATCATCCTTTCTTTAAAATAGAAAAACCAGGAAAAAAGTAGATACAGACACACTCTGTTGAAATGGTTATTGGCATGAAGATAAATTGACTCCATCATCCCTTTAACATAGACGACTGATAGTGTTATGGAAATGGTTGACTGTAACATCCACATTAGCTAAAAAAGCTTTTTGGCTAAAGTGCAAAACTCAGATTGCCAGAAAATCAGGATGGTTTGGAAATCCAATGGAGGAATGATCTCGAATCTAATCAGAACTGATGTAACAGTCGCCGCTCATTTAATAGCCTTTTCCTGTTGTTACTGTTTGAGACACAGTCTCATGTAATGTAGGATGCTCTTGAGGTGATCCTAAGACCTCCATCTTGAAAGTGCTAGGATACAGTTGCGTGCTCTCACACGCAACTTAATTTATTACCGTTGTGGAATACAATACTAATATGACCTTGAGTAAACAATAGTCCATGATGAGTAGAATGGTCTGATTATAAGTCAGTTTGGACAAAGGGCATCTCTTGGGCTTGGCAAGTAGCTCAGCACTAGAGCAAGGCCCTAGATTCAACTGCCTGCATAAAAAAGGAAATGTTCTTTGCATTTCTTATCTGCTATTGGGGGAGTGTAAACTAGTGCAATCACAATGGAAATCGGTGTAGAAGTTTCTCAAAGAATTAAAAATAGAACTATCATATGACCCAGCTATACCATGACGGGGCATGTACCCAAAGCACTCCATATCCTACCACAGAGACACCTACACACCCATGTTTACTGATGCACTATTCGGTGCTACAAGGGAATGAAGTCAGCATAGATGTCCATCAACAGAAGAATGCATAACGAGAATGTGGTTTATACACAATGGAATTTTAGCCAGCTGTTAATAAAAAATGAAACCATGAAATTTGCAGCAAAGTGGATAGAACTGAAAAGATTACATTAAACGAAGTGACCCAGTCTCAGAAAGACACAAATGCATCTTCTATTTCACATGAGGACCCCTAGCTTTTAGTGTTTGTGTGAATAACAAGTAACGAGTTAGGGGTACCAAATCTGAAACTAGATAGAGGAGGACAAAGAGTGTGAAAAAAGTGGAGGACGGGTGAAAGGTCTCCTGTGGCACCAAAGAGGAAAGATGGCTATGGGGTGGGAGGGCAAAAAGGAAGGAGAGAAATGGAGAAAAACACCACAATACAACCCAATTCTTCATAAGCCAATACCTTTTCTTTCTTTCTTTCTTTCTTTCTTTTTTTTTTTTTTTTTTAAGAAAAAGAATCAAAGCCACAACACAAGAAATCTGAGCAGTTTCTCCCCAGTGCCACCCTTGTGTTTGAGCTATAGCTTCCCTTCCATCTGAAAAAGCGGCCAGGACGTTGTTACTTTTAAACAAACCTTGCCCTGTTTATATACAAATCCAAGATTCCTTTCCCTTGTGCACGGCTGAATACAGAAAGAACGCATTGGCTTCTGAATTCTGTGTTTTGGCAATTAATGGTTAACTTCCCTATTCAGGGCCTCTGACAAAAACAAAGGTATTGTAAACACAGTGACAAAGTGTGTTTGGGGAAGGCAAACTAGGAAAGTGATGAGGGCAAGATCAGTGGTCTGTCTGGATCACATTTGCCACCGCACTCCCGGTGCCCAGCGTAGCTCAGCATGAGTGATCAATGTGCCATAGTGAATGAGAGCTGTTGCATTGTTTAGGGTAACTCAAATAACACAAAGTCCAAACTCAGCGACTCAAAGAACTGGGTGGCAGGGGCACATGGTATGTTTCTTGAGTATTACAGGGGCCCAGAACAGCTGCCATCTTCAGCACAAAGCTCCAGGCTTGCTCTGGGACATTTCTTCTTCCTTCCAGTTCATAGGAGGAGGGAGCAAATGGGAGATTTCACCAGCCAGGTCTGGAAGCCACACATATCATGTCTCACATCTCAGCAGGAAAGGCGGGACATGTGCCATGACTGGGCCTATGGCTACTTCATGACTGGAAGAAAAGGATGAGGATGGGAAGAGCTAGTGAGCTCTTCGTGGTCCCTCTTTATGATATCAGAAGCTCTTTGTGTATGTGTGCATGTGCGCATGGATCCCTGGACGCTTGCATGAGAGGGGGTTCAGATGACAGCTCTATAGGGCCACTTTCCCCCTCCATCTTTTGGGATCCAGAGATCAAACTCAGGTTGCCAGGACATGTACACCTGTTGATCTATCCAGCTGGCCCTAGCCTACATATTTTAAGCACTAAAACATAAAATGCACGAAAGTAATAAAAAGGAATTTAAAGCTGCCACTGATCCTTTACTAATGAGGCCACATCACAATCTCCTTTCTTGAACTCAAGGTTAGAGTCATAGACTTGTTTTGACTGGCAGCACTACCGTGACCTTCAGAGTGACATGTTTATTCAGAGGAGGCCTTCTGACCCTTATCCTCTAAAGAGCTCTGTCAGCATGTACTGCTTTTGAAGACAAAGTCATTTTGTCCTCTAGTGTTCAAGTCTGTGGGCAAATAGGTTTTGAGTCTAGTTTTTAATTCCAACACTGGTCAGAGGGGGATTTAAAATAATTTTTTGTCCAAAGCTAGCTGTATCAAGGCATTTGTTCATTTAGACTCGAAGGTTGTATTTATAATTGTATCCAAGTTGAAAACACCCATAAAAGGCAGTGGGGTTAAGAACCTACCTTCCCTACAGTATCTGACATTAACCTTCATAATAATTAGGAGAACAGACTATAAATAGGAAACATATTTAGAATAGTAGATATTTCAGGTTGACCGAGTGAGCTTAATGCTTATCAGGAGGCACATTTGTAAGGATTTTTCCTGCCTCTGTGAATGTGGTCAATGCTTTCTCTTGCCTCTGCATCCTCTCTCCTAGACAATGTCAAGATTTTCCTGTATCAGCCTTCCAGGTACTGGGATTATACACATTACAGTCATGTGCCACCAAGTTTAGCTATGGTAAAGCCTTCTAAATAACCACAGAATAGGTCATCCTTAAGCTAAGACTGAATGTGCTTTTACTTGCTTTTTTTGTTTTTGTTTTGTTTTTTCGAGACAGGGTTTCTCTATGTAGCTTTGAGCCTTTCCTGGAACTCACTCTGTAGCCCAGGCTGGCCTTGAACTCACAGAAATCCTGCTGCCTCTGCCTCCCGAGTGCTGGGATTAAAGGCATGCATCACCACCGCCCAGCGTTTACTTGTTTATTGTAAGTTCAATAGAGTCAGAAGAACAGCTGTCTTGAAATTTTGACCTAAATTCTTTTGAACTCAAAAATTTCTACATGAAAGATATACAGTTAACTTGTGTTGTGAAAATAAACAAAAAGCAACAAATTAAACAGCGCGTATTCACCTACATATTTATAACCTACTATGCCAAAAAACCCTTTAGAAAGGAAATCCGATTAAGGTTCACAATAACTCCATTAGCTCACCAAAAAAATCTCTGTAAAATGAACAGAATAGAAAATAAGGTAAATGAATTATTTGTCATGATTTGGCCTACTTGTCTAGAATTCTGAGTTGACATCTTTGACTCCATCAAGGGGTAGAAACAGAGAGCCAGTATAATGCATGGTTAGGATGATGGTGTGGGTTAGGATCGTTGGCTTTAAATTCTGTCTCCATCAACTGCCAGCTGCGTCTCTTCTTGCATCTTATTTCCTCTTATGAAAAATCGCAATGTCAACACCACTGAAAATGGCATCCTCCCCGGGGATCACACGGCATGTTAAGCTCTTCTTAAAAGACTGGTCCTTCCTAAGGTATGATGAAAAAAGACTTCCTCTGGTGGCAGCTCATATTCAAAGTCAAGTCCTAAAAATGGCCCAAAGCCTCAAGCAACAGGGGCTCCTCCTACATATCTGACGCTATCATCTATCACACCCCCCTCTCAATCCAGACCCAGCTTCTTCACATCCTCAAAAAGAGAAGGCTGCTGCTCCTTCTGCCTGGACACGACTGCTCTAGGGTCCCCACGGGCTTACTCCTTCCTCTCTGAGGTCCTGCATCAGTGTCATTTGCACTGAGCCTTGCCCTGCTGACCCTTCTCTTCAGTATCAGTCTTTAGCCTCCCACTGTTTCTTCTCTTTATCCCGATTTATGGCTTTCCATAGTTGGTAAGTATTGCATCTGACCGTATTTATGAACTTGTCGCCCGTCTCATCCTCTGAGAAGGCAGACTTCAGGTAGGCGGAATGAGTGTGCCTGCTTGGCCACCATTTCTTTCTTTCTTTTTTTTTTTTTTGGTTTTTCGAGACAGGGTTTCTCTGTGTAGCTTTGCGCCTTTTCTGGAACTCACTCTGTAGCCCAGGCTGGCCTCGAACTCACAGAGATCCATCCGCCTGGCTCTGCCTCCCAAGTGCTGGGATTAAAGGCGTGCGCCACCACCGCCCGGCCTAGCCACCATTTCTGTCCTCAGTCCCCACGGCAGCGCTTGTTGGAGACGTGAGTGACCATGTCAATGTTTCACAGTGACAGGCATTTTCACTCGTGGCCCTGCATAGAAAATAACTGCTGTGTGGTTTGGACAGGATCGGCTGCCATCTTATGCTGATCGAGTTTAAAAGCACTGTCTGTATTGGGTGGGTGATTTGTTTTGCAGGGGCAGATGGAATGGTCTAGTGGGGGCAGAGTGGAGGTGTACAGACATGGTAGCCAACTGTTTGGACGCCAAACTAATTAGAAAAGGGTATCAGTCATGCAAATGGTAAGACAAGGGGGAAAGGAATCAGAATAGTTTATTTTTAAATGACCTTTATTTTTATGTGAATGAGTGTGTATGGGAGGAGGCATAACCTTGCCAAGATATATATGTGGAGGTCAAAGGGCAACTTGCTGGATTCTGTTCTTTACTTCCATTATGTTGGTCCCTGGAACTGAACTAAGAGAGTCAGGCTTGGCAGCAAGCACGTTTACCTCCAAGCCATATTGCGGATATTGCAAGATATTTTAGATATAATTAACTACATTTGACAGTAGAAAGTTGGAGGAAGGGCTGAAGAGTAGGAAAAGGACAGGGCTTAAAACAAGTAAGGGGAACCCCATGTGGCTGCATAAGAGGGACATCCCAAGGTCAGAAGAGATCGCAGAGCAGAAGAAAAGCTGGTTTTAACATGTTGACTTTAGGTATTATGTGAGGCAAACCTGATTTGGAACCCGTCTGTAGAGACTGCTGAAACCTTAGGATTGGAGAAAATCATAAGTGTGGGATGTTCTGTATGTCAAATGTGTTGCTAATTAGTCAATAAATAAAACACTGATTGGCCATTGGCTAGGCAGGAAGTGTAGGCGGGACAAGGCGGAGAATAAAGCTGGGAAGTGGAAGGCTGAGTCAGAGAGACACTGCCAGCCGCCACGATGACAAACAGCATGTGAAGATGCCGGTAAGCCACGAGCCATGTGGCAAGGTATAGATTAATGGAAATGGATTAATTTAAGCTGTAAGAACAGTTAGCAAGAAGCCTGCCACGGCCATACAGTTTGTAACCAATATAAGTCTCTGTGTTTACTTGGTCGGGTCTGAGGCTGTGGGACTGGCAGGTGATAGAGATTTGTCCTGACTGTGGGCCAGGCAGGAAAACTCTAGCTACACATAAGAAAGGCTCTGGCAGAGAGATGTCAAGATTTGGTTAACACATCCAAGCATGACTTAGAAGGTGAGCCAGTGAGGCTCCAGCAGCGGAGTAAACAGTCACTCTGAGGAGAGGGCAAGGAGAGACAAAGAGACCATGGGTCAAACATAGGACACAGTAGGCAGCTGCAGAAGGGCCTTAAAGGGCCAGTTCATAGCATACAAAACTGGGTTTCTGCAGAAAAGTGTGGGTAAAATTTGACTACAGGGCTGGGTAGGTAAAGGACTATGGCAAAAAGTGCAGATGGCTGAGTATCTGAATTTAAACTGAGGAGAGGGACTAGGCATCAGAAGCTAAAACCTTCACTACGTTCCCTTTTACCTATACTTTAGCAAATTTAGTTGCATTTAATTAACAAAAAGCCAAAAGAGATAATAATGTCCTTATTTTACATAAATAGTAACTGAAGCTTCAGCACACACCCACCTACTTGTGGCTATTTGTTTTAGCAGTGCTGGGGATTGAACCCTCAGCCTTGCACATGTGGGCCACGAGCTTGAGCACTGAGCTTGACCACTCTTCTCGCTTGCCTTGCTGTGAAGCAATGAAGTGAAAGCTGGAATGAAGACACAGCTGACTGCAAGACCCATTCCCCTCCCGTGACCCTCGGCTGAGATTTCAGACATTCGGCGGCAGCTGCTTGCAAAGGTGAGCTCTACTGGAGTTTGCTTTTCATACCTAGTGTTTACTTTAATACTCAGTGTTTGAAACTTGGTGTTTACTGTAGAATTATATATTCTAATAGGATACATTGGGAAAATAACGAGAAGAAGAAGAATCATTTCTGGTAATACCATCATATTACGCAACCACTTTAAGGTAAACATTTTCTTTCAGTCTTTTTCCCAGAAATGAATTCTACACACACACACACAATTCATAGCTTACTGTTAATAAAGGACCCTATACTGGAACTGCTGCTCCTCATTTATGAGTTAGGTATTCAGTCACCTATATTTCATGCCTTTGCGTTTAGAATGAAGACAGTTAATAATACTCTCCTGTCTACTGGAAGGATTAAAATTATAAAGCACTCCAAATACAATTATCAACACTTTTCAGTTTATTAGTCTTCTTTTTTTTTTTTTTTTTTTTTTTTGGTTTTTCAAGACAGAGTTTCTCTGTGTAGCTTTGCGCCTTTCCTGGAACTCGCTTTGGAGACCAGGCTGGCCTCGAACTCACAGAAATCTGCCTGGCTCTGCCTCCCGAGTGCTGGGATTAAAGGCGTGCGCCACCACCGCCCGGCTTATTAGTCTTCTTAACTATAATTTCTAATACTCACATTGTATCTTACTGAACCCAAAATCTGGATATTACTTATTTCTTTATCTTATATTTCTAAATAATAAAGTTGCTTCTAATTCTCCATGAGTATGGATAGGTTTGTGATGAGAGAATTAATATACAAGTTCTCTTTTCCTGTGTTTAGAAGGAAGATGCATGAGTCCGTGGTGGCTTCTAGTCACACTGTTGACTGTTTTCTAGAGAGAACATTTTTGGGGGATAAAGAAACTATTTTCTAGACCTATAGAGATTAGTTTATGAAAACCATATGTGTAAGAGATTGTATGTGTGTGTGTGTATGCACGTGCAGGGTGGGGAGAATGTTTAGTAAACTCATTTTCCAAAGGAAGTTTTTGTTTTGTTTTGTTTTGTTTTGCCTTATAGGCTAGCCTCAGAATTAGAAAACAAGCAAAAAAAAAAAATCACTTGTCATTGCGTCAGGTAAAAATATTAAATGGCCCGAGACTTAGGGTTTCTTTTAGATTAGAGTAAGGGGAATAGTGAAAACACAGCCCACTATCTTGGCTTTTTAGATAAGGCAGGGGTTAGCTTCTCTCCTGAAACTGAGGGTGTAGACAGAACTACAGCCAAGGAGGGGGAAATGGTCACTAGAGACGACATGGAGCTGACACACAGCATCCTAACGCTGACTGGCAGCTCATTGCCTCTGCTTTCTTCCTGAGCGACCTGTTCCCTAGACCCCAGTGATCTCTGTGTCTTCACATCCCAGAGACGCCAAAGAAAAAGACGACGGGAGTCCTGCTGTATGGACACCAAGCCTGTGAGGTGGTGGGGGCCTGGGGAATTCTGCACACGGTTCTCTCTTTGGCTGATCCGGGTCTGCTAAGCCTCTATAGCTGCCATTACTCTCCTCCCCCTTTCTCCTGGGAATGGCTTCTGCTCCTGTATCAGTATTCTCTTCCTAAGAGCAACAGTTTGTGAATTCAAATGGTCAGACTCAGTCCACTCCTGGCCTCACCTCTGACCCCTTCTTCTTAAGACACTCAGTGACCTGGTTGCTAAGACATCCAGCTGGCCTCATTTCCCCCCTATTTCCTGGCTGCTTGTTAAGTCTCTTTTGTGTGCTTATTTTCCCATTTTCTAAATGTTGGTGTGCCTCAGAGTTCATTATCTGGGCCACTTTTCCACCCATACTCCCTCCTTGGTTATCCCCTCCAGTGTACTGTCTTCGAGTATATCTCTGTCTGATGACCATCACACATGTCTCTAGCCCAGGCACGTTGCCTGAACTTCAGGCCCAGAAATCCAATTGCTGCTCTAATAGCTCCTCTTCCATATCTAACAGGGCACTCCATCTTAACATGCCCAGAAGGCAACCTAGGGCATCATTCCCCAAACTTCTGTCTTCTTCTCCTCATAAATTGGCAGCACCAATCTCCTGCAGGGCCGGTGTGCTGCCTCTGGTATCATCTTAAGTTAAGTTGTTATCGCAGACCAGGATTATGGCCAGAGCATTTCACTGTTGTTCCGGCTTCTGCCCTTGATCACGTGTGTCCATGTTCAATTCAGTAGTAACACCAAAATTAAGTTATCCGCATTCTCTGATCAAAGAACACTTGACTGGCTTCTCATCTTACCCATAGTAAGTCAATTCTCCTAATGATGTTTGAGAATCCAGTTAATCTGCTCTCCCATCCCCAGATCCTTTCAATCTGCCCTCCACAATTCCTTGGACTTTGCAGATAAATGATCTGCTGAGGGTCTTCGCACCTGTAGTTTTACTTAAATGGCCTGTTCTATTACCTTTGGGTTTTATAAGTAAAGTCAAATTCCCAGGGAGGTCTTCTCTCATCACTGCCAAAGAGATTTATGGTGATTAAAAGCCTGACACTGGCTTTATAGCTTGGAAAGAATATACTTTTTAGTCCGAATCCCTTTTTAAAAAAAACGAGTCTAACACATCAGCTTTCTCACTGGGAACAGTGAGTTGAGTGTGTAAGGTGGTGACTGTGGAGAGGAATGGAAAGGAGCATTCATTTCTCAAGATCCATGTCTGAACTTTGTTTTAAAACACTCTGATGGGAGATCTTTGTCCCAGCTGGTACTATAATTGTACACCCTGTCCTCTAAGATTCCTCTTATCATCCCCTCCACTTTCTTCCTAGTGATTATCATGGTTTCACACTTACTGCTTTACTTATTTTGATTTTTCCCCCCATAGATTTTAAGCTACACAAAGGTAGAAATTTTTCCATTTTTCTTATTTCTGTATCCCAAATTTCTAGACTATTTTCTGACATACAGAATGGATCTAGTTATTTCCTTTTCTTCTTAATTTAGACTTTGTATAAAAACAAATATTTCCCCCATGTGTAAAAACCTTGAATTGGGGTGGGGAAAGTTTTTGAAGTTGGAGAAAGTGAAGTTAACACACACACAAGTGTGAGAAACACTACTCACTGTTGTGTTCTCTCATCTTTGCATGTATTTACCTATGAATGCTGGATTTTTAAATTCATGGAAACACTTGGGAGGCAGAAGCAGGTGGACCTCTGTGAGTTCCAGGCCAGTCTGGTTTACAGAATGGGCTCCAGGCCAGCCAGAGAGCTACACAGTGAGACAATTAAAAAAAAAATCAAATAAATTTTGGGGCTGAAGAGATAGCTCAGTAGTTAAGAGCATTTGTTGCTCTTCCAGAGGACCTGGGTTCAAAGCTTAGCAGCCACATCAGGCAGCTCACAACTGTCAGAAACCCTTTCTGCAGGTGATCCGATGCCTCTGGCTTCCACAAGCACCTGAACTCATGTCCACACTCAGAAACACACATCTACACATAGTTAAAAATAATAAAAAATAAAACTTTAAAGTTCACAGAACGGAAAAACAGGCAAAAGCCTTTGAGAATAGCATCACTTTGTAGAGGAGTAAGTTTACCTGCCAAGTTTGCTGGCGGGATTTAAATTATTAATTGCAAAGACGTCTACTGATCTCATTTGTGTAAATGTGATATGCACAGAGCTTGAATGTAGAAGCTGGTGACTGGGGAGGGGCAAATTCTTTCACACACCAAAAGCCAATTGGAACAAGGAATCTCCCATTGAAATCTTTTCAAAGTTCAGACATGTATCTTAAGAAGTGAATGTTCCTCAGAGTCCCACAGCCAAACATTAGGTGGATCTCAGGCGTCCTGAGCGGGAGGAGGAAGGATCCAGAGGAACCAGAGAGGTCAGGGACACTACAAGAACATGGCCCACATAATCAACTAACTGGGACTCATGGGGGCTTGCAGAGATTGGGGAGCCTGTAGAGGTCTGACCTAGGTCCTCTGCATATATGCGATGGCTGAGCAGCTTCATGTTCTTGTGGGATTCCTAACAGTGGGAGCAGGGGCTGTCTCTGACTCTTTTGTCCGCTTATGGGACCCTTTACCTCCTACTGGGTTGCCTTGTCCAGCCTTGATGTGATGGTATGTGCCTGGTCTTATTGTAGCTTGTTATGCTGTGTCTGGTTGATGTCCATGGGAGGCCTGCCCTTTTCTGAGAGGAGGTGGAGGGGGGGCGGTTTTGGGGGAGAGAGGAGGTAAAGGGGACTCGGAGGAGGGGAGCGGGGAAACTGCATTTGGCATGTAATAGGACCTCACTAAAAATTATAATCGACACATAGTAGTTTTGGGAAATAGTCAGGGTAATAAGAAGACAGAATTTGAGAGATGAAACATATTTTGGATTTGCAACCAAAAATGAGGAATAAATGAAAGAATAATAAAGAAATAAAAATAACTGAAAAAAGATCTTATATTATCCCACACATGTGCACACACACACACACACACACACACACACACACACACACACACACAGATAAACAGATAGATAGATAAATGGAAAAAGGAAATGAATATTTCTTTCCACTTCTCTTCACAGTTACCATCTAGCAGCTTTACAACACGATTCCCTGTGGGAAAGTTGATGGGGTTAAACTCCTGTTTTTGTTTTTTTTGTTTGTTTGTTTTTTTTTTTAAAGATTCAAACTAAGAAGTATATTCTTTCCAAGCTGTAAAGTCAGGCTTCAGACTTTTAATCACTATAAATCTCTTCGGCAGATAAGCAAATCATGAGTCAAGTAAAGAGTTAATGGGGTTACTTTACTTAATTATTTACTCTTCAGGGGCTAGAGATGTGATACATGGGCTCAACATATGTGAGGACTGGGTTAAATTCCTTGTCTATCTGTTTATCTATCTTTGTCTCTGTCTGTCTGTCTGTCTCTACACACACACACACACACACACACACACACACACACACACACACACATTTTAACAAAGGAGGAAGAAAATTTACTTCTCACTGATGTTAATATAAAAATGTGTAGTGATTCTTCATCTTGAGAATGCTATTAAACATATTTCTAATTTGTATTATACATGCCTTACTCAGGGGAAAATGTAGAATTTTTTCTAAGCACATATAGAAACTGACAACAGGAAAACAGACAATCTGTAATTTTAATAAATGTATAGTCACCCTAGCATGAAGCAATAAAAAAGCTGAATGACAAAGGAGACTAGTGAGTCTACACCAGACAGACACTCCATTTCCAACTCTACTGGGGACTCTAGTTCTGTTATCCATTTATCTATGGGGTCATTGTTGTTAATTTTGCCTTACTAAAAGAAAAAAAATAGCAAAAAAGAAATCACAAGGCAGATTTGGGGTTTCATTTTTCAGAGAAACTGCAGAATAAATAAAAAGAAGGATGAATATCAAATAGTCATATAGATATTGCTACTGACTAAAAGAACTGCAAAACTTAGATATGAAATTAATGCCTCAAAGTTCTGGTGTGAGGTAACTGTGTTGACCATTAATTCTTTTTTGCTTTTGATTAACCAGGAGTAAAGTATTATAAGGGTTTAAGTTTGACACCAAGCAGGAAAATGTTTTTGAGCATAGCATGGTTACCTCTCTAACCTTCCTTTGTGTTTATCCATTTCAAGTGTTCATATGGACAAGAATAAATAAGATGAGGGAAAATAAGGAAATGTGTTTTATGAACATTTTGATTTACAAAAATGTAAAAATGCTTAAAAGTTAGATTAAAAGCCAATTTAAACAACACCAAAGATTTGTCTCTTGCTCTTTTGGCAGAAAGTCATATTTCTCTGCCTTAATCACTACATTTACTAAAGAGAAACACAAATGCATGTACTTTCTGGGTTGGAGGTCTTTCTCAGAATGCCTATAATTTTGTGAAATTCCATTTTTTTAAATTAAGGAAGAGAGATATTTCTTTACAAGATAAAGTAAAGAAGTTACTAAAATACCTACTTACCAGGAGCCCATCATGATTTTCACTGAGCTCTGTAAGCCTGAAACTGGATTTCTGACGCTTGGGTTTACTTCTTTCTTCTACATAATCACAAGTATCATCCGGGAATCTTTCTGCTTCCTGGACGTTCAAAATACACTCATCATAGTTGCTGAAGCCATAGGGAATATTCTCCTTATTGATAAGTTCCCTGAAAGAAAAAAAAAGGCTTAATCTTATTTTAAAATGTGAAGGGGAAACTTTATAATATAGTCACTACATGACGTCACACAGGAATATCATAATCATAGACTTTAATTCATTTGTACTATGGAAACACTAGTATTTTAACCAGTCCTGTAAGAAGTTTTCACAAAATTAATGACTTAGTAAAGTTTTGTTTTAATCTATATCATGGATTAAATTAAACTACCAACACAGCACTATGGCTTGGTAAGGCGGAAATGATTGAGAGTCTCATAGCATGGCTGAGTTAGTGTAATTCCCTCACCCTAAACCTGCATCTGGAAATAAATGAATTTGACAACCAAAAATAGACACCATATTTTACTGTCAGCTCATCACATGCCCCAGGGAAAGACAGCATTAAATACTTATTCTGCAATAAATTCACACCCTTACACTATAATAGAAAGGAAATTATGAATTAAAAACTACTATCATATTATTTTCCAAGTTCTATTATCTTTAGATATTTTTAGTGCTGGATAATTTGGTCGTTTTAGAATGTAGAATATACGTATGTGTTAAAATTGTGTGAAGATTTATATACATTTATCAGAGACACTTAAGGACAAACTGTTGTGGAATATTCCTTTATACTGTGTGAAGATGTGTCACTGTGAGGATTGGTTTAATAAAAGCTAAACAGCAGGAGGTATAGGGAGGTCTTCTGGACAAAGAGCACTCTGGGAAGAAGAAAGACGGGTCGCCAGCCAGATGGAGAGGAAGCAGGATAGGCAGTACAGAATAAAGGTAACTGAGCCATGTAAAACAACATAGATTAAAAGAAAGGGGATAATTGAAGTTATAAGAGCTAGTGGGACAAGCCTAAGCTATAGGCTGAGCTTTCATAATTAATAATAAGTCTTTGTGTCATTATTTGTGAGCTGGTGGTCCCAACGAGAAAGTTTGTTTACGGACAAACTAATTGAAGAGAGGATGTAAAGCTGACAGCGTCTAGCATGCAGACATTACATTCACGCATAGTGTATCTGCAGCTGGCTGCAGGAGTTTGGTTGCAAATCCAAAATATGTTTCATCCCTCAAATTCTGTCTTCTTATTACCCTGCCTATTTCCCAAAACTACTATGTGCCAATTATACCTTTTAGTGAGATCCTATCATGCTTGATATAGACTTATCTGTGTCCCCTCACAATTCCTGTGTCAATGTTCTGTTCTGATGCTTAATATACCCATGGTGAGGGAAAGGCCGTTCAGAAGTAATTCAGTCTAACGAAGGTCATTACAGCAGGACATCCAATGTGAGTGCTCTCCATATAAGAGACATCAGGAAAGAAGGAAGGTCCCATGAGAACAGCACAAATATAGTCATGTCAGGCCCAGGACAGTGATCTTGCCTAAAACCAGCCCTGTCTCTACCTTGACCATGGACCTGCCAGCCCCTAGCTCTGTGAACAAATACACACTGTTGTTTAGGACTATCAGTCTGTGTACTTTGTTGGGGGAGCACACTAATACAGAAACTGAAAAGTATTTTAAAAAATCAAATGGAAAGCTGATTTTCTTTTCTTTTTCTTTTTTTTTTTTTTTGAGGGAAATAATATTTTAACATTATGTTCATTTATAGCATTTTGATGTTAAAACAATATTTAATTCTTGGGGTAAGTAACAGTCTTCTTCAGTGATGATTCAGTGACTGGGATGCAGCTGAAGTGCATGCCCAGTCCCCAGATTTTCTTTTTTGGTCATTTGGAACAACAAACAAATAAGCAGAATAAGCTGCTGACATCGACATGCAGCAAGGTGGCAGTATAGCCGTGCGCGTGCTCACCTGCGCCGGCTCCCAAAGGGAGACCTTCGATTGCATCATCGCCAGCGTGCCTCAGTCACAGTGTTAGAGAGGGTTTGCAGCATAGGAACCCACTCCTTTCCCAAACACACATCGCATTGCTGTCATATTTGACATGATTTCAGTTTTACCTGGACTTAGAACTCTGGGCCTTTCCTTTTAATTACTTGGATCTTTCCCCAGGGCCCCCCCTTTTTTTCCCTGGATTTCTTTCTTCCTCCTTCATGCATATGTATTATTTTAATAATACTGACATTTATTATTCCTGCAATTGAGCGTGCTTTTCTTTTTGCTTTACAGCAGGATTTTAATATAATTTATGTAATAAATGTTTGCGTTAAGTTTTCAGGTCATTGTGTTTTGGAAGATTTAAACTACTCTCACTTAAAAATGATACCTTGCTTTTAAACAACAATAAAATAGAAATAAACATGCATATTCTATTTACCTGGTAGCCAGCAGATTCTTTAAGCAAACAAATTAGACTGAGACTTTTTATATACTAGATATATTCCTTAAACATTTATGCTTTTATTATGGCAAACAATTATTTGAGTTTGATTGTTTTTTTTTTCCTTGTAAATTTGACAACAAATCATTTGCACCGAAGTGAATGATTCGCAGTCCTTGTCTCCCTTCAGTGATACTTATATAAAAAGTCACGATGGCCTCAGACCATCACTGGCTGGGGACAGTGTTTAATTATCACAGCCATAAGTAGTGAGATGCAAAGTAATATAACAAAACAAATGGATTTCCTTAAAACACTCTGAAAATATTCCATGAGGCTCATAGTTTTGGGTAAAACATTACAAGATCTAGACTATTTGGGTAAAATATTACAAGATTGTGCTTTTTTTTTTTTAAAGTAAAACCTGATGAAAATATTAGCTAAATTGATTTAATCAGTTATAATTAAGCCCTAAGAATAATACATTCCCTACATGCTATAATGACTAGCCTGGATGTTCTCTCAATTTATAAAATATTAATGGCTCTACTGCAGTTATCAGAGAGGACTAAGCATTCTGAAGTCCGTATAAGAAGGAAGAAGAAAAGAAAATTCTGAGATTGGAGTAGAGGTGCTAGAAAGTGTGCAAAGCGAAAGGGTGAGGAGTGGGAGAAGAACAGAGCTGGCAGGGCAGCCCAGGTGCATGAAAAGGTCAGGAGAGCCCACCAGGGACTAGAGGGCGGCCATCAAAGACTACGGACTGTGGGAAAAGTTGAGCCAGGTAAAAATCATAGCTCTGGGACCATGACAGATGATAATTGACCTTGTTCCTCATGAACCCAGAGAAGATGCTCAGTGTGTGCTGGAAGCTGGAAAAATCCTGTCCAACAAGACTGTGGCCCAGCATGTCAGGTGAGATGGGCAGATGTCTCTCAAGTAGATGGATAATGCAAGCAAGGAGCAAAAGGAAGGACCAGGTGCTCAGGAAAGAGTGTTGTAGCAACTTCTGTATGGTAGCCATATATGGCACCCTAGGAGGACGTAAATATTTGTACCCCAAGACTCTTTTACTCAGCTGTAACAAGATCAAGACAGGGATTACAATGAGCAGTGATAGGGATGACAGAGGTGAAAAACTAAGTTTAGAGTCCCATGGGTTGTCTGCAACTGGCTAGGCTCTACCATTCCCCATTTCTGCTGGCTCTCCTGATGTTGCTAATTGAATACACTCACGATAACACATGCAAGAAATATCCATGGACTCGGGAAACTAACCTCACCAAGTTCTCTCAGAGGGAGAAGTTAGCTTGTGATTCACATTTCTTGGCCCCATCTGGCCCCTCCCCATTGTTGACCTGACCATCCCTGCCTGCTACCTGCCTCCAGCGCTGCTACCACTAATCTCTTCCTGCTATGATACCACTTCCCACCCCACAAATTCATTCGCTGTCCAAGGGGAGAGGGTGGAAAGCAGCCTGTCATGACACTGGGAAGATCTTTTTTAAAATGCCAAAGCAGAGGGTAATAACTGTGCTAATGAATAAATTATACTTGTCACATAATAAAACAGACAGACAGTATATGAAATTTGCTGCTGAATGTTTTATATAAACCCATCTGTGACTGATTTCAAATGTGAGCGTTTCTGATGCTGCAGTTTTTCTATTTTCTAAGGAAATATTATAACTACCCTTTTCTACCAGTTCTAACACAATTCTTAAAACAGGAACCTGTCTTATTATTTATTTATTTTTGAGACAGGGTTTCATGTAGTCCAGACTAGCCTTAAAAATCTCTGTGTAGACAAGATGAGCTTTGAAAACTCCTGATTCTCCAGCTTCTACCTCCCAAGTGCTGGAGTTAAAGGTGTGCACCATCATTTCCCACTTAAAACTATGTTTTGAAATAAAGTTTGTTTTGGATATTAAATTTGCGATGGATGCACAGCTTTTTAATATAAAGTTAGTGTGTGGTACTGATTAAATATAGATGTAATAATCATCCAAATAATATTTTAAATAGTTGGATAAGGAGTTTTAGTTCTGAGATCTCACAGTTACAAATCCAGTTTGGGCTGAAATTCTAACACAACTCTTAAACTAATGAGCCCTTTCTTTGTGAAGTCAGTGGGTTAGATCATGGATGCTGCTGCCTGTGTGAATTCATCTGCTAACATAGCTCTTGTACACTTTAGTGGTAAACAGCAGGGGTTTACTTACATGGCTTATCTTCTGTGATTTTCTTTCAGCAAAAAGAGAGTTTTTCATAAAGATTTTGCTATAGATTATGAGTCCTGGGGCAGGGGTTATGGGGAATGTGTGGAACTAGGGTCAAATTTAGTCATCAACACTTAATAATCAGGTCAAAATATTAACCACATAGTAAATGGAAACAAACTTGGAACATTCCAGGGAAACATCAATATAATCAGTTAACAATATACAATACTTTTCCTTGGGAATCTTCCTCATGATTATTAATATGCATGGTGATTTGCACTCTTAATTTACTACAGCCACTAACGGAGAATAAACTCTTTGTAATACCATTCCTGAAATTTATGCTGCAAATTTTAAAGTTTTAAAAGTTAAGTAATATTATAACACAGAATTTAAGCTTTTCTTCTTTTGATTAAAATGTTCAACTTTAAAAAAATAATAAAACATAACCAAGTGTTAGAGTTATTACAGGGATGCTCTAGTATTTAATAAAGGGAACTCTGTTGACTAAGAAGCTAACTTCATGTTGACTTAATCAATTTCATGTTGACTTACACAGAAGAAAAAGCCTCGGGACAGCATTTCTCTAAACAAGACATTCAACAGGAAGTTGTGAAATATGTGGATTAAGACATGGCTTCTAACAAAATACTAGCTATCTAGATGAAACAGAGATACTAAGTCACATGGGATGCAGGCTAAATTTAGAATGGCCGTAGTGAACACTCGTAAAGTTTTAATCTAGATGCTGAAATGAGAGGAGTAGGTGTGCCTGTAACATAGCGACTGACTTAAAGACAGAAAGAGAAAACTCAAGAGTAAGAGCCTATGACAGCTTACTTGTCTCGACCATTCCAAACATCATCCTGCTTCTTAAATTGATGCCCTCGGTGCCTGGTGGGTGTGGAAGATGCTGGCGACGGTCCAGGTTCTGAGTCTTCTGCACTTTGATCTCCAGAGCTGTTGACATCAAAAAGATGTTCTTCTACTGCTGACCTGATGGTTCTTTCTAAGAGCCTAGTTAAAAACAAGCCACCAAGTTAATGAAGCAATCACGGTTACCAATGATTTCCTTTAATATGCCCATATTTCTGAAGTATCTCTATTTCCCACTGAAGGCCTTTAGTACTTCATAAGCAAAGACAGAAGGGTATGTTCATCTAAAATACTTGCATATTGTATTAAAAAAATTGAGTTAAATTACAGCATTTTTTTGTCTCATTTTGTGAGTCTGTAATGACTGAAATGCTCAAAGCAGATCAAGCAATAATTGTGAGGCAGTCAGGAAATAAGGGCCAATTAGAGTAAGGTAGAATGAGAAGTTTTCACTATAGAGTCACAGTTGTGTATCTTTACAAAGCACGGTTCCTCCAGACTTCATACCAGCTCTGCGGAAGATGGGAGTCTGGTTTACAAAGTAAACTGGCACAAATATTTTAGAATATCTACTATATATTTAGAATCTCACGAAGATAAAGTTATACAGGGATTAATAATGTTTGGGGGTGGGGAACCCCTGGTCACCAGAACAATTACAACTCAGTGGCATAGCATAATACTTCCACAATTCTAATCAAATGGTGATTTATAAAATTAAAACTGGGTGCACACAAACATATCCCAAAACATGCTATTCAAATTGGAAGGCTAGGTTTATTTTGTTAAACCTGAGGAAAAAAAGGTTAAGCACGAAGAGCCAAAACAGTGCAGCGTGGGATACAAATGCCATCGTTTTGCCCATTGACACTGCCCCGACCTAATCTCGCTGTGCCAGTTTTATAGTGGCAGAATCTCTCAGTGTATCTAAGTAATCAACTGCCATTTAGTTCCATTCTGAATACACTGGTGTGGAAAACTCTTAACTTATAGTCCTCAAAGTTCCTTTTTTTTCCACTTAAAAGACTCACAGTTTTCTGGTTTTGTTTGTTTGTTTGTTTTAATACCTAGACGAAAGGTACCTTTCTTTAAATAAAATGGGTTTTGCTTGTTTTGTTTTGGGACAGAGTCTTGCTACATAGCCCAAACAAGTCTCAAACTTGCAATCTTATGAAACTGCTAGCCCTAGTTTCATCAAACACTCTTTAAAAACTTCAACTTAAAATTTGCCAAATAAACAGGGTTTTTTTAATTGCATTAAAGTGTTTTATTAAAGTTACTTTAAGACAAGGGACAAGTATAGCCTAAGTGAGGTGGTCACTGCAACTTCCGTATTCTGCACTCCGAGTGACTCACTGGCGTAGAGAAGGTAAATAAGTTGGCATCACGTACAGAGCAGCTTACAGTGTTACCACCTACATGAGCAGAGATTATCACGCACACAAGGGCAAGACCACGCTCATCTTGGTTCAGCTCTGGAATCTTTAAAGTTGACAGAGCCGAGGAAAGTTAGTTCTGCCCTTGTTTGCTTCCTCAACTAGTGGGAAAAATCCAAGTTCATCTTTTGAGACTCCAATTCTGTCCAACCGGTGCTTCTTCCTTTCTCTTTCTTTCCTCCATATCACACCTTCCCCACCTTTCCCACTAGATTATTGCTCAAGGAAGATGTTATGAATAGGCGTCACACGTCCCAGAACAAAAAGAAAGGAGGTAGGGGCAACAGAAAGGCCTCTGGGCCAGAGACCATTTATCTAGAGAAGTGAAGACTAAGTAGTGCTTAATACATTCCTAACATGCTTCCTGGCACTGGGAAGACAACCATGAACACGGCGGAAAAGATCCTGTGTTACCACAGCCTGCCCTTCTCCAGGGCAGGACGGAGGGAACAGTGTGGCCGTGTGCTGTCTGACAGTGGGTCAGGAAGAGGTTCCTGGAAGGGATGAATCAAATCATGAAAGTGCTGGCGTGGCAGGTCACAGCCAAGTTGAAGGTCTGTCGCAGAAATCAACTGGGACTGTCTCAGCAATGGCAAGTCAAGTGACTAGCAGCAGAGAGCAATGAGGTCAGAGAGATGAGCAAGTGCAGAAAGTCCAGCCAGGGCCGGGCAAAAAGCAGCACGGTGCCTAGCCTATGTGCCCCTGGAAGCCTCCGAGGGAAAAAGAATGTGCAGACACAACCACCCCAGCACCACCACTGCTGTGCAGAGAAAGGACTCGATGCCACCACAGCTTCGTTTTCTTTCCTACATCCCTGTAAGAACAAAAATGAAAGGACTGCAAGAATCCTCAAAGGCAGGGCCAAGGCTCATTCACTACCACACGTTTAACACTGCGGATGGCACAGTGCAGGTGCTCAACACGTGTGATCTCAGTAGGATGAACAAAGTGAGAAGAAAGGTCACAATTAATGCTTTAGCTTTACTTACATTCTCCCCGGCAAGATGCCTCCAGGGAACAGAAATGGCTCTGCAGACGTTCACTGAACCTGACATGGTTTCTATTGAAATAAACAAACAAGCTAATAGTGCCAGGCACAGTGGCACGCACACATCTATAATCCTAGCACTGGGGCCCGGGCAGGATTGTGAGTTAAAGGCCAGCCTGGGCTACACAGGAAACTTAAGGCTAACCTAGCATACACAGGGAAAATAACGAAGAACCTAGTTGGTGGTGTCAAGTGGGGGAGGGGAGTCGTGTACAGTCACAGACATAGCTACATTCTGGACATGAACAGCTTAAAAATCACTGCTTGTTTACTATCCTACTCTTCTGTTGTAGAATTATCTTTTTGTACACAGTGAAGATGCGTCACTCTGATTGGTTCAATAAAAAGCTGAACTGCCAATAGCTAGGCAGAATTTCCAGGCACAGAGGATGCTGAGAAGAAGAAGGGGGAGACATGAGGAGATGCAGAGGAAGCAGCATGGACAGTACAGAGTAAAAGTAACCATGCATGTAAAAGAATGCAGATTAAAAGATACGGGCTAATTTAAGTTATAAGAGCTATTTAGAAACAAGCGTAAGCTATTAGTCAAGCTTTCATAATTAATAATCAGTCTCCGTGTCGTGATTTGGGCGCTGGTTGGTGGGACAGAGAAAGACTCACTACAATCTTCCAATATTATACAGTAGAATTGCTTCCCCCCCATTAATAAATGGGAAAAGGCATAAAGAGTTCCAAAATAAGAAAACAAATAACTTACTCTCCAGTTGTTGAAACATTGCTGACTTGGGATACATGAGCACTGTGAAAAAAAAACAGAGAAAAAGAAAATCAGATTGGCTGAAAGGTCAGATGGCGAACCAGCATCTGAAGGGATGCTAAGAGGGCAGAGTCAGTGAGGTCCCAAGGGGTCCTTGACGATCACCAACCAGGGCAGGACGCCCTTCCACTGTGTCTCACGCAGAGGTGGCTTGTTTACTTCTTCCAACACCGACCCTAGAAGCCACCTTATAGCTCTAAGCCTGATGCTGTAGCTGGAGCGTGTGGCCTTCTCCTTCCTTGTGGCCTTCTCTTTCACGGTGCTAGTGTGATCGATTGCTGCTGACTGCCTATCACCTGCTGTCCCAGGCCTGAGCATAGATATGTTTCTAAAACTGCTCAGAACTCATGGAGGTGAGCAGGGTCCAGAGAGGACAGAGAACAAGGAGCTGGCACTGATTTCTACCTAACCATTTCCAACTTATCTTTTCCACAGACACATTTCCTCCCTACATTCCTCGAGACGGAAACTGTCACGCTCTGATACCTCACTCGAACAAACGACTTAGCACATTTGGCTGAACTTGTATAAACTTCCATTTTCTAAAAAGCCTGATTCTTTTGGAATAATTAAGACAATTACTCCATATCACCCATGCACACCCACCAGAGCCTCCTCCTGCCTAGGGGAGCTCCGTATTCACAAAGCCAGGGTTCACAGTGTTCACAGGGTTCACAAAGTCCAGCTTCAGCTATCGAAAAGTATCTGTCACTACTTCTCACAGCCCTCCACCCCAACCCTGTACTTAGTCAAGATGTAAATTTTTATGCCAAAAAAAGGGGAGTCAAACATTGAGCAGATTTCTAAGTCTATCAAGCTAGTTTTTTAACATGGTCTCTCCCTTTTCTCTTCCTACTTGTCAGACTATACAAGAAGATGAAAGTGACTAGAGATCACTACCAATGGTTGCGGTTCAACCAACCTAAATGCTAATTCAACTGGTGTCATTCGAACACATTCATGTATTGCTTCAGAATCAGCTAGCTTTTGCTCCTGTGTAATAACACACTTCAGCACCTTCATGTCAGGACCTGCCACTTGGAGGATTCTATCGCTCACCACCACCACCACCACCACCACCACCACCACCACCACCACCACCACCACCACCACTACCATGCTAGGTGTAAAAATCCTTATTCCAGAGGAAGCCAATAATCATCTATCAGTCATTTTCATCAGTTGAGGTACAGTTCTAACTTATGCCCAAAGATAGGAAAAACACAAAACCACTTCACTGTGCAAAAGAAAACTAAGAACAAATAAATACATGCATACATAAGTCAAAGCCCTGAACTCTTCCTGTTTTCAGATACTGTACTAAGTGCTTTTTTGCATGTATTTTTTCTCATTTAGCTTAGAGTGGACCTAGGAGGTATGTGCTGTCTTTCCTGTCTTCGGTGATGAGGTCAGACAACCTAACAACTGCTCTGGAGGAGAGACACAGATCAGCACGGAGCTAGGAGTGTCAACTCTGGACCTGAGCTCATTACCACGTACACTGGAGCATGTTTGCACGTAGAGGTGAAGGCTTAGCATTTGACTTTGCCTTTTGGCCACAATGCCTGTTAGTCACAGTGGTTCCCAGGCTCTGTGGCCAACAAGAAACTCTTGCTGTATCTGTCCTGAACTGGAACAGGCAGTCCCCCTAGGGATGTTTTGTGGCTAGCCCTCCATAAATCCAACACTGTATAATTAACTCCTGTGCTCCTCAATACAGTTACACAATCTCAGTTTGGGGAGCCAAGAATGGGCTGAATAACAGCTAGGAAAGACCTAGAAAAGCAAAGAGGCAGATGTGTTAAATGCTAAAGAACATTCCAAAGACAGGCCACCAACCAGTCTGACGGCTGGCCCCAGAAGGAGGAGATGTAGTCCCTTTCCTCTCTTACATACTTGGTTCTTCATGTTGTTCTCTTCATCTATTAAAGCAGAGGATGCATTTGCTTGTTGTTTTGTGGTGCTGGGGATAAAACAAACGGCCTGACATGTGCTAGGCCGTGCTATTCCACTGAGCTACTGTGCCAGCTCCAGACTGGTATTGTTATGTTCCTTTGTTGTTTTTTCCCCCCCAGGGTAAGGAGAAACAAATTGTGAGGAAGAAAAAGTCACAAGAACAAAAGTGTCCGGCTTTGACATTTCTAACTCTCTAAATAGGTACGTTAGAGCCTCAACAGACACAGGAATGACCCATGCCCTTTTTAGCACAGGTGATTCACCAGGTCTAAGGGAAGACGGAGCTAAGTTTACAGAACTGGGCAAAAGCTCTCCCACTGAGCTACAGCCTTAGCTAGATTCTGCAGTTTTTATGAATTCCCCAGTTACTCCCATGATATTGCTCGCCAGTAAAAGACACACTGCAGGCCCCTTAATCCTTGCCCTAAAATTCTTGAGAATTTCAATTATTCAGATATCACAATAGCTATTTTAAATGTTGCAAACAAATTAATAAAGACATAATATGGCAATCTTTTTGTTGTTCTTTCTTTTTCTTTTTTTTTCTTTTCTTTTTGAGTCATGTTCTCTCTAGAACTTGCTTTGTAGACTAGCTTGGCTTCCAATTCCCAGAGGCCCACCTGCCTCTGCCTCTGGAGTGCTGGGATCAAAGGTGTGTGTCACCATGCCTAGCTTATGCTAATCTTAGTGAATGAAAATCAGTTAAGATCTTCCTCATAACTTAAAAGAAAAATGACTTGAGCCATGAGTCAGTCATGGAGATTTCTCTTCGGGTTACAAAGGTGAATGGACAAATAGTATAAGACCAAATAGTTATATCGTCTTCATTTTTGCTGTATTTATTTTAAGTCTGATTTATGCTAACTTTATGTTTTTATTTTTTAAATGGAATATAGAATTTCTAGTTTATGTAGCTTGGACATGATTTTAAAGAACTTAAAGAAGATATTTTCCATTGAGAATCAGAAAAGGCAAGGCTCTGGTCTTGGCTCTGGAAACTGGATGACGTCATAGGCAGGCCACTGATTAGCTAGGCTGCTTTGGGCTGGTGTCTTCACACAGAAAGTGAAAGGCTTGGCCTTGTGATATCTGTTTAGCTCTAAGACTTAGTAACACTGTCTCAGATTCAAGTTTACTGCCCCCAAATTTAAGTCATGATAAAAGACCAGAACTACAGTTAGTTAGTTTTATGACGTGGTTAGCAGTCAAGCAGTTTTATTAAATACCAAAATGGCTGTGGTCAAGTATCCAGCCACCTTGACAGTTCCACAGGATGTGCTTAGTATTAGCGAATACAAAATTTATAAAAAGAATTTAATGACAGCAACAAGGGCAGCTTTTAAAGCTGTGGTTCATTCAAGGAGGAAATTTAAGGCATTGATATAAACTAAAATGCATTTGAGCAATAAAGTTAAAGTATAACATACTATTTTCTTCATTTCATGAAGCTTCTAAATTCTCTATATAAAAATAGGAATTGATGTATTAATTCAGAGCCCTTTACTAACACATTAAGAAAATTTCTTTCTTATGTACTTCCTGACTTTTGACAGAGCAAAGACTGAAAGAAGTAAGCTCACACACAGTCCCAGCACTGTACTCAGTTTCATTCCCATGGCTACTGTTAACGATGCTGCATCTGCATGTTCCATTGGTACAATCATGTACTAAACTAGACTCTGAGCCTACAAGCTGATGTATGCTCCATGGCACACTGAGGTTCCTTTAGTCTCTATTTCTATTAGCAGAGTCCAAACTACATTTTCTTAAGCTAATTATGCTTAGTAACATTGGTCTCTAAAATTTGCATATGCTGAGATGTGCAGATGCCTGTCGACAAGGGAGACTTATTAGAGCCCTTGGTTTGAAGAAAAAGAAAACACGGGCATGAGCATGCATGCATGTGGGTACACACACACACACACACACACACACACACACACACACACACACACACAAAGCTTCACATCTACAAAACTAGACAGAGACACCCTGAAAAGGCATGCGCTGTGCATCCTCTCCTGTTTCAGTGTGTTCTCTTAGGCGGCATACCCAGTCCTAAGTACAGCACCACCACCGTACCAAACCCCATGAAGGCTAACAGAATTGCCATTTCTCTATGGAATGCAACATATACATTTGTTTAATTAAAAAAAAAACCAACAAAGAGGATATTATGGGATTTGTTTAAGCCTTAAAAAAATCACATAAATAATCAAAATGTCACAAAACTCAAGCCGGGTGGCAGTAGTGATGCACATCTTTAATCCCAGCACTCTGGAGACTCAGGCAGGAGGATCTTTGAGTTCGAGGCCCAGCTGGTCTACAGAGCTGATTCTAGGACAGCCAGGGCTATACAGAGAAACCCTGTCTCAAAAAAAACCAAAAAACCAAAAAACCAAAAAAAAAAACCAAAATCAAAACAACAACTACAAAATCACCAAATTCTTGATTTCTGTATTTAACAAACTACAGTGCTGAGGTATTGTTTTCTAACAACAAAAGCTGACACACAGTGTCAACAGTAAGGATGACATTATAGGTAACTGGAGGGTGGCTTTCTCAATTTTATGATCTTAGTGCATTCAGCGAAGTGTTCCTCATGAAAACACATTCCATCCTCATACTTACTCCCTGTGTTTTACCCTTGGGCCATGATTATCACATGCAGAGCGGTCATGTGGCATTTTTATAGCCATTAACCTTAACTATTGGCTGTATCATCTACATATGGTTGATATTATTAACATCTTGAACACAGTTTGGTTTTAAATATAGTATACATAATACTGTACATACTACATGGAGTACATACTAATGAACAGGAACAAAAATATTTGTCTTCATACTTCTTTACTAAAGTGCTTCAAGTGATTGAGATCTTTTGCAAAGAGCAAGCAAAAGCATGAATACTGGAGATACCGGAGCCGTTTGCAGGGGGAGGTTTAGGATCTGTGTCTTCATTTCTTCGTGTGTTTCTTTGTAAATTTTCTCACTGACATATTGCTGCATGTACAACCCCCATTTTCATATGTACTTAGAAGTTTACCTTTGTTAAACAATGTGAAAGTTTAGATTTACATCAATTCCCCAGGGCTGGAAATATATTAGACTCAGAGGAGAACGTAATACTACCAGTTTCCCAAACTGTATTCTAAACACTTATCTTATACCCACAGGCAAGTATATCTTTCACCCTTCAAAAAAAAAAAAAACCCAACTTTTTGTAACAAATGGAGACTATTATAGAAATCTATATATTATACTGATGAAAACACCAAGAAAAAGGAACCATGGGAGCCAGAGAACCAGGATATCTGCTAGATAGTGTCTTATACTTGATTTTAAAAAGTATCTGCTCTCTAGTGCTTCTCACAGTTTTTTTTAATGCATTTGTAATGCCAATTTAACTAACTAAAGTTTTAACGTCTAGACCTCTTTATCTTTCATTTCAGATCTAAACGTGTGTCCCTAACAGATTCTTACTAACATTTCAAAGAGTTTGGTCAGATCCTTGAGAATCTTTTGAGAAGATTATCAATATTACTTTTCAAGTAAAAAGTTATTTTTATATTAAATTTTCAGGGAAGATTGTCTTTTCCTTTAATGTGTGGTTTTGTTTTGTAAATCCCAAATCATTTCTTTGTGTGAAAGAGTTCTTAAGGGGCAACAAGGAATCGAGACGTCATTTCCAAATAACCTGGGTGAGCTGATTAGTTCTTAGTTTATGACATTGTCCAAATGTCCTTGCTGACTGTAGCCAGTACATGAGTCTGCCCTAGGACAATGTGCTCCGCTTTTGTGGGCAGACTTGCTTGTTTACTCCACCATTAGGAGTACACTGGAGAATCACACACACAGAATTAGTTAGCTTTTGTGCAACATATACTTTGAAGCATACACTAAAAATCCAATAATCCCCCTGCTCTGAGACCTTTTCCAAATGTTTTGGTTAAGTAGCCGACGTCCCAGGGGTATCCTTTCTCCTTCCCATTGTTCTGTGTGCTAAGTCTTTGAGTTGATAGTGAAATTAAGAAGCTAGTGGTAACCGGGAGGTGAAAAGGAACACACACTTCTGTTCTGATGACTCAGGTCTCTCCTCCATTTGAGGAATGCCACTTGTTTTTCTGGTCAGTGAAGCAGGTAATAAAGGGAATCCAGTTCTGCCCTCTCCCACACGCCTTTCTTTTCCTAGCTGTCTATTTTGACCAGCAGATGGAACATAAAGACTTCAAGGTGCACATTAAGGGGCAGTCTTTTGACATCCCAGCTTTCTTTGTAGCGTGGACTCTAAGTTTAGAGCTTTTCTAACATCCTTGGAATTTAAGAAGGAAATTGAGGGTAGTTCTATCAGAGAAGGTAGTCAGCTACCTGCTTAACTCTAAGCTTTTATTTTATTCCAATCCAAAGTTCCTCCAGAGAGAAGCCAATATGGAGTCATGGAGCTGAATGGGTCATTTTTAGTAAGGAAAAATTTCCTTTGCTTTATCATGCTGAGGGAAAGCCAAGGGAGAGAAGCATTAAAATTTTATATGATTGATTTTTCTCAATGGAGTCCGAACACAAGCCTAATGTTTTCATTAACGTTGAGAAAACTGAGTCCAGATTCTATACTTAACTCTTATTATGCAAGAAGTCTGAGCAATGACGCTCATATATCAGGAACTCAGGACTGAGTTTCTCAAAACTGTCAAACAGTATTAAAGTTATTCATTTTTGATCATACTGGTACTTTGGTCTACAGCTGGGTCTGCACATGAAAATATCCTATGGCACATTTAAAAATGAGACATTCAATCCTATACAAAACTTAGATCTTAGCCAGGAAGAAGCAATATTCGAAGAGTTCCCCATGCTTCAACTCTATAGGGGCTTCTATATTATCAGAAACAGAAATTAACAATTGTTGTGAGGATGGAAAAAATGAAAACTCTAATTTGTAATTATTGGAAATGTAAATTGGTGCTGTTTGGATGCCAAACAGTATGGGAACACCTAAAAATAAGTCCAACAATTCTGCTTTTAGGTATATATTTAATAGAACTGAAATCAGGGAGCTGGCAATTTGAACAACATGTTTACAAGCTGCATCGTTTACAATAGCCAAAGATGGAAGCAACTTAGGCCAGTGTGATAGCTCAACTGGTAAAGGCACTTGCCAACAAGCCTGATGACTGAGTTCAATCCTTGGGACATGCCTTTAAAAACACCAAGTTTTGGAGCTGGAGAGATGGCTCAGCAGTTAAGAGCACTGGCTGCTCTTTCAGAGGTCCTGAGTTCAATTCCCAGCAACCACACGGTGGCTCACAAACATCTGGAATGAGATCTGGCGCCCTCTTCTGGCCTGCAGGCATACATGCAGGCAGAACACTGTATACATAATAAATAAGTAAACCTTAAAACCAAAACAACAACAAAGAACGACTGGGTTTCTGATACATGCTACACGAGCCTTGAGGATACTCTGCTAAGGGAAACAACAGTCACAAAAGGACAGATTCTGCATGGCTCCACTTAGGCCAGATGCCGAGAGCATAGAAGACACGAGACAAATGCAGAATGATAAATGCCAAGGGCTGGGGTTGAGGGGGAAGTGATGAGGAACTAATAGTCCATGGGCGCAGAATTCAGTCTTCTAAGTTCTGGAGTTTCTAGTGATGGGTGGCAGTGACAGGTGTCTAACAACAGAATGTATGAAACATCACTCAACTGTTCATTTAAAACGATGGAAATGGTAAATTGTAACCTAAATATTTTTACAAAATATCAAAAATAATTAAAATTGATGTGATTGGTGAATGTTATGTCATTTGTATTGCACACACACACACACACACACACACACACACACACACACACAGGGCAACTGAACTCCACAGTTGCTCCTTGAGCTTAGAAACACTATTCCTGTCAAGAAGGATAAGAAAAAACAATAGGTAAGTTATTTGTGCTCCAAACTGTCTAAACACACTTGAGTTCTCATCTGGTTAAAAAATTAAATACATACTAAATAAATAGCTTGTTTTCTCCCTTCAGCAGCCTGAAACAAACTAGACACAAATAAAGTATCTGTGGTATACACTTCTTTAAATCATTTCATGATAATCAATTTCTTTGTTTGGACACAGGGTCTCACTATGCAGCTCTAGTTGTCCTGGCTCTCACTGTGTAGGCCAGGCTAGCCTTGAACTCACAGAGATCTGACTTCCTTTGCCTCCTGAGTGCTGGGATTAAAGGCGTGCATCACCACACCTGGATAATAATGAGGGGCTTTAGAAAACACTGTCTTTCAAAGACAAAAATTCAAAATAATAACAACCCAAATTTAAAATTAAAGAAATATAATGAAAAACCACAAACATGCACATTATAGCATAAATCGTTGAAGATAGTATTCCCCTCTGCTCCCCCTCAAAAAAAGCATCTCAAAATGTTTTTAAAGTTGTCTACATACAAAGACAGGAGTTGCATGACATAATTTAGATATCTCCCTGTTTATGGTAAACCCAGGGCTTTGCACATTTCCCCACTAAGCAACCTATCCAGCCGCAGGTAAATTTTTAACTTGAATTTATTCAATGCTAACGATTTTCAATATTGACTCAGCAGTTCAGAATCTTACGTAAAATGATAGGTCTAAGTCTCCAGCAATTAAAAATGGACAAAATCCTAAAGAATGACCTTGCGTCCCAAACAATTAACTGGGAAATAAATCTATCAGATATTCCTTCAGGACAACTGGAAGACAGATGAAATCCTGAGCCTGACTCAAGCAACTCCAACTTGCTCAACAGTAATTCATCTTTGGTTTGTACCCTGTTAAAACTTGGGCTGAAATTTAAAAACTGTCAACTCCAGAGTTTCAATGGTGCATCAAAAAGGAAATTAGGAAGAACTGGGTCCTTACCAGAAGACAGGTTCAGTGTGCTATCAGGGGCAAATGTGAGAAGCCATGGGGCTGGCAACAGCCCAGTAAGACTGGCTACAGGTTGGCAGGCCCTGAAGCATACAGCTCAGACTTAGATGAAGCACAGGCCACACAGGCCGTCCAGGAATTTGTTTGGAACTCAAGCGTAAAATCTGGTTGGATGGGCACCAAGAGCTTGAAGGCAGGTGGGGTGGGAGCAGGGGGAGACGAAGAGAAAGTGGAGGGGGAAGAGCCCTGGTTCCGGTGGAAATCGGCTCTAGAAGCCCAATGTCAAGTCTGTAGACACTGAGAACTCAGACAAATGGAAACATAACGAGCACCAGATCCCAGCCAGATCTGACCAGATGCCAGGAGGAAGAATGCAGACAGCAACAGGCAGCGCCGGGCATGGAAGAACATCAAGGGCAAGTTGCTTTTGATGTTAATCTGATCGGTTGAGTTGGGGGTTCCTGGTTTTGGATACCAGCCTAGAGTCTGAAAGAGAACACAGTATGATACGCTTGCCAAGAATGTTCCTTGTGTATCGTGCACAGGCATGTGTTTGTTTAGCTGAGGTCTTACCCAAGTTTTGCTTCGCTTTCGTTGCCCTAATTATTTCATTAGGGCTGGTTAATCCCAAGAGAACAATCTGGGGAACAAGGACACGCACTATCTAAGCTACTGTAACTGCAATGAACTTGACACATGGTGGTAGCAGGTGTTGATCTGTAGTTTTTATTTCCCTCCCCTTCAAAGAAAGATACCGGCTCTCTGTAGAGTTAGGCAGGCTAAAGAGGGACTGCAGTGGACACTGGACTGTTACCACAGACGGTATTTACTTAGACTCAGTGTGTGGGCACTCGCGTCTAACAGTCTTGCTTTATTACAGAAAGGTCTGAAGCAACTAAAATGCCCAGGAGAGAAATACAGGGTGCAACGTGACTATGAAGAAGGAAGTCACAGAGGAAGAAATTCTACACCATGGCCGTGAAGCAAGGTGAGGAAGGTTGGCCTCCTTTGGTTCCCCGCTCCGGTGCCCTACCCTGTCCTCCAGCCAAACTCACACCCTGAGGCCTCCACTGGTGTGCTGCAGCCTCCTTCCAGGCCCTTCATCCACGTTCCTGCCTCACCAGCTGAGCACCAGTGGCTAGGTCCCTGTGCGACCTGCCTTGATGACCATCTGCTCCCCTTCCTTTGAGACCGGAGGACTGCTTTACTCTATCTTCCATCTGTCCTGACCCATTTCATTCTCTGTGAAGGCTACCCACTCCCGGACTGCAGCCTCCTGAGTCTTCTGTTCCGCTTTGTGCTGATCTTCCAGCATTAATTCGACTACTGACCAGTTGTTCATCCCCAACCACTCTGCCTGGCTCCTTATTGGTGGCTCTGTTTCTGCTGAGTGCCTGTCTCAGCAGATATGTCTCATCTGTTGGTTGGTCCTTTCCACCCCCCCCTTAAGAAAAATCTAGAGAATCAACACCATCAAATATAATATATAGCATTCAGTACTCAACTTACTATTTGGGAAAGTAGCAGGTTGCGACTCTCAATCCATTTTTACTTTCTACAGACAAAATATTACTTTGAATGTAAAAATGAGTATAATTTTTTTATCATCTTAAAAAGTCAGTGAGGAATCTGTGAGTCTTGTAATAACTATGTTTTGGACATTGAAGCAAAGAACTCTTAAGTAATAAAATGATTAAAAAATTGAAGTTGTAGAAACATGAAAACACTAAAAACAGCTAAGCATTATTCACTCATTAGATATAACACAAGAAATGTGCACTTATTTATAAATTGTTCATTAGCAGACATGTCACATTTCTAGTTAAAAGTTCCCAGCAGAGATTAATAATAATTAGCAATCACCTTTCTTTCTCCCACTTAAATTCTTTATGACAGAATAGCAAGAAAGGCTACCTCAAACTAGCCAGCCAAATAATTACAGGGGTGGGTTACTGTTTTCTCAGTAGTTTCTTTTAGTTTCATATCAAGTGAGAAAAAAAAAATTAAGATAAACTCATACCAAACTAATTCTTATATTATTTTTGAGAGTATCATATAATGTTACTTAGAAAAGAAAAAAATACTTTTGGAATTTTAATTACAGGTTAAATAATTACTATTTTTGCTCTTGTGAAACAACAGCTCCACTTACTTTGAACTTCAATTATGTGCCTGCTGCCTACTTTTCTTTTTCTGCTGTGAACGTAGGCTTGCAGGAATATTCATTCTTGAGGGTTTATTTTTTATTATTATTTATGTGTATGTGTGTGTATAATGTTGTGTGTGTGTGTGTGTGTGTGTGTGTGTGTGTGTGTGTGTGTGTGCCCAAGAAGGTCAGAAGAAGGCATCAGATGCCCTGGTGAGGGAGTTACAGGAGGGTGTGAGCCATTGATGTGGGGGATGGGAACTGAACTCTGAAAGAGCATTCAGGGCTCTTACCTGCTGAGCTATCCCTTTGCAATTTCATTCTTTATTTCTAATGTCCTTGCATTTTAGTGTTTATGACCCTAGTATTGAATAGAGCAAGTAGCTTGCATTCAAAGTCCAGTAAATATACTATGAGCTTTCTTTCTAAAAATTTTATTTAAATTCTTTTTTAATTTTATGCGTGCAGATGTTTTGCCTTCATGTATGTACATTTGTGCTCAGTGTCTGGTGCCTTGGGAGGCCAGAAATGGGTATCTAATCCCCTGGAACTAGAGTACAGGCTCTTGTGAACTACCATGTAGATTCTGGAACAGGACTCTGGGCCTCTGGAAGAGCAGCCAGTGCTCTTAGCCACTGAGTCATCTCTGCAGCCTCCTTATTTTTCTTTCATTCTACCAATTTAGAAAATTTTTTTTACAGACAGTATTCTGGAAATATTATAGTACTGGTAATGAGAAAAAAATTCACAGTTTCATACTGTAAAACACTGGTATATATCTTTGAAGACTTAAGCCCATTTTTGCCATCTACCTTAAATATAGTAAACATAAAAATAAAATTCAATACTACTTAAAACACGGATTGTTGTCACCCAGGGTAACAAAATAAGACAGTCAGGAAAAGGCCTTTAATAGGTGGCATGATCCAGTGATCCAGTCCTGTGCTCTGTGAAGCTTAACTTCCGCTACTAGCCAGCAATCACTTGTTTTCTGTTACCATCCATGGTTACATGCGATCTCAGAGTCCCTGTGGACTCTGGGATGACATCTTCAAACGCCCACAGTGGCTGCACAGCTGAGACTCCCCAGTGATCAGAATATGCAAATTCAGTTTGGATGAAACCAGGGTTTAAAAACAAAACAGCCACCACTGGTGGGCTGCCTCGACCTGAAACCTGTTACACAGTGTGCCGCAGGGCAGAGCCCTGGGGGAAGCAGTCACTCAACTGTGCCTGGCATTCTGTGCCACAGTTCTAAACTACGGAAATAAAGTCTAAATCTAACTCTGTGATGATTGCAACAGACTAGATTAAAAGTAAATAAATAATAAGTAAATAACAATTGGTATATTATGCATCCTGATATTTCCTTTAAAAAGTAGACTTTAAAATGAAGGCAAGACTAAAAAGTTCGACATTTTTAGTTTATGTGGTTGTATGATATTCTAGCACAGTGGTTCTCAAGCTGTGGGTCACAACCCTTGTGGGGGTCAAACAACCCCTTCACAGAGGTCACATATCAGACATCCTGCATACCAGATATTTACATTATGATTCATAACAGTAGCAAAATTACAGTTATGATGTAGCAATGAAAATAATTTTATGGTTACAGGGTTATAGTATTAGGAAAGTTGAGAACCACCACTGTAGCATATTTTAGAGGCCTTTGAGGTTGGAGGGTAGTTATAAAAGGAATGCAATCAGGAAGATTTGGTTTTAAATCTCAGTCAGGTGGCTCACATGGAGAATACAAAAGATTCCAATGACATCCCAAGTATTCAGTTCCTGGTGTGATTTCACCTGACTTCTGTCCTGAAGTCGGTTAGCTTGGCCTGCTGCTATTAAATAGTTGTTATTCTGGACCTATAAATGTTAGAAACAACCCTGAGCTCCAGAAACTTAAATTTGCTATTTCACTATACTTCCCAGAAAATGAGCTAGCATAATCCAAGGCTTCTTCAGGGTGCTAGGGACTGTATGTGTACACACACACACACACACACACACACACACACACACACACACACACAAAAAAAAAAAAAAAAAAAAAAAAAAAAAATCAGAGCTCTGTGTGCCAGGACTGAACCCAGGGCCTTGTGGATGCTAACAACATGTTGTGTGCCTGGGTAGGTTTTTTATTTAGGTTACTTACTACCTTAGCATCAGGAAGTTTTGGGAATTACATTCTGAGTTTAAAATAAAAATGTCTCATTCTAGTCTTTTCAATTATATTAAACAGTAAAAACCCTATTCCCAGTACCACAGAAAACCAGGTGTGGTTAGTGCAAGTCTGTAACCTCGGAGCTGCAGAGGTAAAGGCGGGCGGAACAAAAGTTCAAAGTTGTCTTCAGCTGCACAGTAAACTCCAGGCTAATCTGGGATGTATGAGACTGTCTCAAAGAAAAGAAAAGAAAAATGGGCAAATAAACCCAACGGGACCTTAACTCACCTCTATGTCCTATAGTAGACCAAAATAAGACAAAATAAATAAAGAAATACCTCAGATAGAAAGGCGACAAAGGTCTTTCATCTTCCTGTGAGCTACAAGAAAAACAAATTGTGAATTAATAAAATTTCTATCAATAGAACATGTAAATTCTACTAAAATTCTATTCTCCCTGTCACAAATTGTGACATATTACTGCTGATCTTGTAACGGATTCAAGTTAACAAAACACTTTCCCTAGGACCTAGCCAACATCAATTACTTCTTCAAAGAAGCCAGCCCATCAGGTAGATGTATTCTCAGATTAGCCTAAAACAAAAGTAATTTATATCACTCTTCGAGAAGCAGCTTTTTACTATATTGCCCAACAAGTTTATTCAAATACTCATGTATTACATACAACCCCTACAAATTATTACAGACACAATTACTTTGACAAAGTTAATTGCAAAAGTAAAATGAATGATGAACTATCTCCATTAAGTGTGGGCTACTTTAAGAGTGATTTCCTAACAGTGAAAAGCACATCCCTGAGGCAAATCTCAGGCTATTTTTCCTGCTGGGGCTGCTCTGCTAAGTCTAATCTGATATGGATATCAGGGGAGGATGTAAAGAAAATTCTCAACACAGTTCAAGTTCCTCAAACAAAATGGAAATAATAGGAAGCTTAATATAAAGGCACTTAATCTTTTACATTTAAAATACATGCTAGAATTTTCCTTAACATGGTTTTCTTCTAATAAACTGCCTTTTATTATAAAAGCATAAATTAGTCTCTCTTGCTTACTTATTTTCTTAAGCATCATTCATGAAAATGGAAATGTTGAATTCAACTGACAATATTGACTTGGAAGTCAACAAGATCTTACTACAGTGATGTAATCTCCCCCCATTCCCCCACCACATACAGTTGTCCTAAGAGTTGAAAAATATGTTACTTTCCAGCTAGAATAGGGCATATGCAATTTGACACACTATTTCTCAATCTATGATTTTTGGTTTACCATTTTAATCTCCTTCAGCGGTTCTATTGCCAATGTGGTCAACAATACTACTGTTCATAGCATCTTTGTGTCTTATGCACACACACACAAGCATAAATTAGCTATGCACATTCTTCCTATGTGAGGAGTGATGGATCGTTTCATCGTAGACTAATGTGGATGGGCTAAGGGCAAAGCTGGTACCATTCAGCTAGAATGTCTAGAATGTGTAAGAGTGAGAGGTAACCACATCTGGAAATACTCACTTTGGCTGCGATGAAGCTATCTGGAGCAGTGGTTTTACAGGGAGCGACTACATTAAGCCAACCTCACACAAGAAACTTACATGTTTGACTTCAGACTCTTCCTAGAAAACATTTGACAAAACAATTCGGTTTGTTCTCTAGTCGAGAACTCTGTGTCAAAGAGATATTATGGACACCATTGTGCCAGTAAAGCTACTGGTATAGACCTGTAATGATTTCATGTTACAGGATAGAAATATCGCCTCATGTTGTGAAGTGAGGGCTGTAAGTCTTTCTTAGATCAGAACTCCTTAAAATTAACACAAAACAAAGTACAGTAAATTAACATGCTTAGCATGTATTTTGTGGGCAATAAATTAGTCATATGTTTTTTTAAGTGCTAAGCATTTGCAGGCATGTCCAATCTCCTGACAATTTCTTATGACACTGTCACCTACAAAGTTCATGTGAGAATAATGCAATGGAGTTAAAATATCAATCACAGAAAAACTGCATTTTAAGTAAGTTTATGATTTTGTTTTGAGCCACATTCACAGCTGTGCTGGGCCACACTGCCATATGGTACAGGGCTCTGAACAAGGTTGTCCCTGTGCCTTCCATTAACTTTTTTTTTTTTTTTTGGTAAGTGAGTGTTACACTTCTTTATAGGAAACAGAAGCAGTCTCCCACACAAATGGAATAAACTACCTATTGCCTTTGGATCCTCATAAAGACTCTCCCTGTACTTGGCCCTTGCTCTCATTTATCCAGAAAAGCAGGCTCAAAGTGGGGACTTCTAGAACTCATCCAGACAATGATGAGAATAGGAGCTAGAAGCTGGTTAGGTAGGCAGAGGCCCAAAGCAGGAGTGCAGCGATGCCCTTGGTTGCGAATGGGCATGCTAGTTCCTGGCTCCTTGTTGTCCTTTTCCCTTGGCTGGAAGCCGTACATGAGAATACGACTGAAACTGGGTAGAGGCACTGGACACCTCACGGCTGGGCCACCTGGGCTGACTAGCTCATCCTCTCCCTATGCTTCAGCCCAGTGTGTACTGTAGATTCTTCAGAAAGTTCCCCAGAACTGGCAGCTTGATGGTATCCCACCCCCGAGACCCTTTCTGCTACACAGGAGTTCTGTCTTCACTTTCTCTTAAGAGAATCTATTATAAACTTCTCTCTAAAACATACCCTCTGTGGTTCTCAAAGTTCATTCTTTGAATTCTCTAGACAAGAACCCGAAAGGCCTGAGGCCACTTTGGTGACCATTCTACTTTCTGGGATCCTGGGCTTTGACAAAGGCCCCAGTGTCCTCAAAGATACCCCAATATTCCCACATCACTAATGTTGGCCAGTGGTGAGTACAATTTATTTTTGTACCTGACGCTGCTTGGTTGTTTATTGTCTTCTAATTGATTTTAATTCATCAAAAGAGTTTGTCATAGGCCAGAGATATGGCTTGGTTGTTTGAATATCTGCCTAGCAATGGGATTAAAGGTATGTGCCACCATGACAGTCCAAGAATATCTCTTAATGGAAACATAGGTTTAGATCATAAGCAAACATTTTTTTCAGGCTGTACTGGCACAAAGTAAATTCATCAATGAGGCACAAAGTCAGAAACTGTAAGTTAATACTCTGTCATTTTGATCAGTTTTAACTGTTCTAAAAGAGAGGAAGGAAGCACAGAAATTTAAATAAAATGAAACTGTCTTTATATATTACATTTTATGGATAAATAGTATTCAGTATAATGCAATTCATTTATGGAACAATAATATATGAAAATAAAATGAAGGTATATAAGGCCGGGCGGTGGTGGTACACGCCTTTAATCCCAGCACTCGGGAGGCAGAGCCAGGCGGATCTCTGTGAGTTCGAGGCCAGCCTGGGCTACCAAGTGAGTTCCAGGAAAGGCACAAAGCTACACAGAGAAACCCTGTCTCGAAAAACCAAAAAAAAAAAAAAAAAAAAAAAAAAAAATGAAGGTATATAAATCAAATTGGATAAATAATCAACATATTTCTTCTTTTCCTTTTCTTAAAAGTACTCTTGCCTGGGGGTATATAATTTTTGACAAAGGTATATAATTAAAATAACCAACACACTGATTTTAAATGAGTTAAATTAGTTAACTTTGAAGAATAATTAGCTACTGTTGTGGGATAATTGTTCGCACTGATACTCCGAGACTGCTAGTAAAGTTAACCTTGAATCAGGGGGCCGAGTCAGTGACTAGCTGATTGGAATTAACCATAGAGGTATGAAGAACCCAGGGAGCCGGCTAGAGAGACACACAGGAAGTAGGGAGGGACTTGGAGGTTTTGCAGGCTTTTTTGATCTGGGAAGTGTGGAGAGCCAAGGTTAGTTGGTCATTCTTCCACTCTTTGGATCTATTAGTTTTTTTTACCCCAATATCTGACTCTGGTTTTGATTAATACTAGAAACAATTTAAATAAATGTTTCAAGCTACCCTGAATTTTGAAGTCACCTAAGTAAATAAAAAAAAAAAAAAATCATCCAGGATAGTTGTTTTTAACAGCACTGAGAAAATGAACTCTTTCACAAAATTTACAGTTCAGAATGGGAAACATTAGAAAAGATTATCATTTCTATATAGTTGTCAAATTTTTTTTGTTCCTGGCCCCAAACTATCTAGATAAATTCTTGATGGATGTTCATATTCTGACAATCTTAGTCATGTCCAAAGATATTGGATGACTTCACTTAAGTTCTAAATTAAGTATAATCCTTTGCCTGAATTCTAAACTTAGAATTCTGATTCACTTTGAAGTTTTAAGAACAAGCGCATACACCACTGTGGATGAAGGAGAGAGCTGGCCTGGGAGACTGTGCCAGTGACAAACTCACAGTTTGGGATTCATTTGCTTCTCCTTTGCTATTCACGTGACACAACAGAATGCTTCTGTCCTCCCTCAGGTATGAGGAGTTGGAGTCTCTAAAAACAACTGCTTGCGGGAAGAATGTTTAGCATAGACCCCAAGAGTCCACATCTAAGAAGCTACAACTGAAGTGGCAATAACCTGGATACCAGGTTGTTAGACTTTTCTGAAAGCTCTTCATATGCTCAGCGTTGATAAATCGTATACATAAATGGCACCGACCCTTGGAAATCCCTCCCTGAGCTGTGGAAGCACAGAATGTGATGCCTATCCAGATCACTAGACAGCAAGCTAATGAGGAACAGAAAAAGCGTGGTGTTTTATGTGTGGAACAAACAAGCCAAAAATCAAAAACTGAAACAAACGAAAAACCCAAATACTGTGGCAGAATTCCCATAGTAAGGTATTCAACATGTCTCCAAACTGGCATTCCATTCAATGTCTTTTTGGATGTTCTCACAAACAATCCAATTAATTCTACTTTCTAATCCCTTAAAGTGGCTGATGACTAAAAAAATTAACATAATTTACATATTCATCATCTCTGTTTAAATGTAGTTTAAATTAAATTAAAACAGGAGGTCTTTAACGTGTTTCTTGATAATGAGAAATACAGAGAAATAGGTAAATGCTAAGAATTGGGTTGAACTATTTCTAGAAATGAGGAAGACCATCTGTGAGGACTTAAAAAAAGAAAAAAGGAAAAGGCAAAAAGAGGAAGTGAGCAAGTGAAAGCGGGGAGCTAAGCGAATCTTTCCTGATCTCAGATTTTTCCTCCGCTGGGCCCTGCGCGAAGTGCTCCTCTTTGAGAACTGGAAGGGAGGGATGCTAGTTCCTCTTGCGGAGTGCTGTGCTTGCCGGCGTGGTGTGTGTGGCCTCGGTCCATGCTTGGGCACTGACCACAGGCCATGAGAACTGGGCCAGGAGGCTCCCTGTGTTGTTCTGCTGTTTAGGTTTTGGGGTTGGTCCCATTCAGGAACAGAAAACAACACAAAGGCACAAATGGCTATGCTTTCTGGAACATGAGTGTCAACGTTTTCAATCAATTCGTAGCTAAATGTCTGTGTCTGTAATTGGAGGAGCTGGTTACAATCCTTTCTTAAAAGCAGCGGCTTTGCAGTTCTCCTGTGTTAGTTACTGAGAATGC